>NC_091990.1:47218862-47525637 GCF_044704955.1 Pristiophorus japonicus
AATAATAATGGAGAGAAGGAAAATAGGTAGCAGCATGTCCTATCATGGGTAGAGTGCTGAAAATCAGCATTTTTATTTTACTACTTTTTCATTGCTTCTTGAAGTTATCTTTGAAGGTTATTGATTAGTTTTCACCTCTTTTGAGCATTTACACAACAAAAATGTTTGTTGGCCATGAAGCCCATGAACTGTCTCTCTGTGACAGGAATCAGCTTTTCTTCCTCTACTTTTACCGATCGTTCCAACCTCGCTGCTGTCACCATGCCACTTTCCCCACGACGCTCCCCCTGATTAGGCTTGTAAAGCCCGCCCAGCGAGGTTCCCAGCCAAATCAAAGGAAGCAGTCATTTGATGACACTTCATCAGCCAGTTTCTTTAAAGGGACCATAGCCAACTTTATTCTGACAGTTGTGCTGTCATTGTTCTATAGCATTGAGGTGCTGCAAACACAGACAAGCACTGCACAGAGGTGCACAACTGCACCCAAGCTCTGGCCTCCCGGGCAGCAATGCGGTCGGGTGTTGATGCCCTGTGGCCTGTGTAGCATCATATGATCGCAGAGAAGTTTGGTGTTGTTGGTGCTGCTGGTGTGCCTGGTGATGTTGCTGTTGGGACTGATCGTGGTGGTATTCTGAGGACCTATTTGAGATTTTTTTCAAGGGCACCGATGCTGCTGGCAGCTGAAGTTGAGATGACAGAAGCAATCTGTCAATGGTGAGAGGGGTTGCTCCAATAAGGTGACACTGGATAGAGAGTTCACTCCAAACACTTCCAACCATCCTAAAGCTGGAAAGTGTATTCCAAATTCTGAAGGCTCCAACTTCTAAGATTGGAAAGTGAACAGCTGTGAAATGGTAGCTTTTATACCACTTTTTGCAGCTGTCACCTATTCCAAGGAATGACGAGTCATTGAAAACCCGACCTACTTACCTGACGTGATCCCCGAGTGCTGTGAAGCTCATCAAAAAGCTGGAAAATTGTTAAGTAGATGGTAAAATGCTGTTTAAGTACCTTTTAACAAGCTTTTAACTATTTCAAATAAAAACAGAAAATGCTGGAAATCTCAGCAGGTCAGGCAGCATCTGTGAAGAGAAACAGAGTTTACGTTTCAGGTCTGTGACCCTTCGTCAGAACTGGAAAAGTTCACGATCCGGACCCTCTGTCAATCTTCTGGATTTTGACAGCGGACCTGCCTCTGAAGTTGCCCTCTGAGTGAGATTCTGGCCTTTGTGTTATTCACTTCCATAACGAGGTTAGCTTATCTTCCAGCATCCAGTTCTGATGAAGGGTCTACGTACACTTGAAATAATGGGGCTCCCATTCTTTGCACAGATGCTGATTGGCCTGCTAAGTATTTCCAGCATTTCCTTTTTTTTATTAATTTCAGATTTCCACCATCTGCAATTTTTTTTATCTTTAGTTTTTGGTTGGAATTTCTCTTGAAAGCGGTAACTTTGTACAGCGCATGCTTTTCCGCAGGGACGCATAAATTGGCTTCCAGTTGGATTGCACATTGATTTATCCTGGGTGGGAAAATTAAATGAATGGTCCTGTTGCGAGTGTGACCACATTGTGCTGTGAAATATGATTTAGGCCTTTCATGTCTGGCCTGTAACAGTAACCTGTCTTTGTTGTTTGTAGATTTGGGCACGACTTATGCCAAAGTTTTGAAGCTTTTCCTGCCTGTTAAATAACACAGTGAGTAAGAACCAGGCTCACAATGCATGATCACTGCCAGCTGGAATAGATTTATGGACTGCATTGGGAACTTCAACACTGAAGCTTTTTCGAGCGTTACTTTTTGCAGCAATTATTCAACAAATTATATTTACATTTCCTAAACATTCCACCAGATAAAAGGTTATCAATAAGTTTTACCTCCTCAATCTCTTAAGAACATAAGACATAGGAGCAGGAGTAGGCCCTTCAATTTGGGCAGCCAAAAGCATAATGAACGGTGAGCACTGTTCCTTCGCCACTGACTGCAAAATCCGGACCGTAAGGTAGTCATTTTGAGTAATCTAGTTGGTTGTACTGGTTTTATTCTAGGTATATTTGTATTGTTAAGCAACTCCAATTGTTTTTTGAGTGGGAAAGGAAAGCAAAGGTTAATCTCTAAAAATCGTGTGTAAGACTTGTTTGCTTGAGACACAGCTGCTTTCAGATACCAGTAATGTTTGGGGAGGGTCTCGTCAACATAATAATAATAACAGGAGCTTCCTATAAATCACCAACTGTGAACCTCTGCCGCAGTGGTCCACACGCACTCTGTAGATAATTATGGCCGAAAGGCAATAAACACGACAGGAAAAAATTAATAGATCTCACTACGTTATGTGTTGCTTTCAAAAATTCTTCTCCCCACTCCCACCCCGCCCTTCCCGATAAACCCAACATTTCTAATTCAGTTGAGGTCAAGAAAGCCTTTTGCAATTTTTCGCAGAATTTTTTTTCCCCAAGCAGCAGCTGTTTACAAGTAACACTTGGTGGAAAAAACAAAAGTGCTGAATGGAAAACAGTTTGATTCTGTCAGGAATAAAAGGGTGACAGTGTGTGTCCATCGGAACTGAAGAGTGTTAACCACTCCTGTGGGGCATGATTTAATTAAGGGATATTACTCCATTACTCTTGCTGAAGAGCAATTCTCTCCACCAAAACTGCAATATGTTACACTGCATCTAGATACACTGCAGTTCATTGTAACTGAACCTTTTGCAGCCGTAGAGTGCTATTATAATTCATTGTTTCCATCATATCACATCCACACAACTGAGATTTCATATGAAAAAAGTATTGTGCCTTCTTTAACCATATTGTATGAATATGTTCCATTTTTAAAACCTACAAAGGAAAATTTGTACATGATGTAACTATTGAAACTTCAGTTATGTTAACATCCGAATAGTCATTACACATGAATGGGAGCAATCAATGGTAATTGCCCACTTTAGCAGATGAAGACTCGGCTTTAATAAATGGGAGATTATTTCAAAACCCATGATTTTCAATCGGGAAATGAGCACATTGTTGAAATTACTGTATGCTGGATTACTGTGGTCTCCCACCAGCAGGAAGTGACAGGAAATTAAGACATACAGGCTGCAGGGAGCAAGAATCAATTAGGTCACTTTGTACACACGGAGATTTAGCAATGCAAAAAAAAAATTAATGATTAAATTGCACACTTCTGGCCTTTCAAATGAACCTGCTGAGCATCTAGCCTCTTGCAAGAATACTGCATAGTAAATCTGCACATTAATAAACACACATGTCAACTTCCTAAGGTGAGTTTGCTGACTTCACACATCTACTTAATCTTTAACACTGTTTGACGCCGCACTACTTTTCATTCTGACCAGCTCTGCTAATTTAAGCATTGCAGCGCTGATCTCTTTTCCCATCACCTCTCGCTGTCTCTATCGCAGCGCTTGTCATAAGCCTTTCAGTTCCCATGAACAATGTGTCAGCAATGTTTCTCGGGTTGCTTGAAATTGTACCAAGAGGTTTTTGAAAGACTCCATTTTATACAAAATCATTGTCCTTCTCAACATAGCTCGTGAAACACAGCTTTCTTCATCTTCCAGTGGCCGAGAAAAAAACTAAGAAGATGTCAAAAAAAATCTCGATGGCTCAGTATCTTCCAAATGTGCAGCAGTCAAGTCAGGAGGCACCTCAATCCTGAGAGTGGAATTACAATTTCGCTCTCCTTGGGCATCAAAAAGTTATTGGGGGTGAAATTCAACTTCGGCAAGGGCACAAAATGGGAGTAGTGGATAGGCTGCCCAAAATACATCTGCCCAATTTTCCTCTCCATTGCCCTAGGGGTGTATAACAGGCAGTTGTTCCACTACCAAAGAAAGTTGAATTTCACCGCAGCCCACTATCTTCAGTAAAGAAGGGTTTCTGCCCCAAAATAATTAGAAGTATGGTTTTAATCACTCTGCTGAAGATTTAATATACTGGGGAATGCTTCCCTTGTTAATCTATCCCTGCAACTTAAACATTGACCTGATTTTCTCCATTATTAACTGATTCATATGATAAAAGTGGAAGAAGCAAGACTCCACAGCTTTATTCAATTGGTACAAGATATATTTGACCAGTTTGTGCAGCAAAAACGTGTTCTATTCCCCTGATTTTTACTTATTCATATTCCCAACAGAGTTTTTATTGCACATTTAAGTATTCCCAAGTGGCATATGACTCCAGGAGAGGGATTTTACAAGTGCTCAGACTCCAAGACCCTGCTTGTGTTGGAGTGTAATTCCATTTCAGTGGTCTTGGATAATCCTTGCCACTGGACCAAGACCTAGCTCTGTCAAGCCCGTTGAACCTCTCTTATCCAGGACTCCCTTATCCAGCACCAACCCTCGTCCAGCACCATTCCTGGCCGCCGAGTGGCGCATGCGCAGAACTCGACCGTCAAAATCCTACAATCTTTCTCTTCAATCGGCTGCCTCCTCCTCATCGCCCTGCTGGAACTCCTGCAGCCACAGTCGTCAGCCGGCCGCTCCTCCCCACAGCGCTGCGTCGCGGGGGGGGGGGGGGGGGTCGGGCTGACTCTTCAGGGCCCACCGACTCTTTGAGGCCTCCTGCACACTGATTGGCTGACTGACTGACTGACAGTCAGTCCAGCCAATCAGCCCACGCACACACTTACCCCAGCAACATTACTTAAAGGTGCAGTCCAACCAAACACATGACTACCCCTCATCCGGCAAAATCCCTCATAGTGTACAGGCCAGATCCCGAGGGTGCCAGATAAGGGAGGTTCAACCTGTATCATAACCCTTTGTCATTTAATCACTCCTGCCTTCCACCGTATCACAAACCTTTTTTTTGTTCATTCCTCCCCTCCCCTCTTTCCCTGCGCCTACACTTGCTTAAAATCTGTTACTTCTCTAACTTTTTCCAGTTCTGATGAAAGGTCATCGACGTGAAACATTAGCTCTGTTTCTCTCTCCACAGATGCTGTTTGACCTGCTGAGTATTTCCAGCATTTTCTGTTTTTATTTCATATTTTCTTTACCTGTTTCACTACTTATTTCGCTGAAGATTGGGAATGAAAGAAAAAGGAAAGACTACATATCTAGCACCTTATCAAAGCTCTTGAGAAGCACCTCTGGGCACTTCATGCAGTGAGCATTTTGTTCACAGTAGGATCTCATGGATGACGATGAAATGAGTAACGAATTAATCTGCTTCTGGTGGTAATGGTTTAGTTATTCACCCGAGAGTAGGGCTTGGAACCGCAACCCTTGAATAGCTGCTAGATATTTTCTGACATGCTTTTCTGTTTTGTGGTAATGTGCTTCTTTTATCCTAAATTATCTGTATTTCTTTTAATTCAATAAATGTTTCTGAAAAAATATTGCTCCAGCAGCACTAGCAGTAGGGTTTGGCCTCCCAGACAGAAGTGTTGCAGTGTCCAGCCTTCCAGCTAACTGGGGAAGTGTAGATCTGGGGAGGGGGGGGTGGGGGGGGGGTTAGGAAGGAGAACTGGGAAAGGAACAGAGGAACAGGAATAAGCCATTCAGCCCCTCGAGCCTGTTCAACCATTTAGTTACATCATGGCTGATCTGCACCTCAATCCCATTGATCCGCCTTTGCTCCAAATCCCTTCATACACTTATCTAACAAAAATCTATCGATCTCAGTCTTGAAAGATCCAATTAGCCCAGCATCTACAGCCTTTTGGGGGAGAGTGTTCCAGATTTCTACGACTCTGTGGAAAAAATGCTTTCACTTCTGAAGGGCCTAGCTCTAATTTTAAGATTGTGCTCCCTTGTTCTGTATTCTGTCACCAGAGGAAATAGTTTCTCTGTATCTACTCTATCAAATCTTTTCAACATTTTAAACAGGAAGGCAGGTTGGAGATATTGGAAATGGAAATGGAGGATGATGAGCATCCCACAATCAATTTAACAAATTAAGAATATAAGAAATAGGAGTAGGAGTAGGCCATTTGGCCCCTCGAGCCTGCTCCGCCATTTAATAAGATCATGGCTGATCTGATCATGGGCTCAGCTCCACTTCCCTGCCCACTCCCTATAACCCTTATCGCTCAAAAATCTGTCTATCTCCACCTTAAATATATTCAATGACCCAGCCTCCACAGCTCTCTAGAGTAGAGAATTCCATAGATTTACAACCCTCTCAGAGAAGAAATTTCTCCTCATCTCAGTTTTAAATGGGTGACCCCTTATTCTAAGACTATGTTCCCTAGTTTTAGTTTCCCCTATGAGTGCAAATATCCTCTCTGCATCCACCTTGTCACGCCCCTTCATTATCTTATAAGTTTGGTGACTTATTGGTGACTTCTCTAACAACTAAGGAATTTTTAGGAAAGGATGAGGTCATTTGGCCAAACCAACAGGTCCCTTTTGGAAAGATCAATCTTACCAACCACCTTCTCACCATATCCGGTGTTCCTTTCTCCCTCTAGAAATGCATTTAATTGCCTCCTGAACTTACTTATGCTGTTCACTTCAAAAGCCTTATGTGGTCATTTATTCCACAGTTTAATTACCCTTTGGTTAAAAAGTTCTGCTTCTCTGCTCTTGCTCTGAGCTTCCTAACTTGTAACATGTGTCTACTGGTATTTTGAACCCTTTGCTGTAGTGAACAATTTTCCTGGATCAACTTGTCAATTCATTTCATAATCTTATTCCATCTGTAATCTTACTATGATCTTAAACACATGTTGTGTTCCACAAAAACAAAGCTATTTGTTGTAACAGTGTAATGGGCATATTAGGAAAAGATTACAGCTGTGTTGCTGCTCCCCAAAACTGGCACAGAACTAAGTGTTAAATTGCACTGTTCAGAGCACTTTATACAATAGTGGCACTTTCAACCTTACTGGGCATTGCGTTTAAAACCTGGAGAAATATATTTGCATTCACAGCTACTGCACTTGACAAATTGCTACACGTTTCAATTAGACTTTGAGGTACTTTAATATTGTATTTTGATTGATTATATATTATGTGAGTAAAATCATAATTTGAATAACCCCGTGCGTTATTTTTTAATCAATTAATTTGTGCATTTCAAAAAAGTTCCAGTGTCCCTCAGTTTAATGAAGTTGATAAAACAATTTCTTAAAAAAGAATGCGTGGAGTAATTTCAGCCCCAAAGAGCTTCATTGTTTTAATAAAATGTTTTCAGTTCATTCACTTCGAATAGTTTCTCACAGCGTGTTCTGGCACGAACACTGTCCAGGATTGATGTAATTACTGAAACTGACGATTAACGCCTGCTATACTGTTCTGGATGGGTGTCAGTAACAACCTTTCTGGGGATTGTAATGAACTTATTTAAAATAGTGCGCTTCTGAAACCTAAGTACAAGCAAATGGCCATCCATCCGAGCCCTCTTCTCATCTTAGACCTAACTCTAACGTAACAATCTTTTTTCCTTATTAAAAGGAGGTTCCAACATCTCGTGTTAAGAGATTGTTGTGGGTTGAGAGTTTGTGTGACATTTTAGCCTCCGAGAAAAATCATTTAGACTGCAACAGGGACACAGTTTTGTATTCGGGAACCCAAAAAGGTCGTGGTTCCCTTAGGTCCTGCCGAATTTAATGGCAGAGCCTGATTAACATATACTGTCTCAGTTTCCCAGCCTAGACAGCCAGATTGAGAGGCTGTCAGGATTAGTAGGTCTTCAGCACCAGGCCACAGCCAGGGAGCAGAGTGGAGGAATGGTGGGATCGGAAAGGCCAGGCGCAGGGGGTGAGATCAGAGGCCTGGGGTGGGTTGGGGAGATCAAGATCAGAAGGGTCGGGGGGGGGGGCGATCGGAAAGGTTGGAGGGAGATCGTAGGTTGCAGCGGGGAGCGCAAGAGGAGGTAGGAATCGGAATGGCGGGGGGGGGGGTGCAGGGGAGGAGTTCGGAAAGGCCATCTTGGGGACATCATGGCTCTGGGGGGAGATCAGTTCGCAGGGTAGGGGGGGTTTGATTGCGGAGGGTATGGAATGGACAATCGGGTGGGGGGGGAAGCAAGCTAGCTTGGTGGGCACTGGGGAGGAGCAAACTATTTTGGCGGGGCTGTGAGTTTTAACGAACCCAAACTGAAGTTGAAAGTGATAAGTTTGGTTAGATAAGAATATCCTAGTTATTGTTGAAAGGAAAAACTTTAAAAAATATATAAACATGTAATTTTAAGTATCTATTTTCAAGCTTAGGTCAATTACGGACAGTGAGAGTCATGTCAAATATGCGGCTTGAGAGTGACCTCCACAGTTTGCTTGTCTGGTTACACATCCACGTTAATGGTAGTACCTGTATCATTCACAGAATGACAGGGACTCAAATTATCCCTTCTGGGAAATACATTTAAATTCAGCAAAATAAATGGGCTCAAGATCTCTTAAACACTTAGATTTTATTCTGACAGGTGAGAAAGATTGGTTACAAGGGTGGCTGGTGTGGAATGGGGATGTAACAGTAATACAGTGAAGTGTGCTGTAGTTGGGGGATGGATTGCATAGTTTGTTTGGATGCTACCCTTACACATCTGGGAAAAGGATTGAATCTGTTTTAGACTGCTGATGTGGAAGTCTCCTCTCTTTACCAGCTGTAGGAGTCTAATTTGAAATGAGTTTGGACAGTTTCAACCCATTTCCCACGTAATCTAGGGCTATCGAACAGAATTGCCTACAAATTGATACAAATTGGTCGGCTGCCTCAGTCAGGCATGAGTTAAGATTGTGACAGGGGTACACTTCTGTGACTGATATATCTGTAAAGGGCCAATATTGGGGCAGAGGCGAGGGAACTTTAGTTTTCTTTAACCCGTGTTAAACACGATCAGGGAGACATTTGTTGCTAACAACGGCCCGTAGTTTAGGGTCAGCGGCGAAGCAAAGATGTTTGCCACTGGTCCAGAATTAAGCTTCCCACAAAGATTTCGCCGTCTCTGTGGCGGGAAGTTCGGCTTTCCGACGTGCAGTTGAAATTGTCGTAGTTTAATGGGAGTCCTATGGTGCCGGCTGCTGTGATGTGAACAAGCTGTCCAAGCTGCCAATTACAATGCAGAATTCTCACAGACAGCAACCCAGGATGTGAATAAGCTCCAGTGATTCTAACTTTTTAAAACGGTTATGGAGAGCAAAACAAAGATTGGGGCTCTCATATGGGGGGGGGCGGGAGGGGAGGGCGTAGGGGCGGAGGAGGGGGGAGGGCGGAGGGCAGGGGTGGAGGGGGGTGGAGCACAGCGCAGCCAGTGTCGGAGCAATGAATGGCTGATTTCAACTTCAGGATTTCTGCATTAGGATGCACTCCATCTTGAAGTTGCGGTCTGTTTCAAAGGGGATAATAACAACAAAAGTTGTTCGCTCGCTGTTATTACCCACTGCAAATGCTGGCCAATCTGTTTTAAAACATTCCATTACCTCGTAGCAGAAGCAAACTTTACCTTAATGAGCAAAAAAAAAATTCATGAATCATGCACTGCACTGAGATCAGGAATTAAGGCAAACTATTGGAGAGCCCTGCATTGCATCTGCAATGATCTGCAAGTGCATTGACAACGGGGCAGTAAAAAGAATAGGGCCAATACTGCTGGCGGGAGGTTTGCCCACCAGCCAAGCATGTTGGGAAATTGTGAGGTGCTGCCTTCATTCTTTCACTCGTTAAAGTTAATGGGAAAAACAATTGTGGTCAGCCTACCGACAATATCCTGATATCACAAACTGGCAGCACAAACTCAGAACATCGTCCCTAATCTCAAAATGACCATAGTGTCAGCCGTGGCTCAGTGGGTAGCACACTCACCTCTGAGTCAGAAGGTTGTGGGTTTAGGTCCCACTCCAGGGCCTTGAGCACATACATCTAGGCTGACACTTCAGTGCAGTGCTGAGGAAGTGCTGCACTGTCAGAGGCACAGTCTTTTGGATGCAACGTTAAACTGAGGCTCTGTCTGCCCTCTCAGGTTACACTATTTTGAAGAAGAGCAGGGGGTTATCCCCGGTGTCCTGGCCAATATTTATCCCTCAATCAACACATCAAAACCGATTATCTGGTCATTAGCACATTGCTGTGTGTGGGAGCTTGCTGGTCGCAAATTGACTGCTGCATTTCCCACATTACATCAGTGACTACACTCAAAAAATACTTCATTGGCTGTAAAGCGCTTTGAGATGTCTGATGGTCATGAAAGGCGCTATATAAATTCACATCTTTCTTTTTAACATCAGACTGTAAAATTGTGGAGTGTTAAGGTCAGGTATGGAGAGTATGTTCTGAAGATGTTGGAATATTTGTAAAGTAAAACTAGGAAGCTGGCTACCCAAGCTGGGAGAGAGAGTGTGTGTGTGTGTGTGCGTGCGTGTGTGTGGGGGGCGGGGGGGGGGGAGTGCGTGTGTGTGTGTGTGTGCGGGAGGGGGGGGAGTGGGGGGTGTGAATAGGAACTGGGAAGATATGGCCATGATAAGCGCTATATAAATGTAAGTCTTTCTTTTTAAAGACTTGCAGCTATGTGTGGGTCACTGTATACAAAATCAGGTAAGACATAGGGTTCCATAGCTTTTCTTGCCTTGAGAAATTAGAACTTTTGTGGAAAAGAGAAATGCATGAAGTCACCAACCTTATTGTTTTTAAATAAGGCTTTCACCATTGACGCTGAATGGCAAAAATGTGCCTTTAATTGTACAAATGATAATTATCCCCAATAAGTGCTTAAACAGCTTCTTGAAAACGTGGCTGCTGGGTTTTGCTTGGCAGAATAGGTGCTGTTGATTTAAGTTCGACAACAACCCGATACATAAACGACAAGCCTTTATAGTTACATTGAGATAACTTGCCCTTGTTATCAGTGTACTCTGTTTTCTGCTGATTTGTAGAGCTATTAGCTCTGCATACACAGTCATCTGTCGGGCTTGTACAGCATGCCTTACAATAAAAATGAGCAAAGCCTCCAAGTCACAAATATCTTGTCGCGAGTATTATTGCGACTTGCTTTCCACTTGTAGCAGTGCAGCTCATTTGACAAGAACTTGACTTTGAATGAAATTGATGCCAGCTCACGTTTCTGCGGTTAATTAAATATGGCCGTAGTGATCTAATGTACCATGAATAAAACACATTATTAGGGGCAGCTTAACCAAAATAAACCATGCTCCAATTTTACTCATTTATTCAGCACTTTTAAGTGTGTTTGCACACTTAAGTGCACTCGCACCCGCCTCCCCACCACCCCCCCCCCCCTCCCCCGCCACACAAGATTTGACAAGGTCCCACATAAGAGATTGGTGTGCAAAATCAAAGCACATGGTATTGGGGGTAATGTACTGGTGTGGATAGAGAATTGGTTGGCAGACAGGAAGCAGAGAGTCGGGATAAACGGGTACTTTTCGGAATGGGAGCCAGTGACGAGTGGAGTGCCACAGGGTTCAGTGCTGGGACCCCAGCTCTTTACAATATACATTAATGATTTGGATGAAGGAATTGAGTGTAATATCTCCAAGTTTGCAGATGACACTAAACTGGGTGGTGGTGTGAGCTGTGAGGAGGATGCTAAGAGGCTGCAGGTTGATTTGGACAGGTTAGGTGAGTGGGCAAATGCATGGCAGATGCAGTATAATGTGAATAAATGTGAGGTTATCCACTTTGGTGGCAAAAACACAAAGGCAGAATATTATCTGAATGGTGGCAGATTAGGAAAAGGGGAGGTGCAACGGGACCTGGGTGTCATGATTCATCAATCATTGAAAGTTGACATGCAGGTACAGCAGGCGGTGAAGAAGGCAAATGGCATGTTGGCCTTCATAGCTAGGGGATTTGAGCATAGGAGCAGGGAGGTCTTACTGCAGTTGTACAGGGCCTTAGTGAGGCCTCACCTGGAATATTGTGTTCAGTTTTGGTCTCCTAATCTGAGGAAGGACGTTCTTGCTATTGAGGGAGTGCAGCGAAGGTTCACCAGACTGATTCCCGGGATGGCTGGACATATGAGGAGAGACTGGATCAACTGGGACTTTATACACTGGAGTTTAGAAGGATGAGAGGGGATCTCATAGAAACGTATAAGATTCTGACGGGACGGGACAGGTTAGATGCGGGAAGAATGTTCCCGATGTTGGGGAAATCCAGAACCAGGGGACACAGTCTTAGGATATGGGGTAGGCCATTTAGGACTGAGATGAGGAGAAACTTCTTCACTCAGAGAGTTGTTAACCTGTGGAATTCCCTGCCGCAGAGAGTTGTTGATGCCAGTTCATTGGATATATTCAAGAGGGAGTTAGATATGGCCCTTACGGCTAAAGGGATCAAGGGGTATGGAGAGAAAGCAGGAAAGGGGTACTGAGGTGAATGATCAGCCATGATCTTATTGAATGGTGGTGCAAGCTCGAAGGACCGAATGGCCTACTCTTGCACCTATTTTCTATGTTTCTATGTTTCTATGTTAAGATACATTTAACATCAAAATTAATACCTCCCAATCTTTTCACAAATGTTTAGCCACAGTACTGCATACGTTAATCTCCAACATATCAAATTGCAGTGATTTACAGAGAACCACTGAGAATCTTGGTCATTCAGTATACTGTAACCGCAAAGGTATTTTAGCATTGTTAAGCAAAGTATAGTCTTGAAAACTATCTGACTTGGTTAAAGCATATTATCAAGTTGACTTAGAAGGACATTAATTTCTCAAAAATAATCATCCTTGATCCAACTGTAATCATGGATGACTCACGCACACTTTGAGGATTTTTTTTCATTCATGGGATGTGGGCGTCGTTGCCAAGGCCAGCATTTATTACCCATCCCTCATTGCCCTTGAGAAGGTGGTGGTGAGCCGCCTTCTTGAACCGCTGCAGTCCGTGAGGTGAAGCTACTCCCACAGTGCTGTTAGGGAGGGAGTTCCAGGGTTTTGACCCAGCGACTATGAAGGAATGATGATATATTTCCAAGTCAGGATGGTGTGTGACTCGGAGGGGAACGTGCAAGTGATGGTGCTCCCATGTGCCTGCTGCCCTTGTTCTTCTAGGTGGTAGAGGTCGCGGGATATGTAAGATAAAGACCAAGGACATGCCAACTTGTGGAAGTGTTGGGTGCACCACCACCCTGAACAGATTGCACCATTTTCAACTGGAATTTGTAATTGGTTTTCTGGTAATGAGGATAAAGGTGAGGAACACATAAGTGATAAAAAAAGTACATGTGAATCCAACAAGTTGCTTCCTTTGCCTCTGAGGATTCAATTTTCAACTGGTATGCTGGTTCTTCAATACAAACGTATGAATTATGAGCATAGTAGGATTTTTGAAAATTCTGCAGAAAGTATCAACTATATTTTAATTACAAACCTTTGCGGCATGTCAATAAATGTAGCTATGTGTTTAAACGCATTGTATTCGTTTTTCTCTCATCAGTCTCTCATTGCAATTGGTAATATGATATGATGAATGGCATAACGTTAAAACAAAAACAAGGTTAGGTCACTTTTCATCCAGCAACAGTCACTTCCCCCCTATGACCAGTTCAACACTGGCCTTTACTTTATAGATTTTTATTTTCAGTGTTCTGAGCCCACTGTTCCCTCGTGAATATGGAAATTTTATTAATCAAACTTAAAAATAATAAGCAGGAAAGAAAGACTTGCATTTATATAGCATCTTTCACAAACTCAGGATATCCCAAAGCACTTCACAACCAATTAAGTACTTTTGAAATGTCAGTGTTGCAATGTAGGAAATACAACAGCCAATTTGTGCACAGCAAGGTTCCATATACAGCAATGTGATAAAGACCAGATAATCTGTTTTTGGTGGTTGAAGGATAAATATTGGCCAACACACCTGGAGAAGTCCTCTGTTCTTCTTCAAAAAGTGCCAAGGGATCACTTATGTCCGCCTGAGAGGGCAGGCGGGACCTTGGTTTAACATCTCATCCGAAAGACGGCACCTCCGACAGTGCAGCATTCCCTCAGCACTGCACTGGAGTGTCAGCCTAGATTTTTGTGTTCAAGTTTCTGGAGTGGGACCTCAACTCACCACCTTCGGACTACCAGGCGAGAGTGCTACCAACTGAGCCAAGGCTGACACTAATTCAGCAACCACTCGCTGTTGGCAACTCATTTTCCGTCCATCCTTTGTGCTCTTCTAAATGCTTCAGTAAGATATCTTGTTTCTGTGTGATTTTTTTTCCCCACAATTATTGCTGCATTTATATTTCACTGCTGCCACCTTCAGAGTCTCCACCTTTTTCAGCAGTTCCGTACTATAACTAAGGCCCTACTACCTCCAGTAACACAGGGGATCCTCCCAAGTGGCAGTTTTTCCCTGCACTGCCAGAGGCACAGGACCACCAGCCACAATTGTAAATGGCTGTTACCACTGGTGATGGACTCCATATGCTGCCACTTTTTACAGACATGAACAGGCTGTGTGTTCAGCCCACCCAGACAAACCACTAGTGTGATGATGGTACCTGTATTGCTTCAAGATTGTGGCCAGACTCCCAGTCAGGATTTTTAAACAGTTGCACCTCACAGATCCTGCATTTACTTCCATTTGAGGTGGTTCTGGACAATATGATAGGCACTGAGGAAGGAGGCCATTTGGCCCATGCTGGCTCATCATCCAGAATAAAAATCTTACATTCCCCCATCGCCTTATTTAATTGTATCCTGAAATCATCAAGGGTTTTGTGTCTGCAGTACCTTATCCAGAAGAGTATTGATATTCTTCCTGATAGTCCTTTCACAAGCTCGGCCTCTGTGGCCTGTTCTAGTGCCTTAGCTCATCTTGAAGTAGTGCTTATCTACGCTGCTTAAAATCACATAGACTTGTATAAGGACCCACTTCTTAACAAAGGAAAATGGGGTCAGTTTTCCACTTCCCTCTCCTCCGAATAAAAATCTTTACTCAAAGGTTCATTGGTCATTTTAGCAGTCATAAAATTTTTGATCACAGAGATGAAATTTAAAAAATGAACTTTGATTCATTTATGTGAAATGACATGTGATGCAAATACATCTGGGTATCCCCAGTCTATTAAAGGTGAGTTGAAAAACATTGTACCCAAAGATAACCACTCACCAGTTACCTTACTTCCATTGTTCCATTACTATCCAGTGTTCTGTTGGTGTAATAGAGCATTATAATTCATTCTGACCGGCAGGGCTCCTGAGTTATGGGTCTTTCACACTGAAAATAAATGCCATAACTCATCATCAGCAGTGTGATGCCCTGTACAATTACAGCAACAGTTAAAGAGTCATGGCATCAAAAAGCAGACACATCCAGCAGTGAAATATCTTTAATCCTATTTCAAAAATAAGTCTTGACTTTTATATAGCACCTTTCATGACCTCAGGATGTTTCAAACCGCTTTACAGCCAATGAAATACTTTTTAAGTGTAGTCACTGAGGGTAACATAGGAAATGTAGCAGCCAATGTGCACAGCAAGCTCCCACAAACAGTAATGTGATAATGACCAGATAATCTGTTTCAGTGATGTTGATTGAGGGATAAATATTGGCCAGGACACCAGGGATAACTCTCCTGATCATCTTCGATATGGTGCCATGGGATCTTTTACATCCACCTGAGAGAGCAGACGGAGCCTCGGTTTAACGTCTCATCCGAAAGACGGCACCTCCGACAATGCAGCACTCCCTCAGCACTTCACTGGAGTGCCAGGCTAGATTTATGTGTTCAAATCTCTGGAGTGGGACTTGAACCCACAACCTTCCGACTCAGAGGCGATCAAAATGTGGTGCCAAAGATCAGCAATGAAATGTTCTTTTGCACACATCAAATAAATCTATTCAGTAAAATTAGACTCTCATTGATAAGAAATACAGAGGTTTTCTGTGGAGTGGACAGATGCATAGGAGACAGGCCCGAATAAGGTTAGCGTTTGTAATGGCGTAGTCAGAGCAGCATAAGGGAAAAGAGGGAGCAGTTCTCTCAGATTTCGGTTGACTTTTCAGACAAAGGAATGGCTGCAGAAATTCCCATCTTCTCTTCATTACAGTGAGCAGCATGTGGTTGTATATGAAACATTGACATGACTGTGAAATCGCAAGGAAGCAGAGAGAAAATGCAATCCTGCTCAGATGGTGGGGGAGTGCCTTGCAGCCAAAACACTGATGTGAAGCTTTTCTTCCTTCTCCGCAGGTATCTGTAACTTATAACATTCTCAGAGCTGTTGCTTTAATCACTCCTGGAGACTGTGGATGGTAGCAAGTTTTCCCACCGGTAGTCACCAGCTCTAAGCCTCGCAGGTCAGTGAAATTCACACAGGCTATGTCACGAGTGTAAAAGACAGATGTGTTGGAGGTGCACCAATTGTATGCCTTTGAAATAAATGATTATTTAGGGTGAGTAATCAGAAAAGGACCTCTTACCTTTTTTTCCCTTTCTTCCTTTATTGCTGAACCCAGCTTTATTTGAAGGCAATGGAAAATCCAATGAATTCCAGTTGTGTAATGAAGCACTATGAAACGGATTAGGGTTTTTGCGAATAATTTTATTATTCCTTTCTTCGGACAACCTGTTGAAGCATTTATTTTAATAAGGCAATGATTTCAATTAATGACTAAGGGGTAAAGATTAGTCTGGTTCCTTGTGCAGCAACTTCGCAAATTACTTTGTGAAGATTATCTGTCCAGTATTGCTAAATCATAAGCAGACTCTAAAAGAACCCAACACACATTTTCACAAATGTGCTTAAGTTGCTACAGGCCAGAATCCTTATCCCTAAATGTTCACAGACGGTGCTTCTTCAGCAAGAACTGTTATGAATCACAGATTCAAAATACAAACAGAGGTTGCAGAAAAGCTCGGTGGACAGTTGGCATCATCTGAATTTAAGTGCCATAATTTTATTGCTTATTGGAGCAGTAAGTTCGAGCTTGCCCCTCCTAACTGTTTCTCACACCCAGCCATATTGCTGTTCACAAGAACTGCTTCAATGCAGGTGAAGCTATACATTTGTGTCAGGTATGGCTCAGTTGGTAGCACCCTTGCCTCTGAGTCAAAAGGTTGTGGGTTCAAGTTCCACTCTAGGCTGACAATCCAGTGCAGTGCTTAGAGAGTACTGCACAGTCAGAGGTGCTGTCTTACAGATGAGATGTTAATCTGAGGCCTTGTCTGGCCTCTCAGGAGGACATAATAGATCCCACGGCACTATTTTGAAGAAGAACAGGGGAGTTATCCCTGGTGTCTTGGCCAATATTTATCCCTCAATCAACATAACAAAAACCGATTATCTGGTCATTATCACATTACTGTTTGTGGGAGCTTGCTGTTCGCAAATTGGCTGTAAAGCACTTTAAAACGACGGGTGGCCCTGAAAGGCTCTGTATAAATCCAAGTCTTTATTTTATATTTCGGTCATTAACCTTGCTACTGCCAGCATTGTGCCAACATATTCTAATACTGTACTAACTCATCGGGTGTTGCTAGCATCCCAAATCCACCCAGCGTCACTGCAGAGGCTGCATTCTCTTTACCCAACTCTTTAATGAAACATGACCCGCGGTAGATTTCAGACGAACCCGACACATTTTGGGGACATTACAGGGATTGGATTTAGTGTGCCACTGGCACTGCAATTGGCCAAGAAGGACCAGCAAGAGCAGTAAAGCGGTGTCCATGATGCCAAGTACCAATCGAGATGTACTGACGGGTCCCACTGCTACCAATACATGGATGTGCATTTCAGTAGCAGAAGGGTTGACACGGGCAATGTTATGGAGGTGGAAATAGACAGTATTTCTGATGGAGAGAATTTGGCTATGGAAGCTTAGGGGGAGAAATTCAGTAGCGCCCCATTTGGGGCGTTAACTTTTTAAATTTTGAAAATTTAGCGCCAGGCGCAACGTTTTCTGGAGTTCTTCTAAATTGGGCTTTAGTGCCCCAGGAAGGAAGGAGGCGGTAAATCAAGTACTAATGACCTCAGTGAAGTGCTACAGGAGTGATACCGAATTTCAGGTGACTTGTAGTCAACAATTAAACTTCAATCCTTCACACTGGCTCATTCCAGCTCTTAAAGGGGAGGTTGCATCAATGTGCAACTGCTAATTTTCAGTATTCCTGGAACTGAAGTTGAAGAGAAAGTGAAACACCTCGTGGCTATTGTTGCTCCCAATACAAATCCAAGGGAGTGAGCTCGTCAGTTCACTGACATCGCATTGGAAGCATTGGTGGCGGCAATGGAGCAAAGGACGGAAGCGTTGTTATTGGCCAGTGGAAGGAGGTCATTGTCCGAGGGCAATGTGGAGGAAGTGGCTCTGGAGGTCTCGGCCAGCAGTGTCCAGCAGTGGAACACATCGTGCTGTAAAAAATTCAACAACCTCTGTCGGGAGGTCAAGGTGAGTACATGCTTCAACAGGTCCTACATACCAGCATCTGAACCTCTGTCTGTGCACACTGCGCAAAGCACCACTCCCCCACTACTCACCCACCAAACATCTGCACCTACCCAAACTCACATCCTCATCTCACACCTTGCCTACATTCACAGCTATTCAACGATGGCAGGTATATCTCCCAGACACATGGCTGGACTCTGACTCCCACGCATTACTTTGTTTTGTAGGCCAAGATGGCATACAATAGGAGGGAGCAGCAGAAGATAGGCGGGGGTGGGGGGGAAGGGGGGGTCAACGTCAGCTCCAACAGCTCTCAGACCAGGAGGAGCGAGTGCTGCGATTCATTGGGCAGCAGGTGGTGGGCTGTCGGTATCTTCATCCCCTCATTTTTCATCCCACTTCCCCCTCACACCAGAAGGTTTTATTACTTTCCAGCTTCTGATAACGTCTGCATTCCTTGCTCCATTCCTGTCCCCCTGACCTCACCTTAATGCGAGTTTTGTGCCTTTATGCTTTCAGATAATCAGCCAGCAGATGACCAGCCTGTTTCTGCTCGCCCCCAACGAGAGTGACAAAGGAGAAGAGGAGGACTCAAGTACCGCATCACTGCACCACCTCGAGACTGGCACTACGCGTTAGTTCGAGGTTAGCTTGGTAGAGGGGTCTGCACTGGGTGACGCACTGGGGATGAGCGGGCTGCAGCAAGGCCAAGCGGAAAAGGTAGTCGGGGGCCAGCTCCCCGGAGGGAGAGTTCACATGCGAGTTCTGCTACACAGGACTCAGATGAGGACCTCGATGGGGAGGCGTTGACAGGAAAGGTGATGGCCATGCACCCCGACATGATAGGTGCAATGGGAAAGGTGCCCGAGAGCCTCTCAGCAATGGTAAGGAACGTGGAGGAGTCCGCCTCCAACATTGCACAGAGCTCTGCACACACCATGGAGCCGTTCATTAACAAGTCTGCAGACGACGGTGGACTCCCAGAGACCGTGCGGATCCAGACCTCATGACGCGTGTCATGGGCGATGTGGCAGCTTCCATTGCAGCACAGGCGGAAGCAACGCATCATCTTTGTGCTGTAATGCAGAGAATGGTGGGTGGCTTCGAAGCTCAGACTGCTCTCATGCAGTCTCAGCTAGATGCCATGCAAGCTCTGACTTCTGCCATCATCGCTGGGTCCATCACAGTCGACCGGGGATCGCATGGTGTCGCAGCAGGCCACCAATCTGTGCTGCAGCAGATTGGTGGGGATGCTGAGAGGTGCTGCTCTGGAGGAGTGGCAGTGGGTCAGTGGAGCAGGAACCTGCTGTCCTCTCTCAGGATGTCACCAAGCCAGCCCAGACTGCCGCTGCCCAGCCTGAGGTGGTGCAGCCTACAGCCGAGTCTTCCAGACCCAGAGCTAGTCGAGGGCATCCTGCAAGGCCATCTGTAGTCTCTGGCCCTGACACAAAGCCGTGCCGCAGTCACAGGGGACACACTACGTAGTGCGAAGGAGGGGCTATAAGGTCTTGCACAAGGGTGAATAGTAAATGTAATTGTTGTTGATATATATATGGTTAATGTTTTTGGATAAAAAATTTAATTGGAATGTTGCATATTTGATGCTGTCTCTCATTTCAGTTTTGGGGCTGTGGTATGGAAGGAGAAATTGATGTGCTGATGGGGACTTGCAGAGCAACCGGGAAGTGGCCTGGAATTCATTGGAACTGAAGTCTGATGAGGCGGTCATGGACCGCCCTTACAGAAGGCCGATTAAGTGGCTGCCTCCTCCGTTGCTCCTATTCCTCCTCTTCCTTGTCCTCCTCCTCCCCCTGCTCCTCCTTGTCCTCCTCCTCCTGCTCCTCCTCGTCTTCCTCCTCCTGCTCCTCCTCGTCCTCTTCCTCCTCCTCCTGAGGGGGTGGAGCTATGCCTGGTGGCAATGGCTGCACCCTCAAGTTGGCCAAGTTGTGCAGCATGCAGCACACGATGATGAAAATGGACACCTGCTCATCCGAGCATTGGAGGACTCCTCCCGAGCGGTCAAAGCAGCGGAACGGTTGCTTGAGCACTTTAGTGGTCTGCTCCTGGTGGCAGCATGGCTCTCATTATATGTTCTGGGCAGGAGTGGTGGGCTTGCGGAGGGCAGGCATGAGCTAGGTGGAGAGTGGGTAGTCCTTGTCTGTGACCAGCCAGTCATAGCTTTATGTGGCTGGAAGAAAGCCAGCATTGTGATGAATGCATCGTGGCTGCTGCCAGGATAGCAGGCATTGATGGTGAGAATTCGGCGTGTGCGGTCACACACCAACTGGACATTCAGTGAATGGTAGCCTTTGCGGTTACGGAAGACCTCAGGATTGTGATACGGCACCTGCAAAGGCGTCCTGCACCATGGGGAAGCCCACTATCTTGGCAAAGCCACATGCACGCTCGTAGTCCCTCCTCCTTCTGTAGAGAGCATCTGTGACCTTACAGATGCAGCATTGGATGGCAAACTGGGGATGTTGGAGATGCACACTGGAAGGATCCACTGGCATAAAAATTGAGCGCGATGGTGACCTTGACTGCCACTGAGAGAGTCGTCCTCACCCTGGTCTGAGGCTCGAGGTCTGGTTGCAGGAGATGGCAAAGCTCGGTGACCACATCCTGGCTGAAGTGCAGCCTTTGAACACACTGATCCTCAATGAAATTGATGCAGGAGAATTGCTGCTGAAATATTCTGGGAGGGTAAGGCCTCCTGTTGAGAACCCTGGTGGCCTTCCTCCCTTTGGCCACATTTTGCAGTTTTTCTCTGTGCCACAGTTGCCTCCGACGGTGATGCTGGAGCGCGAAGTCCAGTGCCAACCCAGCACCCATGAAACGATCTAAATGATGGACTTTCAAATCTGCCCTCAATGAAAATCACACATCATTATGAGCCGAAACACTCCTTCCACTGCTAATCGCTCAAATGGGTCAAAACACCTGTCTGCATTTGTGAAATTAAGAAGGAAGCATTAATGGCCGACTAAAAGTAAGCCTGATGCTGGCGTCTTTAAATAGCATTGCTCCAGCTAACATCCGACTGGAACCCGACTGCTGAAGCTGTCGTTGTCAGCGCCAGGCGCAAAACCAGAGGGCTACTGGGGCACTGCGCACAGTGATGTCATCAGCATTGTCAGGCACAACAGAGTGGAGTGCAACATCTCACTGCCGCCGCAAAACTCCGGCCAAATTTAGCGGGAGGCGCTGGTCTCATCGTGCCCGCTCGCAAACTCATTTGCGCTATGTTAGGGGGTGCTAACGGGAGGCATAATTAGTCCAACGTCTCCCCCTTAGACCGGGGTGGAATAAGACGCTGAGGTTGCAAACAGACTGGTTCAGTCTGAGGCAACGCAAAAGGAGCGGGCTGGAGTTGGCGGAAAGGAAATTAAGTTGGTGGTGGGGACCGAAGACGATGGCTTCAGTCTTCCTAGTGTTTAACTGAAGAACGTTGAAGCTCATCCAAGACTGAATGCTCGACAAGCAGTCTGACAGGACAGAGGCAGTGGAGGGGTGGAGCTGTGTGTTGTCGACATACATGTGTAAGGTGACTTCATGTCTGAACTTGATGTCGCCAAGGGGTAGCATGCAGATGAGAAAGAGGAGAGGGCCGAGGGTAGATTCTTGGAGACTGCAGAAGTAATGGTGAAGGGGTGGAATAGGGAAGAATGGAACTAAGCAAGGACACTGCTCTAACATGGGCAATGAAGAAAAGGCATCGGAGGAGGATGGTGTGATCGATCCTGTCAAAGGCGGCAGAGAGGCTTAAACGGTTGAGGAGAGATAATGTACTACAGTCACAGTTACAAAGGATGCCTTTTATGACTTTTGCGAAGGCCATATTGCTGCATTACCAACACGGAAACCTAACTGAAGCAATTCAAACCGGAAGTATGGGAAACATGGGCATGGGTTTAGGAGCTGACAACATGTATGTTAGGCTGGATTTTTGCTTGGATTGTGCCTCTGTTAGCGCCCCGGGGGGTTGGTAATCAGTCTCGAAATGCTTACCGCCCGGGCAGCCAGGTTTCAGCGCCCCGCCAGGAAATTTGGTGTCGGTTTCGACAGCGATGCGATATTTGCTTGGAGTGGCACCCGTAGCGCCTCCTGGTGAGACCGCCAGAGAAAGCCGGAATTCAGAGCTGTCCCTGGGCACTAAGGGAAGGAATGATGGAAAAAGATAAGTGAAATTGATGGGGGTAAAATCGCGGTCAGAGGCTTCCTTCGGACGAACGGCTCCGACCCGAAAACATTTTGCGAAAATACTTCGTGGTCCCAGAGGCACCTTCAATTGCGGTCGGAGACCTTCAGTCATTGCGCAGTGTACGGGGAGAGGACTTCCTCGTATGTACGGAAATGCTGGAGTCACGTGGGCTTGGACCCACCAATCACTGGGCAGTATTCTCATTGATAAAAATGGGACCTCCGTTTGTACGGACTCCCATTACTATCAATGAGAAAACCCTCCTAAAACAAAAAACGCAGCATAATAAATAAAAACAACCTCACATATTTAAAATTAATTGAAACTAAATATAATTATATGTTTTAGAAACAAAATATATATTTTTTGGAATTTTTTTTTTAAATGTGTTTTTTAATAGGGTTAAAAATAAACTTACCTTAATGGACAGGGTTTTTAACATAAAAACGAATGATTAAATTAAATTTTTATATGTTTTAAAACTCTTACACTGGCAAAAGTAAGCTATGCACCTACTTTTACAGGCGTAAGAGTTTGAAGGACATTCGCTGGGCAAATAGCCCAATCTCTCCCGCGCGAATGTCCTTCTCCCAGGGATGCGGAGGATCTGTCAAGAGAAATCTTTGACAGATCGGAAAAGCCGGTTTTCGGCGCATGCTCATCGCGCCCCGGGGACCGGCTTTTGCGAGGCCTCGCCGGGTCTGTGCAAAGCCGGAATTTTTGGCCCAATATTTCTATCGCGATTTTTTGCGATTCACCTTTGTTTGGGGGGGATACTTCATCAGGACTGTTTTTTGTGTTTTTTGTCCCAATTTTTATTTTTGCAAGGAAGCCTTTCTTAGGGCGCTCCGAAGCTGGTTCTTTAGCAATGGATTTTCAGTTGCTCACCCGGCCTAGCGCCCTGAGAGAGGTGTGGAACGCCTCCATTAGCATTTCACTCCACTCTCAAGGCCCAACAACTGAATTTTTTGGTTGCCGTCACAAATCATTTTTCGGTGCAAACTACTGACCTGCCGCCATTAGTGCCCGAAGAAGCCTGCAACCGAATTTCCAGCCCAAGGACTTTGGGGAGGAAAGGGATGTTGGAGATGGGGAAGTAGTTTGCAAGGACTGAGGGATTGAAGGACTTTTGAGGGGATGGGTGATGATGGTGGGTTAGAAAGGGAGTGAGACAGTACCTAAGGAAGGGGAGCCATTTATAGCATCAGCAAGCATGGGAAGAGAAGTTGAATTAGTCAACAGTTTAGTGTGAATGGGTGCAAGGGGAAGGAGAAAGGATTCACGGACAAGGTGAGCTTGACGAGGGCATGAGGAGAGACAGAAGAGAAACTAGAGAAAGATGTGATTCCAGGGCTAGGGCAGGCGAGAGCCTAGCGAGGAGAGGTTTGGGTTGATGGGTGAGGGATAGGAGGAAGAAGCAAAGGCAGCTGAGTGGAATTATTTGAATTTTAGTGACAAAGAAATCCATGAACTCCTTGCAATTGTTGTTGGGTGTGAGTTTGGAAGAGGGCAGGGGAAAAGCGTTTAAGGAGATGGTTCATAATGAAGGAAATAACCAATGGGTTATCATTGTTTTCCAGGATGATCTGGAGTGGTGAACAGTTCTGGCAGAGCAAAGTGAGCCACTAAAGCACTTGTCTAGCCAGATGTGGTTATAGATAGCTAAACCATAAAACCAAAAGGTGATTAAAATTACTCAATTACATTGGTCAAGATAATTCGCAATAACTTGATTCGCAAAATGAGAACGCTGATTTAGGACAAGTGCTCTCTATGCTAATCACTGTCCCATCCCCAACTTACTTTTCGTTCCCTTGAAGATCCTTGGACATTTGTTGGCTCGAAGATTCATTCCTACATCTACCTGTTTGAATCCCTCCAATCAGGTTCTTGTCCCTGCCACAGGATTAATAAGGTCTGAACTGACATCACGAGCAACATTTTCTGTGACTCTGACTGTGGTGTAGAATGTCTCCTCATCCTCCTCGACTTCTCTGCAGCCTTCGACACAGTTGATCATGCAATTCTCTTCCTTTATCTAGCTGTATGGAACTGCCCTTGCTTGGTTCGATTCTTACATATCCGATTGTAGCTTGATCATCCCCGTCAATGGCCTCCTCTTCCTACTCCGCACCATTACCAAATCTCCAAGGCATTCATCCTTACTCCTTGTTTGTCCTCATCCATAGGCTGCCCCTTGGCAACTTCATCTGAAGATATGGAGTCAACATGTATGCTGATGACATTGAGTTTTACCTCTCCACCACCTTCATCAATCCCTTCACTAACTCAGCATTTTCTAAGCTGCTTTCCAACATCCAGCCATGGGTATTTTAGCTATGAGGAAAGATTGGATAGGCTGGGTTTGTTTTCTTTGGAACAGAGGAGGCTGAGGGGAGACCTTATTGAGGTGCATAAAATTACGAGGGGCCTAGTTAGAGTAGATAGGAAGGACCTATTTCCCTTGAAGGGTCAATGACCAGGGGGCATAGATTTAAAGTAATTGGTAGGAGATTTAGAGGGGATTTGAGGGGAAATGTTTTCACCCAGAGAGTGGTGGGAGTCTGGAACTCACTGCCTGAAAGGGTGGTCGAGGTAGAAACCCTCACCACATTTAAAAGGTGCTTGGATATGCACTTGAAGTGTCGTAACCTACAGGGCTTCGGACCAAGAGCTGGAAAGTGGGTTTCGGCTGGATAGCTGTTTGTCTGCCCGCACGGACATGATGGGCCAGAATGGCCTCCTTCCGGGCTGTAAATTTCTATGATTCTATGATATGTTGCAACTACCTCCGGCTAAACCGTGGGAAGACCAGAACCATCGCTTCTGCGCAAGCATCATCAATGTCGCTCCTGAATGATAATGCATGGGGAAAATTCTATTGGCAATTTCTCACCTTGGCTGGCATGGCCAACTGAACCTACATCCTAAAGATTGATAGAAGGGAGAATTTTGGAAGCTTAAATTCATTGGTCTCCCAGTGGAGAGACTGATCTGAGCATTCTAAGTTAGAAGTTACTGGTCTTCTCATTTCCTGGAACTCTTGTGGCTTCAACATTGAGATCTTAGTACAAAGGTGCAGCAGGGGAAGAACCAGTTTGAGAAATTTAGTTGCATTAGACGAAATGTGCTCATCAACTGCATTACTCACAGGACAAAAACAAGTTCAGCAGAATGGTTAGTGATATTTCAGGCCACACACAGCGGGTACATGGCAGACAGAAGAATGACCTTTGCTGGATTTATCTGTTTGTTTTCTTCAACAATGTAACAGAAACGAAGATCTCTGATAGCTTTCCGCTCTGCTATGGAGTCTTGGAGAAAATGATTTTAGAACTTTTAAATTTGGCACAGAGTTTATCAGAGGGCATCGGCTCACCTGAAGAATTAATCCTAATGCGACCTGTGATTTATAAGCTGGTAGTCAGATGTGTGTTAAAAACAGAAATACTGCTCAAAAGTCACCCATTGGGTGTTTCACTGAAAATACAGCACAATATGTTCAAAGACACAGAAAATTTAATTTAAACCATCAAAGTGTCACCAATCTAAACAAAAGAAAAACATTAATTTAAATTAGAAGAAGGACGTCTGGGACCTAGAGCGCCCCTAACAAGGCCAATTACAGATAGTTTAGGCTAGTCGCCTGTTAATCGGAAGTCATCACCATCATAGACCATCCCTCGAAATCAAGGAAGACTTGCTTCCACTCTAAAAATGAGTTCTCAGGTGACTGTACAGTCCAATACGGGAATTACAGTCTCTGTCACAGGTGGGACAGACAGTCGTTGAAGGAAAGGGTGGGTGGGGAGTCTGGTTTGCCGTACGGTCCTTCCGCTGCCTCCGCTTGTTTTCTGCATGCTCTCGGTGACGAGACTCGAGGTGCTCAGCACCCTCCCGGATGCTCTTCCTCCACTTAGGGCGGTCTTTGGCCAGGAATTCCCAGGTGTCGGTGGGGATGTTGCACTTTATCAAGGAGGCCTTGAGGGTGTCCTTGAAATGTTTCCTCTGCCCACCTGGGGCTCGCTTGCCATGCAGGAGTTCCGAGTAGAGCGCTTGCTTTGGGAGTCTTGTGTCGGGCATGCGGAAAATGTGGCCCGCCCAACGGAACCGATCGAGTGTGGTCAGTGCTTCGATGCCGGGGATGTTGGCCTGATCGAGAACACTGACGTTAGTACGTCCATCCTCCCAGGTGATTTGCGGGATCTTGCGGAGACATCGTTGGTGGTATTTCTCCAGCGATTTGAGGTGCCTGCTGTATATGATCCACGTCTCTGAGCCATAAAGGAGGGCGGGTATCACTACAGCCCTGTAGACCATAAGCTTGGTGCCAGATTTGAGGGCCTGATCCTCGAACACTCTCTTCTTCAGGTGACTGAAGGCTGCCCTGGTGCACTGCAGGCGGTGTTAGACCTCGTTGTCGATGTCTGCCATTCCTGATAGTAGGCTCCCGAGGTATGGAAAGTGGTCCATGTTGTCCAAGACTGCGCCATATATTTTGATGACCAGGGGGCAGTGCTGTGTGGCGGGGTCAGGTTGGTGGAGGACCTTTGTCTTACAGATGTTTAGTGTAAGGCCTATACTTTCGTATGCCTCGGTGAAGATGTTGACGATGGCTTGGAGTTCGGCCTCTGAATGTGCGCAGATGCAAGCGTCATCCACGTACTGTAGCTCAACGACAGAGGATGGGATGGTCTTTGATCTGGCCTGGGGGCGATGAAGGTTGAACAGATTCCCACTGGTTCTATAGTTTAGTTCCACTCCAGCGGGGAGCTTGTTGAGCGTGAGATGGAACATTGCAGCGAGGAAGATCGAGAAGAGGATTGGCGCAATGACGCAGCTCTGCTTGACCCTGGTCCGGACGTGGATTGGTTCTGTGGTGGATCCGTTGGTAAGGATCGTGGCTTACATATTGTCGTGGAGCAGGTGGAGGGTGGTGACAAACTTTCGGGGGCAGCCGAAACGGAGGAGGACATTCCATAATCCCATATGGTTGACAGTGTCAAAGGCCTATGTGAGGTCAAAGAAGGCCATGTATAAGGGTTGGTGCTGTTCCCTGCATTTCTTTTTCAGTTGTCGCGCCATAAAGATCACGTCCGTTGTACCCTGTAGTGGACGGAATCCGCACTGTGACTCCGGGAAGAGCTCCTCAGCACAGGGAGAAGACGGTTGAGGAGGATTCTAGCGATGACTTTCCTAGTGGCCGACAACAGGGAGTTTCCTCTGTAGTTGCCGCAGTCAGACTTGTCCCCTTTTTTAAAGATGGTCACGATTACGGCATCTCTGATGAACTCCCCTAACAAGGCCAATTACAGATAGTCTAGGCTAGCCGCCTGTTAATCGGAAGTATGGTTTTTGTACACACATGTTCCATGTGCAGCCTGCAACGCCTGCTCCATTGTTACCTGTAGTTCTTTCAATGGCTGACAGTGTAGAGTATGGGGGTCCTCCTCTATCCTGTGATCCTTGCATTATTCCATAGAAAGCTGTTTTGAGTAAGTGAGACCCATACCGTTTCAAGACACGATGCAACTTTAGACTAAACGTGTTGTTCTCCATGTTATATTTGATCCAACCCACACCAATGCTGCTGGTCCCTTAATTAAATCGTCATAACTTGTGCAGGACTTCCATATATATGGAGTTGATTTTTAAACTATGTACTATATAAAGAATAATGGATAGTAAGAGTGATTTAATCAAGGGGTTCAGGTAACATCAAGACTATTAAGGACAAAGTTATATCTTCATCGGAAATTGATAGTGCTTTTCTTGGTAGCAAATGTCATGGGAGACCTTGACATTCAGGTTGCTTCATGGAATTAATGCTTAATTATTCCTTCGTGTTTAGAAAGTCAGCATGTAGTGGAGACAGTTGATTTCCCCTGAAATGAATTGGGAAGAAAAGCCATAATTTCCAATAATCAATGCAGTCAATTTCTTGACAAACCTGCAACAACGACACAACGATTTTCAATTTTTGTGTGTGAATGACGTTGCATGTCAATGGCAAGGGCTGCATTGCTCATTGACAGCTATTGTCTGTATGCAAGTTAACTCAAACAGAATGAGAAGGTAGTGTAACAACACAAGCATATGTACCATTACAGTAATTGACAACAGAGAGTGTTTTCAAGGTTGTGATATAACCTTCAGGTAAAGGTGATAGTTATAAAGCACCCAAGCTTTGTTCTTTCAGCTGGTTATGTCATCATAAGCCCTGAATCAGATTACAGCCTATAATTTCCCCCATTATTCTGGAATACAGGCTATAATTCACTCCCAGTTATCTATTATTCTGCGTGTGAACCATTTGACCTCATTCCTAGTTAGTCACTCACTCTAATGTAAAGTCCCTCAATTTGCTTACACCCTTGTAATCACTTCCAGCCATCTCTGTTTATTCATTTTATTTTCTTGACAATCTTCCCTCACCTCTTCTGAAGGTGTCACTCCTTGCTGTAGTACGGTCCCACAGCTGAGGTAGTCCTCTGCTACCTTATCCTCGTGTTCTGTATTCATGTGAATCGGCATAGACAGGGGCCCAAACCTGAATCTTCCTTTGAACCAATTCCTGCAACTTTATTGTCTTAAAACTTGCCATCAAACTGAGAAAATTGAAAGTTTTGCTCCATAATATATTTATTCCCAGCTACAATTGCTTTTTTTTTGCTTTGAGTTAATATGTATCTGCTTTATTGATAAATCATAAACAAATAATTCCAGTTTGCTTCTCTACAATATTTCCATTTCTGCCCTTTTAATATCAGTTTAAAATGGAATGTTTCTGAATATTGAAGCCACTGTTTTTCTATTGCATGGCTTCTACTTAATATCTGGTTCACAGATACTTTATTGAATTTTGACATTTGCTTTTACATGTGATTCCAATTATACTCCCAGATGCTGTGTTAGGTTTGAATTTAACAAAACATTGAGAAACCACATGTACTGCATTACTTGTTCTTGGCATTAGTATATTGTCTGTGTGTATTTGTATTATCAAAGAGATGGCTGGCAGTGTGCAGGGAATGGAGCATTTTCCCACTTGTAACTCGGCAACAGCATCAAACACTCCTCTGTCAGGCAATTCACAGGCCATAAGCAAACCAAAATTACCCTGAAACTATGCTAAATAGAAAGCCCAGTTGGGGCCCACATACTCCATGAGTGTGATATTTTTAGTCCTGCTCTGACTGTTCCTTTCTGAATGAGAATGTGGATTGAACGCCTATCAGCGCAGGGGTAAGAACAATCCACATGTCGTGGGAACAAGGTCTGAAGACTCGTCAAACTTTTCAATTTAAATCCAAAGCAGAAAGGGGACTATTGCCCATCAATCTGGAATGGATTTGAACTTTGCTCTCTAAAGGTGAAAAAGAAGTGATGACGAACTGCCATTAATACTTATAAATTATCTTGTTGGCTGTTGGGAGCTGACAGTTCATAACTACCAGTGGCAACAATTCTAGAATATATGGACATTACCCATAGGTTATATTTTCTGGAATATTGTTTTTAGTTCAGAGTAATATCAAGCATGTCATCCTCAAAACATCTTGTAAAATCAAGGTATGTGTTTTATGTATTGAAATCTTTGAAGTAGGAATTTTATGGGGCTTTTTAAACCAATATAGGATTTTCGTATTTATCTGCTATATACAGCAAGTCTTCCTTATTTCTCACCATTTATTCTCCCTTTCCTCCTTCAGCTCCTCTGAGTCTGTCTGGACAAGCACTACACAATGTCAATTATGAGAATAATAGGAAAAATATCAACCCATGTTCTTTTATGATCTTGTTGGGTATGTGTTTGCAATTTTAAATTCTGGAGCGTGCTTCCTTCTGGACTTTCACCTTCGTAGCTTGGGCTTTCAAAATTCCTCAACTGACTTTTGGACGTGTAAAGGAATAACTTCTAAGTTAACAACTCAAGACTTCAAAATTTGGTCTCATAAATGCCCTTAATATAGATGGAAATTTTATCCAAATTATTATCTCTAAGTGGATCTCAAACCCATGTTTCAGGCGGCTCAGTAGTAGGCAGTAAACATAATCAGTCCTGTTCTGTACAACTATCAGAACAACAAAATGAGCACCTCTACAGAGTAACATCTGGTCTGCCTTAAGACAGTAGCTATTACTTACCTGAAGGCATTATTCCAAGACTAACTCCTCCTCGGGCTCACTCGCCCTCAACTAACAAAGCCTGATAGGAATATATCCCTGACATAATTTACAGACGAATTAACTAATTTGTGTTTCAAATAATTCTGAGATCCTTTTACCCAATGGCCACTAAATACTTCAATCTACCTCTTTATTTGTGCTTATGGAATTGCGTTCCAGGTAGCTGACGCTTACTAAGCAGTCAGAAGAAAGATGGTATAATTGCTCCATTGGTTCTTTGATTAAAAATTCATAGCAATACATTGCTATTAAGAACTTATTGGTTTATTAGCAAAGGTTTAACAATCATACGACATATTACCAGTTCATCCACCAGGCTCACAACCACCTGGCTCATCATGGATCCCCTGAACCAACTGACTGGGGTTTTATTGAGTCTTGTGAGCATCACGTGACTGGCTCAGCCACTCACAACTCAACAGCTCTACAACTATTTCAAATTATATCTTTAAGCCAAGTGCATCCTTTGGTAAGGGTGTTATCAACAGCTCTCCAACTATTTTAGCTCTACAAACCTGTGGCATACTCACAGGTGCATATATTACAGATGGGAAGATACTATTTACACATTCCTATTTTACTAGTGTCCTATTTTCTTTTCAGGTTCTTATTCCATCCCATCTACAGTTGGCACCTTTCCCTACTCTTTCACAGCAAGTTGTTGAAGCACTCGGTGATGAGGTCACTGTAAGGTAAAGAACTTATCCCTGACTGATGAGGATAGCTGAGCTCTTTTTTTTGTAGTATCGAAAGTTAAGTCACATGCATCGTTTCCAATGTCAGTAATCATTAATCTCTCAATTGTAGAAGTAACAATAAGTATTTCCTGAGATTAGCAACAAAGGATTTTGAAAGCTAGGATAAAGGACTGAACAAAAAGTCTGAAGAGGCACTGGAGCCACAGGAATGTAATGCAGCAGATTTGTGCAGCACAGCTCATACAAAGTGACTTTGTCATTCATGTAAAAACCTTCTGTGATGTTCGGGATGCCCCGTACAATCACCAACAGAAAAAGTACATTGCTGGCCTATTTGACCAAGCTACAATGTCAGCTCGTCCATGACAGATCCAAAGGGGGCAGATTCAGTGCGAAACTCACCAGCATTTTGCCTTCCGAAACATTGAGTATAACCGCCATCAAGGAGGGTTTTTGTACCTCCAACCGCACTGGCACCAGAAGGGTTATGGTAAACCTTGCAGGATAATGAGTTATTAGAGTTTTAAGAACATAAGATCCATGGGACCCGAATTTGATGAAGGCCCTCGCCTGCCCAAGTGCCGCCCAAAGGACCGCCGATGGCCGCCGAGGTCCCGGACGGTTCTTTGGGCGGGGCTTTCATCACCAAGGTCCCTCGAAGGTCGGCGGGCGACAAATCGGCGATGTACGCTGTCAATCTAGGCGGCAGCTGGTGGAAGGTCTCATTCTCGGCGACAAAGTGCCGCCGAGGATGGAGTCGGGCCCACGGAAGGTCGAAGACCTGAAAATTAAAATCATCAGAAAAAAAAAATCCATCGGAAGACCTTTAGGGGATACCATTGAGGTAAGTCGCTGTGAATTTTTTTTTAAGTTTACTCACCTTGTTTTCAGGATCTTCATACTCACCGTCGGAGACAGACCAGCCTCCTCGCAGGGGTCCACCCCCGTTCTGGCGACGATTCCCGCCGAATCCCGCCCGCAGGAACATGGATTCTCGGTGGGCAGGAGTCCACTTATGTCACTCAGCCGTCCGCTGACATCAGCGGGCGGTTCCCGGCGGCTCTCCCCTCCTACCTGTTCCAGACCAAATGGAAAGTGGCACTGGGCGGAACCTGAAGAGCAATGTTGGCGGCAGTGGGCAGCAGTGGGTGGTGAGTCCATCAAATTCGGGCCCGCGGTATTTTAGGGATGCCAGCAGATAACTAATTGAATATGTCTCAACACATGGAATGTTATGAGTACATATGTGAGGTTTGTTACCTGAACAAGATCCAATTTCATGATTTGACAAGATGTAATCTTGCACCTTTCACTCTGACTTGGAGTGGAAAAGAGCAACTGTGTAAGTTCAACACATTCTTGTTCGATGAATTTTCTGTGTAATGCACGCCCGGCCATTTGTAATTCTTTATGCAAAATATACCGAGTGATTTTTAAATTCTGTATATACAATTTTTATTTGGAAGATTCAAATAAATCAGTCTGTAAGCAAAAAACATAGAAATAGACATCATCAAACACAAGAATGAAGAACTCGCGTGAGGAGTTTATATTGATGAAGATTGAAGTTACAGAGATATTCAGGAACTAATATGACAAAGTAATTTGGTGTCTCACGTAAAAGGATGTCGTTTTGAGGAACTAGCAAAGCAACAGCAACCTCTGCATCAATACAAAGAGGGAAAAGACCATGATGTCCACGTAGCTTTGCTCCAAGGTGGCATGGGCGGCTAATGCTGGGTTTTTTGAGACAACAAATTTAGCCATAGATTGAAAGTTTAAACTCAAAGGGCAGGTGGGTGAATGAGCAGCTGGAAAAACAAACACAATACCAAATATGGACAGGGGGCACACCAACACAAATGCTGCTGGCCGCGGCAGTTGATTTGATGGGTTCAAAATGCGCTGCCAGAAATTCCAACAAGATCCAACAAATGAATGAAATGTAATGAATATATGTTCATTTTGGTGTATCATAAAGTAAGTGTGACTGAATTGTTATTTATTAGCAGAGGTAGACTGTCTAGGTCTACTGAAGGAGCACGAAGGGGCTTCTCAAACAGTTACAGAAATATTTGTTTTATCAACATAGCGCCTTACTACGTCTCTCAGAAATATGTCACAGCACTTCACAGATAGTGAATTCCTTTGAAATTCAGTCACTGTGGTTACATAGATTAATGTGGCAGCTATTTTGCACATTGCAAGGTCCCACAGACGGCGGTGAGAGGCAGGAATACTGGTCAGGATACTGGGAGAGTCATTTGCTCTTCTTCAAACAATCCAGCACTCTGTCGCTGTTCACTGAGGTGTCAGTCGAGGTAGCGCCTTGGATTTGCACAAGGCTACCACTGATCGTTAACAACAACAACAACTTGTATTTATATAGCGCCTTTAACGTAGTGAAATGTCCCAAGGCGCTTCACAGGAATATTATAAGATTAAAAAAATTGACACTGAGCCACATAAGTAAAAATTAGCGCAGGTGACCAAAAGCTTGGTCAAAGAGGTATGTTTTAAGGAGCATCTTGAAGGAGGAAAGAGAGGTAGAGAGGCGAAGAGGTTTAGGCAGGGAGTTCCAGAGCTTGGGGTCTAGGCAACAGAAGCATGGCCACCAATAGTTGAGCGATTATAATCAGGGATGCTCAAGAGGGCAGAATTAGAGGAGCACAGACATCTTCTATCACAACTGCGGTGGGAGACCAACAGCAACCCCTCCAAAAATGGCATAAATTATCATTTTCAGCCATTTCTCTGGGGTTTCCACCAGACTTATGACGAGAGACCTGTAATAGCGCCACAGAATTTTAGGGCCTCTGTGTTTAGGTCCTGTGGTGGAATTTACAGCCTTTTGACTCAGTTGCCAACTGAGCAAAGCTGACACTATATATTGCAAATGCCTATGTACAGATGACAATTTTTTTTTGAATGGTTAAAAGCTATTAGCCATTGGGAGTGGGACAATATAGTGGGTCAAATACTGTTCATATACTTCTTGGATCTGGGTTTATATGCACCTCAAATTGCTAGAAATAAAATCATTCTCTGCTGAAAGGAGTTTGGCGCCCACTGTAAGAAAGACACTAAGGAATTGTAAAATGATGAGCAAGGGGGCTTTCATTATCTCAGTATTAAACCAGAAATGTTTACTCATGCAGAGAGATTAATACTGGGTTCCATTCATCATTCAATATTCATATCTGATATAATTAAGATGAAGGCTACAGATAACACATATGCAAGATTTTGGAACAAACTTTATAGCATTAAATGAAGTATCAGGAAATGGAGTAAATGTAAGGGAGCCACAGAAAATAAAATGAGACACAAGGAATTGAACTAGTAAAGGACTACCTTAAAAAGAGAAATTCCACTGTATGTGGATGTATTTTCAATCAAAAAGAAGACCATGCCGGCAAATACTGGGCTTTATTTTCGCCACCATTGGGTGCCGTTTTTTTGGCGTCCACTGTTTTTTTTTGAGCAATTTTGATTTTGCAACTTTCCTCAAAGTTTGTATGCCGGCGGCAACTGTCAGCGCCGGATTTTTTGGCGGCGGTCTAGGTGAAAACTGATTTCCGCGCCCTTTTTGGCCGTTTAACCAATTTTCACCAACACCGATATTTTCAGGGTGGCACACAGTGGCCTCAAGTACTGATCAGAAAAACCCGACGTTAACTTAAGGAAATCGGTGCTGAGTATATTTCTGAGTTTTTGGAGTGAGGGAAGAAAACAATTTAAAACACAAATGCATGTTGATTTTTGCAAAGAGAACTCAGGAAGTAACTCGGAAAGTTAGTTTTTCCCACAGAATGTTTTTGAGAATGGGCAAATTGCCCACCAAAGAATCTCTGCTCATGGGGCTCCAGGCACGGGTCGGAGGAGTGCCAGCCGTCGGCGGCAGGATCGCTCCCTCAGCCGGATACAAGCACTGGAGCTCGGCGCTGGATTCCACCTCCCCACACACCCACCCCCACACACCCACCCCCACCCCGGGCTTCTTTCCAAACTGAGCGCCGATCTCCTGTGTTTCTGTCTGGCCGAGGGAGCAATACTGTCGGCATGCACTCCAAACTGTGCATCGGAGATGGCACAGCAGCAAACATAGGCATTTCGGCAAAAGCTGTAATTGAAGTGTTATAAATTACTGTGCATCACATCTCCATAGAGACAGAGCTTAGTGTTGTGCATGCACGGACCAGGGTTTGGTCTGTTCTACTCGGGCATCACCCAGCAAAGGTGTGAGTGCTTCAGTAAGTACTGTCTCACAATAACAAGAATAACAAAATTAAGAATAATAATTATGGGTGCAACTATTACTATGCCTCATGTAGTAAGGTTGATTTGCAAGCACGCCATGCAGAAGCGATGGATAATACGATGCCACCATCGCAGAAACCAGATCGCTCGGGGATTGATGGGGAGGAGACCATACCCTGATCGAGTCTACAGGGACAGGAGCTCATATCTACACTTGAGTGAAGCAGACTGCATTCGCAGGCTGCGATTTAGAAATCTGCCGGCTAATCAGGGCAGACATACAGCCAGGAAGTGGCAGAAAGACTGCCCTACCTGTGGAAGTGAAGGTCACTGCAGCATTTGCCTTCTATGCTTCTGGCTCATTTCAGCCAGCAACTGGGAACATATGCTACATCTTGTAACACGCCATACATTGCTGCATTCGACAGGTGACTGCTGCACTGTATGCCAAAATGTTCATCAATTTCCCTATGACCACACAGGCAATGCAAGACAGGGCTGTTGGGTCCTCCAAAATTGCTGGCTTCCCAAAGGTACAGGATGCGATCGTCTGTACCCACATCGCTTTGAGAGCACCTGTGGATGACTCTGAGGTTTATCGCAACAGGAAAGGGTTCCATTCCCTAAATGTGCAGCTTGTCTACGACGATATGCATCGTATCATGTCAGTGAATGCCAAATACCCAGATAGCATCCATGATGCTTTCATCCTACATGAGAGCGTTATATCAGCAATGTTTCAGGAGCTGCCAGAAGGGCACAGCTAGTTGCTCGGGGACAAAGGGTACGGGCTTGCCACCTGGCTTATGACCCCCTACACAATCCCCGCACTGAGCCAGAGCGTCGGTACAACATGTCGCACATAACGACACAGAGCATCATAGAGCAGACAATTGCCAATGCCTGGAGCAAGGCTACTTGCAATACGCCCCTCACCACGTCAGTCAGTTCACTGTCATGTGCTGCATGCTGCACAACTTGGCCATCGTGAGGGGCCAGGTACTGGACATTGAAGATCCTCCTGAGGGTAGAAGAGGGGGGGTGGGGAGGCGGGGAAGAGGAGGATGAGTAGGCTGACAACGAGGACAAGGAGTAGGAGGAGGACCAGCAGGAGGACGAGGAGAACCAGCAGCAGGAGGAGGAGGACGAACCCATGCCACCACCTAAACCTGTAGGGCGACAGCGAAGGAGGCGGCCTCGTGCACCTATAGCCATAGCTAGAGACTTGCGTCAGCGGCTAATCCGTGATCACTTTGCTGCCTGAAGGCTAAACGGCCCAACAATGTTCACTCTTTGCACTTGTTAGTGTGAAAAAATAATGTACATAATAATGTACGTAATGTTGTGTTGGGTTATGTTGCTTTAATTCTAAAAATATTGTGCAGAATTCTGCTTAAATTAAAAAAATAATTAGGCTTATTAAACATTTGTACAGTTTTACTTAACTTTAATAAAACAATTTGTATCAAACTTTAAACTTTTCAATGAAGAAAACAACAAGTAGCAGCAACAAACAAACAAACAAACTCTAGCTGCGGCCATCTCTCCTCCCCCTTATTCAAAGACCTGAGTGCTGTGCGCCCTTCTTGCCCCTGTTATTGCCTCTACCCCTACCCGTGCCCGTTGTCACAGATTCTGCTTCCTCACCCCGACCCCAAGGCTTTTTCTGTTTTCTGTGTGAAGGCGCATTTATTGTTGGTGGGGTTGGGCAGGGACAGACCTAGCAGACAGCATTTTGGAAAGCCTGGGTTCAACTTCAGACTCTTCTTCAGCCTGTGGATGAGCCCATGGCACACTACCTGAGGCTGGTCTGGGGATTGCAAAGTGAGTGTCAGCAGTTGATGCTGCCAGTTGCTGTTGGGCAAAGACAGCCTGGGCGTGTCCACTTATTGCAGCAGCTATCTCCGACGTCCCCTCTCTAATCTGTCCCAACATTCCCTCCCTAATCTCTGACATCCCCTCCCTCATCTGTCCTGGCAGTGCTCCCATTACTCCAGACAGTGTTGCTACTTCTACTGACAGTCCCGCTAATTCTATCCTCACCCCACCCATGGTGTCCAGGAGCGATCTCGTTAGCTCAATGCTCTCCCCACTCATTCCCATGAGCCGTCCTATGTCCTGTGCATCCTGCATCTCAGGTTGAGTTCTCCTTCCCACCTTCCTCGACCATCTCCCAGGTGTGGCTTACTGCAACCCACTGGGACCCGCAGCCTCAGACGGTACACCATGAAATGTTGCGTCGGTTATATCGCTCAGCAAAGGGCTTGGCGCCCTCAGGGGGTTCACCAGCTCCAATTCCAATGTAAACATCTCAGTATTGAGGTTTTCCTGCTGCCCTTCATTCTCCAGCTCATCCTAGTCCTGATGCTGATGAAGAATATCTGGACTGACGGCTTCCTGATCACGCTTTGCTTCTACTTCTGCTTCAGCTTCTGTCTCTTCCTGATGCACAACATCTGCAAAACATAACAGAGCAGATGTTTGGTTGGCAGCAGGGGAGGGGGCAGAGGGGGCAGGGTGACATGAGTACTCAGGTCACACAGCGCAGGCTCTTTTCAAAGACCACGATGCCAACCCAGACTGTGCAGTTTGCAAGGCTTACCCTCTGTCGGTAACCTGGGCCCAGCATCCACATTGGTGGTTGATCTTCTCTTGAGAGATTTAATCACATCAGCGATCCTCTGTTCCACAGCTGTTAGTTGGCGCACCTCCTCCAGTTTTTGACCTTTCTCGGTTGATCTGTGACACCTTCCTCTGCAAAGATGAAAATAAAACTTTTTAAGAGAGGCTCCTTCTGCCGTGGTGGCCACACACACACACACACATACACACATATTAGTTACATTTACAAATGTAATTGAAGTACATAAATAAAAATATTATTTACAGTAACTGCTTGGCCATGGTCCTGCCACTTCTTTTTGACCTGCACGCCACTTCTCAGGGTCATGACCACTGCATTGAGCTCTTCTGCGAAGTGTTCCCAAAGTTTTGCGAGTAGAGTGGGTCTCCCCAGGCACAAAAAGTCAGTAATATCTGATGCCACTGTGTTAAGCAAGGATTGATGTCATTCCTACTTCTGAAAGCTGATGTGGCAGCACGACTAAAAAGTTTAATGCCGCACAGAGTCCTGGCTGCTCCTGATCTTTTAATGTGTGTTTGTTTATCAGAATTTATATCTGGAAGTCGAAAGGATGCCATTCCCAGATGGTCTCAATGACACTCAGCGACAGGCCCATCCGATAGGTCAGCCAAGTGGATGTTTCGTTACAAAGAGAGACCAACATGACAGGTGCCCAAGGTGTTGCTTTTGGATAAATGTCAGGAAATAGGAAATAATTTTACAAATCTTTTTAGTGGCAGGGTGGGCAGGGGGGAGGGGTGGCGTGGAAGGGGAGGTAGTAGGGATTATCTTCTCTGTACAGTAAAGAATGGAAGTACATCTGTACAAGAAACAATGGAACACTTGCAAAGGGCTAGACGAAATAAGAGGAGCACGAGTAACATATGCACGTTGTTTTTAAGAAAGGCAAGAGATCAAAAATAATTAGGATTGGAGGTTGCTCAAAAGTCAGTTATAAATAGATAATAACCCAGATTCTTCATATTAGCAAGAGAAATGATTATAATTGTTCAGCTGTCCATGTACGAAATGGCAATTGTGTTGAACGCCAAATAAATCTGTCAAGGGATGAAGTTAGATAGAAATATCATGGGGGAAATCAGGAAATGGCAGTTAATAAATTAATTAATTACATCAATCTCTATAGGCTAAGAAGACTGTTGTTAAATTACTCATTCAGTTAAACGTGCAAATATGAAATACATGCAGAGGCAAGGAAAGCATATGCAAAGAATAAACTGAAAGTATTAAGTGCTCATAGGAGACCTGAACCATTTGGAATACACATTAGAATCCTTACAATATACTGGTGCAGTCAGTAGATATTGGAGTCACTCTGACTTTTGTGTTGTAGTTTTTCTGATAGATTTATAATAAGAAATTCAATGCTGAGAAATAAGGCTGAGTTGATTGCATTATATATGTCTGTGTTTTATTCCTTGATTCCATTATGATCCAACTCTCGACAGTCAATTTGCGCACAACAAGGTCCAACAAACAACATAGAAACATAGAAACAAAGAAAATAGGTGCAGGAGTAGGCCATTCGGCCCTACGAGCCTGCACCACCATTCAATAAGACCATGCCTGATAATTCCCTCAGTACCCCTTTCCTGCTTTCTCTCCATACCCCTTGATCCCCTTAGCCCTTTCGAATATATCCAATGAACTGGCATCAACAACTCTCTGCGGCAGGGAATTCCATAGGTTAACAATTCTCTGAGTGAAGAAGTTTCTCCTCATCTCAGTCCTAAATGGCCTACCCCTTATCCTAAGACTGTGTCCCCTGGTTCTGGACTTCCCCAACATCGGGAACATTCTTCCCAAATCTAACCTGTCCAGTCCCGTCAGAATCTTAAACGTTTCTATGCGATCCCCTCTCATCCTTCTAAACTCCAGTGAATAAAGGCCCAGTTGATCCAGTCTCTCCTCATATGACAGTCCCGCCATCCCCGGAATCAGTCTGGTGAACCTTCGCTGCACTCCCTCAATAGCAAGAACGTCCTTCCTCAGATTAGGAAAACTGAACACAATATTCCAGGTAAGGCCTCACTAAGGCCCTGTACAACTGCAGTAAGACCTCCCTGCCCCTATACTCAAATCACCTAGCTATGAAGGCCAACATACCATTTGCCTTCTTCACCGCCTGCTGAACCTGCATGCCCACTTTCAGTGACTGATGAACCATGACACCCAGGTATTGTTGCATCTCCCCTTTTCCTAATCTGATGCCACCCAGATAATATTCTGCCTTTGTGTTTTTGCCCCCAAAATGGATAACCTCACATTTATCCACATTATACTGCATCTGCCATGCATTTGCCCACTCACCTAACCTGTCCAAGTCACCCTGCAGCCTCTTAACGTCCTCCTCACAACTCACACTGCCACCCAGTTTAGTGTCATCTGCAAACTTGGAGATATTACTCTCAATTCGTCTAAACTCATCTGAATCGTTAATGTATATTGTAAAGAGCTGGGGTACCAGCACTGAGCCCTGCAGCACTCCACTAGTCAATGCCTGCCATTCTGAAAAGGACCCGTTTATCCTGACTCTCTGCTTCCTGTCTGCCAACCAGTTCTCTATCCACGTCAGTACATTACCCCCAATACCATGCGCTTTGATTTTGCACAACAATCTCTTGTGTGGGACCTTGTTAAAAGCCTTTTGAAAGTCCAAATACACCACATCTACTGATTCTCCCTTGTCCACTCTGCTAGTTACATCCTCAAAAAATTCCAGAAGATTCGTCAAGCATGATTTCCCTTTCATAAATCCATGCTGACTTGGACTGATCCTGTCACTGCTATCCAAATGCGCTGCTATTTCATTCTTAGTGACTGATTCCAACATTTTCCCCACTACTGATGTCAGGCTAACCGGTCTATAATTACCCGTTTTCTCTCTCCCTCCCTTTTTAAAAAGTGGTGTTACATTAGCTACCCTCCAGTCTATAGGAACTGATCCAGAGTCGATAGACTGTTGGAAAATGATCACCAATGCATCCACTATTTCTAGGGCCACTTCCTTGAGCACTCTGGGATGCAGACTATCAGGCCCCGGGGATTTATCGGCCTTCAATCCCATCACTTTCCCGAACACAATTTCCCGCCTAATAAGGATATCCTTCAATTCCAGCTTCTCACTAGACCTACTGTCCCCTAATACAATCGGAAGGTTATTTGTGTCTTCCTTCGTGAAGACAGAACCAAAGTATTTATTCAATTGGTCTGCCATTTCTTTATTCCCCATTATAAATTCACCCGAATCTGACTGCAAGGGACCTACGTTTGTCTTTACTAATCTTTTTCTCTTCACATATTTATAGAAGCTTTTGCAGTCAGCTTGTACGTTCCCTGCAAGCTTCCATTCATACTCTATTTTCCCCCTCTTAATTAAACCCTTAGTCTTCCTCTGTTGAATTCTAAATTTCTCCCAGTCCTCAGGTTTATTGCTTTTTCTAGCCAAATTATATGCCTCTTCCTTGGCTTTAACACTATCCTTAATTTCCCTTGTTAGCGATGGCTGAGCCACCTTCCCCGTTTTATTTTTACTCCAGACAGGGATGTACAATTACTGAAGTTCATCCATGTGAACTTTAAATGTTTGCCATTGCTTATCCACCGTCAACCCTTTAAGTAACCTTTGCCAGTCTATTCTAGCCAATTTATGCCTCATACCGTCGAAGTTACCTTTCCTTAAGGTCAGGACCCTAGTTTCCAAATTAACTGTGTCCCTCTCCACCTTAATAAAGAATTCTACCATATTATGGTCACTCTTCCCCGAGGGGCCTCGCACAACAAGATTGTTAATTAGTCCCTTCTCATTACACATCACCCAGTCTAGGATGGCCAGCCCTCTAGTTGGTTCCTCGACATACTGGTCGAGAAAACCATCCCTAATACACTCCAGGAAATCACCGCATTGCTACCAGTTTGGTTAGCCCAATCAATATGTAGATTAAAGTCGCCCATGATAACTGCTGTAACTTTATCGCACACATCCCTTATTTCTTGTTTGATGCTGTCCCCAACCTCACTACTCCTGTTTGGTGGTCTGCACACAACTCCCACTAGCGTTTTCTGCCCTTTGGAATTCCGCAGCTCCACCCATACCGATTCCACATCATCCAGGCTAATGTTCCTCCTTACTATTGCATTCATTTCCTCTTTAACCAGCAACGCCACTCCGCCTCCTTTTCCTTTCTGTCTATCTTTCCTAAATGCTGAATACCCTTGGATGTTGAGTTCCCAGCCTTGGTCACCCTGGAGCCATGTCTCCGTAATGCCAATTACATCATACCCATTAACTACTATCTGCGCAGTTAATTTGTCTACCTTATTCTGAATACTCCTCGCATTGAGGCACAGAGCCTTCAGGCTTATCTTCTTAACACACTTTGCCCCTTTAGAATTTTGCTGTAATGTGGCCCTTTTTGTTTTTTGCCTTGGGTTTCTCTGCCCTCCACTTTTACTATTCTCCTTTCTATCTTTTGCTTCTGACTCCATTTTATTTCCTTCTGTCTCCCTGCATAGGTTCCCATCCCTCTGCCATATTAATTTAACTCCTCCCCAACAGCACTAGCAAACACTCCCCCGAGGACATTGGTTCCGGTCCTGCCCAGGTGCAGACCCCCCAGAACCGATTCCAATGCCCCAGGAATTTGAAATCCTCCCTTCTGCACCACTGCTCAAGCCACGTATTCATCTGAGCTATCCTGCGATTCCTACTCTGACTAGTACGTGGCACTGGTAGCAATCCTGAGATTACTACTTTTGAGGTCCTACTTTTTAATTTAACTCCTAGCTCCCTAAATTCATCTCGTAGGACCTCATCCCATGTTTTACCTATATCGTTGGTACCTATATGTACCACGACAACTGGCTGTTCACCCTCCCTTTTCAGAATGTCCTGCACCCTCTCCGAGACATCCTTGACCCTTGCACCAGGGAGGCAACATACCATCCTGGAGTCTCGGTTGCAGCCACATAAACGCCTATTTATTCCTCTTACAATCGAATCCCCTATCACTATCGCTCTCCCACTCTTTTTCCTGCCCTCCGTGCAGCAGAGCCCGCCACGGTGCCATGAACTTGGCTGCTGCTGCCCTCCCCTGATGAGTCATCCCCCTCAACAGTACCCAAAGCGGTGTATCTGTTTTGCAGGGGAATGACCGCAGGGGATCCCTGCACTACCTCCCTTGCACCTTGCACTGCTCTTCCTGCTGGTCTTCCATTCCCTATCTGGCTGTGTACCCTTTACCTGCGGTAAGACCAACTCACTAAATGTGATATTCACATCATTCTCAGCATCGTGCCTGCTCCAGAGTGAATACACCCGCAGCTCCAGTTCCGCAATGCGGACTGTCAGGAGCTGGAAGCGGATACACTTCCCGCACGCATCGTCGTCAGGGACACCAGAAGCATCCCTGAGTTCCCACATGGTACAGGAGGAGCATAACACGTGTCCGAGCTGTCCTGACATGACTTAACCCCTAGATAAACTTAAATTGGCAACAACAATGCTGAAGGTTAGTTACTGATATCGAAAAGAAAAAAGAAAAGCTACTGACCAATCATCAGCCAATCACTTACCCCCTTGGCTGTGACATCACCTTTCAATTTCTTTCTACTTCTTTTTTGCCTCCTTGCTGCAGCTGCACAAGCCACGCCTTTATAGGCCTCCCCACGCTCGCCTCACCGACGCTGCTCACACTGCCACGTCCCGCCGACATTGGGCCTTTATAGGCCTCCCCACGCTCGCCTCACCAACACTGCTCACACTGCCACGTCCCGCCGACGTTGGGCCTTTATAGGCCTCCCCACACTCGCCTCACCAACACTGCTCACACTGCCACGTCCCGCCGACATTGGCCTTTATAGGCCTCCCCACACTCGCCTCACCAACACTGCTCACACTGCCGCCTCCTGCCGACGTTGGCCTTTATAGGCCTCCCCACGCTCGCCTCACCGACGCTGCTCACACTGCCGCCTCCTGCCGACGTTGGGCCTTTATAGGCCTCCCCATGCTCACCTCACCGACGCTGCTCGCACTCAAGATAAATTACCAGATCAGCTGTTTTGGATAGTGATGATTCAGAGAGAAATGATTGCCAGGATATTGGGAGAACTTCCCTCCCCTTCTTTAAATAGTTTCACGGGATCCATGACATCCACTTGAGAGGGGGCTTGACCAATGACCTTCTGACTCAGAGGGAGAGTACTACCATTGAACAAAGGATGGCACAAATACTAATCTGAGTTGCCCCGTGCTCCTTTATGCATCCTGATAAATTGTTTCAAACTGAAATATTAACTTGTCCCTTCACATTTCAGTTGCTGATGGATTTGCTGCGTTTTTCCAGCACTGCCTGTTGTTACAGTGACTTTCACTATACTTCCAATCTGGAGGTACTGCATTCCTAACAGCTCACTGTTTTCATTTTCTTCTTTCTCTCTCTCTCTGGCCAGAATTTTGCCGGAGCTCAGAGGGTAGATTTGGAGATGGGTCCGCTGTCAAAATCAAAAAGATTGACAGCGGGTCGGTATCTCACTTTAAACCCGCCTCTGTGTCAGCTTCCCAAGTATCGGGTCAGTCATTCCTGAACAGACCCAACACCAAGCGGCAGGTCAGCCAATTTAGATAGTTAAAAGGTAGTTAAGCAGGATTTTACCACATACTTATCATTTTACCAGGTTTTTAACGAGTTTCCCGAAGCGTGGTTATCAGGTCAGCTGTTGTGTCAGCAACGAATGATTCACTAACTTGACAGCTGCAAATGGTCTATAAAAGCTCCCATTTCGTCGGTCTTAACTTTCCAAGGTTAAGCAGTTGTTTACTCCATTTAGAAGACAAATTGACCTTTTTGCAGGTTACAAGTGTTTGGAGCAAACTCTCTATCCAGTGTTACCTCATTGGAAAATCCTCTTTCACCATTGACAGATCGCTTCTGTCATCTCAACCTCACTTGCCATCTATTCCATCAGTATCGGTGCCCTTGAAAAACTCCCACCTTGGCACTCCGAGTCCCACCACGATTAGCCCCAACACCAGCAGCACTGGGCACACTAGCATAGAAACATAGAAACATAGAAAATAGGTGCAGAAGTAGTCATTCAGCCCTTCGAGCCTGCACCACCATTCAATAAGATCATGGCTGATCATTCACCTCAGTACCCCTTTCCTGCTTTCTCTCCATATCCCTTGATCCCTTTAGCTGTAAGGCGCATATCTAACTCCCGCTTGAATATATCTAATGAACTGGCATCAACAACGCTCTGCGGTAGAGAATTCCACAGGTTAACAACTCTCTGAGTGAAGAAGTTTCTCGGTCCTAAATGGCTTACCCCTTATCCTTAGACTGTGACTAGTTCTGGGCTTCCCCAACATCGGGAACATTCTTCCTGCATCTAATCTGTCCAGTCCCGTCAGAATGTTATATGTTTCTATGAGATCCCCTCTCATTCTTCTAAACTCCAGTGAATACAGGCCCAGTCGATCCAGTCTCTCCATATGTCAGTCCTGCCATCCCGCGAAGCAGTCTGGTTAACCTTCGCTGCACTCCCTCAATAGCAAGAACGTCCTTCCTCAATTTAGGAGACCAAAACTGAACACAATATTCAAGGTGAGGCCTCACGAAGGTCCTGTACAACTGCAGTAAGACCTCCCTGCTCCTATACTCAAATCCCCTAGCTATGAAGGCTGGCATGCCATTTGCCATCTTCGTTGCCTGCTGCACCTGCATGCCAACCTTCAATGACTGATGTACCATGACACCCAAGTCTCGTTGCACCTCCCCTTTTCCTAATCTGCTGCCATTCAGATAATATTCTGCCTTCATGTTTTTGCCACCAAAGTGGATAACATCACATTTATCCACATTATACTGCATCTGTCATGCATTTGCCCACTCACCTAACCTGTCCAAGGCGCCCTGCAGCCTCTTAGCATCCTTCTCACAGCTCACACCACCACCGAGCTTAGTGTCATCTGAAAATTTGGAGATATTACACTCAATTCCTTTATCTAAATCATTGATGTATATTGTAAATAGCTGAGGTCCCAGCAGTGAGCCCTACGGCACCCCACTAGTCACTGCCTGCCATTCTGAAAAGGACCCGTTTATCCTGACTCTCTGCTTCCTGTCTGCCAACCAGTTCTCTATCCACGTTAATACATTACTCCCAATACCATGTGCTTTAATTTTGCACACCAATCTCTTGTGTGGGACCTTGTCAAAAGCCATTTGAAAGTCCAAATACACCACATCCATTGGTTCTCCTTTGTCCAATCTACTAGTTACATCCTCAAAAGATTCTAGAAGATTTGTCAAGCATGATTTCCCTTTCATGAATCCATGCTGATTTGGATCGATCCTGTCACTGCTTTCCAAATGTGCTGTTATTTCATCTTTAATAATTGATTCCAAGATTTTCCCCACTACTGATGCCAGGCTAACCGGTCTATAATTCCCCGTTTTCTCTCTCCCTCCTTTTTTAAAAAGTGGTGTTACATTAGCTACCCTCCAGTCTATAGGAACTGATCCAGAGTCGATAGACTGTTGGAAAATGATCACCAATGCATCCACTATTTCTAGGGCCACTTCCTTGAGCACTCTGGGATGCAGACTATCAGGCCCCGGGGATTTATCGGCCTTCAATCCCATCACTTTCCCGAACACAATTTCCCGCCTAATAAGGATACCCTTCATTTCCTCCTTCTCACTAGACCTACTGTCCCCTAGTACAATCGGAAGGTTATTTGTGTCTTCCTTCGTGAAGACAGAACCAAAGTATTTGTTCAATTGGTCTGCCATTTCTTTGTTCCCCATTATAAATTCATCTGAATCTGACTGCAAGGGACCTACGTTTGTCTTCACTAATGTTTTCTCTTCACATATCTATAGAAGCTTTTGCAGTCAGTTTTTATGTTCCCAGCAAGCTTCCTCTCATACTCTATTTTCCCCCTCCTAATTAAACCCTTTGTCCTCTGCTGAATTCTAAATTTCTCCCAGACCTCAGGCTTGCTGCTTTTTCTGGCCAATTTATATGCCTCTTCCTTGGATTTAACACTATCCCTAATGTCGCTTGTTAGCCACGGTTGAGCCACCTTCCCGTTTTATTTTTACTCCAGACAGGGATGTACAATTGTTGAAGTTCATCCATGTGATATTTAAATATCTTCCATTGCCTATCCACCATCAATCCTTTAAGTATCATTCACCAATCTATTCTAGCCAATTCACATCTCGTACCACCGAAGTTACCTTTCCTTAAGTTCTGGACCCTCGTCTCTGAATTAACTGTGTCACTCTCCACCTTAATAAAGAATTCTACCATATTATGGTCACTCTTCCCCAAGGGGCCTCGCACAACAAGATTGCTAATTAGTCCTTTCTCATTACACATCACCCAGTCTAGGATGGCCAGCCCTCTAGTTGGTTCCTCAAAATATTGGTCTAGCAGCACCAACATCCACACCAACCTTCTCCGTAATCAACTGATATTGCACTGGACACAGTGCATCATCACCCATGCACATTGCTGCCCAGGACACCAGCGATAGCCTCACCATGGCCAGCTTTGCTTCACTTAACACTGTACACCCTGGCTGCCACATGATATGCCAGGTTGGCACCACCCCATAATAGCACCATAAAGCATCCCTACAATGGCCAAGCCATTCCTACGTCTTACCATTCACTGGAACTCACTAAGACGCTTTCAAAGGTGCACACAAATCTGTCCAAGAAGGTAAAGTTGCTAAAGTAAAGATTTCAATGCTTGACAACACATTAACAGAAATTTTACATGAACATTTGCTGAAGCACCCAAGTATCTAACCTTGTGTGTTGTTAATTTTAATGATTGGACAAGGATGAGTGTGAGTGGGAGGGGTGGCGAATGAGATGGGGACGTGATAACATAGATAGAGAGAGATGGATGGAGGTGTAATGTAAGTTGGTGTGAGTATGGATATGCAGGAGTAGGGTAGGGAAAGCAGAATGATGGGGATGTGATGAGTGGCACAGCAGGATGAGGTTGAGTGTGGTTTTTCAGTAATATTTCATGATTTACTGTAATCATTGAAAGGTTTGCGCCACTGCAGCCAGGTCATCCTGACCACATCCCTGCTTGTGCCCTCCTGTGCAATGTGCAACCAGGCTATGTAGAACTCCTGGGGAGGTCTCTTCTGCCAATTGGAAGGAAAGAGAACTTCTCTGCGTACTGTGACACCCTCCATATGCTTATGAGAGCGCCTGGGTGCAGCCGTGCCCCTCTGTGCTGTGATTGTCAGTATTTGCAGCCCCTCAATGCTGTAGAACACTGACAGCACAACTGTCAAAATGAATGTGGGCATGGTCCCTTTAAGGAAACCGGCTGATGACAGCATCATCAGATAACTTCATCAGACCTGCTTCCTTTTAATTGGCCAGGAACCTTGCAGGGTGGGCTTAACAAGCCCAATCAGGGCAAAATCACTGAGGAGGTGGGGAGAAGACGGGAGCGTGGTTTGAAGCCACTGTCTACTCCAGCCTCACTGGACTCGCCATGACTGGCGAAATCACGGCCTCTCTCTCTTTCTCTCTTTCTCTTCCTCTCTATCCTCTCCTCTCTCCCCACTCCAGTTTTTTGGTGGTGGTGATACCCTCATTTAAAATACCAACATGAATTGCACTGATGTCAATTGAAACCATCTGCTCTGCCTTACTCATTGTTGACACAAAGCAGCTGTAGAAATTATAATCCATGCAGATAGCTCTTGTTACATTGTTTACGCATGCTCACAAATTAAAGCCAATATCATATTTTTCTCAGATCATGATGGTGCATTACCATAGCATTACCAGTTTATTTGATTTGATCCACAGTGAGTTATTTTGCCATGCAGCTGTTTTTCATCATTAATAGGAAGGTTAGGGTTTTTTAATCCGCTACTTTGATATTGTAATCATTTAATTTCACCATTTCCACAGTCTTAATTCATTTACAACACTTGCGGAGTTAGATTTAATATGAACTGCCTGCTGTTAGTTTGCCTATGTTTTGGAAATTTGAATGTGTGCAAAGTTAATTTTACTCTGCTGCTTATGAACATTAATCTGTCCTGGGTAAAATCTGTGCCAAGTCCAGTTTAAATATTGCACCTTCAATAGCAATTGGCGCTAATTCAATGTGATCAATCATGCTTACATGACAAGCCTGTTTTCATGGAGCATGTCCAATGGCACTGATGGTAACAGGACACAAAAGCAATGGTACAAATTGAATGGAGAAAAGACCATAATAGTCGATGGCCTGATCACAGTCAGGTGTATATTAACAGGGAAATAAGGAAATATATTGGTTGATTAAAGAATTGAGCTGGATTTCCTCATCTTCCTATTAAGTTTACGATTCTTAGTTCCAACTCCCTCTCCCCCCTCACAGTATCCTGCATTCTCACATCTAGCCAGTGTTCAAGTGTGCAATAAATCATATTTCAATTTGTTAAATAGGAAGTCCCCAAGGTGTGTCAATATTTGACTATTAGCCAGCTTTGAATTCCAAACATACTGTAAAAGAACTCTCTAGTGGACTACTCCACCTAGTGGATTACTGATGTTATAACAATACAAACCATGTGCTATGGAGAGTTGTTATTCAGCAGCCATGTTAGCACAAGTGTGCATAATAGGTGTGTCTCAAGATACCACAGATTGGCGATGAGGAAGCGATTTTTCGAATTCCTAGCGGAAATTTTTGTTGCTGGATAATCCTGCCAATCGATGGAGAGACTGTTGGAGAATTTTCGTTTTGCAGAAAAGCTTAAAAATCCAAGATAAATTTCAAGCACACTTGGCTGAACTGTCGACATTGCCAGAGTCCAGATGGCTGTGCCTATGGGACCAATAGGGCACTTGGATAAGTTCCATCACAACCAAAAGACTTTTGGAGCATATGTGAAGCGGCTAGAAATGTTTTCCACCGTAAATAGTATCGTCGAAGTCCCCAATGAAGTAAACTGTAACGTGGCGGTTTTAGAAATGAAACAGGTTACTGCACAAGATAAAAGTTCACAGTGTTGGGGGTAATATATTAGCATGGATAGAGGATTGGCTAACGAACAGAAAACAGAGAGTCGGGATAAATGGTTCATTCTCGGGTTGGCAATCAGTAACCAGTGGGGTGCCGCAGGGATCAGTGCTGGGACCCTAACTATTTACAATCTATATTAACAACTTGGATGAAGGGACCGAGTGTAATGTAGCCAAGTTTGCTGACGATAAAAAGATGGGAGGAAAAGCAATATACGAGGAGGACACACAAAATCTGCAAAAGGACATAGACAGGCTAAGTGAATGGGCAAAAATTTGGCAGATGGAGTATAATGTTGGAAAGTGTGAGGTCATGCACTTTGGCAGAAAAAAAATCAAAGAGCAAGTTATTATTTAAATGGAGAAAGATTGCAAAGTGCTGCAGTGCAGCGGGACCTGGGGGTACTTATGCATGAAACACAAAAGGTTAGTATCCAGGTAAAGCAAGTGATCAGGAAGGCCAATGGAATTATGGTCTTTATTGCAAAGTGGATGGAGTATAAAAGCAGGGAAGTTTGCTACAGTTGTACAGGGTATTGGTGAGACCGCACCTGGAATACTGTGTGCAGTTTTGGTTTCCATATTTACAACAAGATATACTTGCTTTGGAGGCAGGTCAGAGAAGGTTCACAAAGTTGATTCCGGAGATAAGGGTGTTGACTTATGAGGAAAGGTTGAGTAGGTTGGGCCTCTACTCATTTGAATTCAGAAGAATAAGAAGTGATCTTATCAAAATGTATAAGATTATGTGGGGGCTTGACAAGGTGGATGCAGCGAGGATGTGATAGGGGAGACTAGAACTAGAGGGCATAACCTTAGAATAAGGGGCTGCCCATTTAAAACTGAGATGAGGAAAAATTTCTTCTCTCAGAGGGTTGTGGATCTGTGGAATTCGCTGCCTCAGAGAGCTGTGGAAGCTGGGACATTGAATAAATTTAAGACAGAAATAGACAGTTTCTTAAATGATAAGGGAATAAGGGGTTATGGAGAGTGGGCAGGGAAGTGGACCTGAGTCCATGATCGGATTAAATGGCGGAGCAAGCTCAAGGGGCCATATGGCCTTTTCCTGCTCCTTTTATCTTATCTTCTTATGTAGGTTATTATCTTGACTGAAGCAGACTCCGAGGATTATGAACCCTCAAAAATTTGCTTCTCCCGACAAGCCAAAGGACACGCCACTGACGGAGATTCTAACCAAATTAGAACAGCACTACAGTCCAGAGCCCCTGGAAATTGCTGAAAGTTATCGTTTTGGAACATGTGATCAATTAAACGATGAGGGTATCAGTGAGTACATTGTAGCTTTAAAAAAGCTATCTATTCACTGTCATTTCGGAAACTTTCAGGACCGAGCGTTGTGCGACTGCTTTATTTGTGGGTTGAAAAATGAACAAATCAGAAGTAAATTGTTGACAACCTCTAACTTATCTTTTGTTTTAGCTTGTCAGACAGCTATGTCAATGGATATGGTTGACCAATATTCCTGAAAATTTCACGTCTTTTCGAGTCGTCAGACAACCGAGGTGAATCGGCTGCAGGTTAAAAGTAAAAGGCAGTTGGGCCCCAAGGCCTCAGCAACTGGCCAAGGTAACAGTGCACTGAAGTCATGCTATCGGTGCCTGGGACAACACCTCGTTCAAAGCTGTCCATATGTGAAGGCCGATGTTGTGTACGTAAATAAACAGCCTAATTGAAACAGGAGAAATGTAACTAACTGTGTCCCAAAAAGGTATCCCAAAACCAGCATGAACCAGCATGTTTACAGTAGTGTGTGAATAACTCCTGCAGGGTCCTAATCCCTGTCTACTGACCTGCAACAAACAAACAGAGTATGAACACAACATATTTCCCCCCTTTTGAAAACACAGTCTATGAACAGACAAAGTCCTTGAGATAGCTAGGCCATGTTCTGATATGCTGAGACCAGGGTGGAGCTTGCGGTGTTTGATCGAGGTTTTCGGTTGGGAACGGTACCTCTGTTCCATCCTGCTGGTCTGTTGGCCTGCGAATTGGGATCAGTCTATGAGTGTTCCATCGAGTTCCATCATTGAGCTCATAGGTGTGAGGGCTGAACTTTCGCCCGACCTGTTTTGGAAGCGAAAGTGAAGATGCGAGCTCATGACTATGGTTTGGGCGCTTAACTCTGACCCAGTCTTCGTTTTTCAGTTGGGGCTTTTGAATGCGTCACTTTGTGCCAGTGTCGACTTCGCTTTTTGTTGCCGTTCCTTAAGCGTGGTGAATGCCTGAGCCTGGGAATCTGTCCATTCCCAAGGAACATCCTTGCGCAGCAACTTGCGAAGTGGTTCGGCAATGTGCGCATAGAGCGGGACAAACTTCAGATAGAAGTTGCAAGTGCTGAGGAATGATAAAAGTTCTTTGACATTGGTTGCCTCCTGCATTTGCTGGATCATGTCAATGTTGTCAAGCGTCAGCTTCACCCTTGTGCTATGACTCTGTAGCCCGGAAAGTTTATTTCTCCATCAACGAATGTACACTTATCGGCATTACATGTAACATTATGTGTAGAAAGTTTAGCCATAACTGCGTGAAGTCGCTGGTCATGTTCTTCCATTGTCCGTCCATGGACGACGATATCGTCGAGCAGATTGAGGGCTCCCTCTATGCCTGCTAGCATAGTAGTGACAATCTTCTGAAAGGCACTTGGTGCAGAAGATAGTCCGTAAGGCATGCGTCGATACTGATACAGACCATCATGTGTTGTGAATGCCGTGAGCAGTTTGCTCTCCTCCGCTAGGGGTATTTGCAGGTAACTGCGCCGCATGTCATGTTTCGTAAAAACTATTGAGCCATGGAATTCTGAAGGCAGTTCATTGATGGTAAGAAGAAGGTACTTGTCGTGGATGATGACCATGTTGACCTCTTTCAGGTCGATGCATAGGTGGATCTCCCTATTTTTACGCCAAGCAATGACTAAGTTCGAGACCCAGGGTGAGGTGTTGATGCTCTCAATGATTCCCTGAGATTTGAATCGCGTTAATTCTGCAGATACTTGGTCGCGAACTGCGAATGGGAGACGGCGATGTCGCTGCGTAACTGATTTGACGGAAGGGTCAATGCAGGGGACGATGACAACATTTTGTTGTCACTCCAAACCCTGTGAAGATTGAAGGATATTGCTTGTCAAGTCCACCATGTACACAGATGTGCCGGTTGGGTCATAAACTTTGAACCCAAGCTTGTCAAAAATCTCAACACCCATGAGGCTTCGTCCCTTCGCGACATGAAAGGAAAAGTTCACCAATGTTATGTCCTTGTAGTAAATCGGGAAAGATATGAACCCATGTACCTCAATTTTGGAGTCAGAGTACGCATGTAGAGTGGAAGTTGCGAACTGCAGTTGACAGTGTGTGAAGTGGGTTTGTACACAGCCTCACTCAATATGGAGACTTTGGCTCCAAGGTCAATGAGGAGGCTGATGGGCGTACCATCAATGTTTAACTCACAGTCCTTGAATTTGCCCGAACCGATATGTGAACTGTCACTAACGGTGTAAACCATACTGGGTTCATCACTATCGGAGTTGTCCACATGTCGAATATGCTGCGATGAGCAACAGACACTAGCAAAATGGTTCATTTTATCAAATGCAGAGCATTTCTTCCCACGTGCAGTGCAGTTAGGACTCTCTGCTGAATGAGATTTGTCCCCACAGTTAAAGCAGTGGAAGTTAGGCCCATGATCCATAGTGGGTGGGTTATTATTAGCCCTGGGTCTCTGCTGTGATTTCCACTTTGGACGAACGCCTTGCACATGGGCTGTAGCTGCACAGGGGGAGCAGGGGATGTGATCGCTTTTGAATCGGAAAGCGCTGATTTGATTTGGATGGTCAAATTAATTGCTTTGTCCAATGTCAATCTGTCATCCTCCATTAGCAAGGGTTTCCGAATGCGGGGGATCATTGTTTTCTCAATAATTTGATCCCTGATCATTTCTTCTGTGAGTGATCCAAAGTTACACATAGCGGCCAGTTCAGTTAATGAAATGATATATTGTTTGATTGGTTCACCGTTCCTTTGCCCCCTTTGATGAAATTGTATCTGTCCATAATGATACTTTTCTTTGGCCCAAAATATTTCTCTAGGGCGCTTATCGCTTTGTTGTAGGACTCCGTGTCTTCGATTTGGCCAAAGATGCGTTGGCCTTCGGTGGCGAGGCAGTGGATAAGTATTGCACGGCAGCGAGCTGGTGTTACATCTAACCCACTTGCTGTGATGTGCATAGAAAAGTTTTTTATCCATCTCGGCCACAGGATAGGAGGGTCCCCGGATGTGAAGTGGAAAGGCGTGGGCATATGGAGGTTAATTTGATTCATACTCGTCGCCAAATTATGTTGTGTACGTAAATAAATAGATTAACTGAAACAGAAGTAAAGTATCGTAACTGTGTCCTTTATAGTAACTCCCAAAACATTGACCCAAAACCAACATGAACCAGCATGTTTACTGTAACTGTGAATAGCTCCCGCAGGGTTTTAATGCTTGTCTAGTGTTCTGTAACAAACAAATAGAGTATGAACACAACAGCAGAGTGTTTCTACTGCAAGAAAACTGGGCATCTTGCAAAGGAGTGCTGACTGATCAACATAACACAAGCAGATGATCTGGTCATTATCACATTGCTGTATGTGGGAGCTTGCTTGTGTGCATATTGGCTGCCACGTTTCCCACATTAAAACAGTTACTACACTCCAAAAGTACGTCATTGGATGTAAAGCGCGTTGAGACGCCCGGTGGTTGTGAAAGGCGCTATATAAATGCAAGTCTTTCTTTCTTCTTTCGGGTTGGAAAATCGTGCACTGCCCGCAGCAAAGTTTCCAGTAGGCGCTCCTTTGTAGCAAAGCGGAGCACTGGGAGCACAACTTTGGAGAATGGCACCCTCAAGTGCATGCCTTGTTCAGGATTTCTATTTCTTTGTCTGCTTTGCGGCTGATTTTGTATTTACTTTCAGAAAGAGATTTTACGCAACCATCCATTAATGGAGGCAGAATGGTTTGAATTAAAATCAGAAAATTGTTGGTATGTGTAGATTTACAAGATGCATGTGTTGACGGTGTGCAACAGACCTCTATGCCGACAAATGGTTGTTTGGAATTTTGTGGTACTGTGTTCTGCTGTGAAATGAATAACTCACAGTATGGTGTTAATAAATGTAGGGAACGTGTCCAAGTCAGTTTTTTATGATGATTATTAATATGCCCACGACATGCAATTCTCATCATCTGCTTTTTATGCTGCAAATCTTTATCTGGTTCTTACAAGACAATGGATGAGATCATGAGATTATACTTTGTACAAGTGGTGCACTTTGGTTTTGTGTGACTAACTTTGTCTGATCATGCAACAAAGGTGGCAAAAAGTACCAAAGTAATATTTTTATATTCGCTAGGTCAATGCACCGGCAGGCAATGGGACTTTGGCATTCAGGCACCGCTCCAGCTGTGCTCAAGCTACCATTAAGACTTACCACTAAAGCTTACATTTTTTTCTACTGCATTTACGTTTCTGCACACTTTGTACACCGCAATCTAATGCGATTAGGATATCTCTGTGACTCTTGAATCAGTTGGGCATGTATGCTTATGACTTTAGTGCTCATGTGTTGTATGGAAACATTTACTTGGACTAATACCAGGTCACACTGGAAACAATGGATCATCCTCCTGTAAAAGAACATAAGAACATAAGAAATAGGAGCAGGAGTAGGCCATACAGCCCCTCGAGCCTGGATCTGATCATGGACTCAGGTCCATTTCCCTGCCCAGGACCCATAACCCTTTATCCCCTTATCGTTTAAGAAACTGTCTATCTCTGTCTTAAATCTACTCAATGACCCAGTTTCCACAGCTCATTCATGAGGTTGTTGTAAGGATGGGATAATCCAGTCCGCTTTTGTAGAATGTTCCTCTTTAGAGGCATGTAGTATTACATAAAGGTGACAGTAAAGGTGGAACAGTTTGTTCTCTGTTATTGATGACAAGTTGTTTTAAAACAATATGAAAATGTTGCCTCCCAGACGGGAAACCAGTGGACTACCCGGGTGGGGCTCCGAGAGGCCCATTTTAATGGTTGTGCTTCATTTAAATACAGCGGGCGAGTTGCTCGCCCGAAACGGGCATCCAGAGGAAGCTCGCCCTGTAATCAGGCCAAAGCTTTCACCCTCAATTTTTTGAAAAATGCAACATTTCTCTCCTGATAGTAGGAAAGTTTTCATTTGGGGAAAAATCCCTGCACTGTTGTAAATTAATTTAGTTCTTCCTTTGAAAAAAATTCTGCATAGAGGTGCTTCTGTCTCCTTTGCACCATTTGGGATTTTTGGATGACATTGCACCAACCCCACCTTAAAGAGCACACTAGTAACCGTGGGTTATTCTCTGCATCATTCACTAATGGGGTTAGTGGTATGTTGGCCTTCATTGCAAGAGGATTTGAGTACAGGAGCAAGGATGTCTTACTACAGTTATACAGGGCCTTGGTGAGACCGCACCTGGAGTATGGAGCAGTTTTGGTCTCCTTACCTAAGAAAGGATATACTTGCCATAGAGGGAGTGCAGCGAAGGTTCACCAGACTGATTCCTGGGATGGCAGGACTGTCGTATAGGAGAGATTGGGTCGACTAGGCCTGTATTCACTAGAGTTTAGAAGAATGAGAGGGAATTTCATTGAAACGTCTAAAATTCTGACTGGGTTGGATAGACTGGATGCGGGGAGCATGTTTCCCCTGGCTGGGAAGTCTAGAACAAGGGGTTACAGTCTCAGTATACGGGGTAGGAAATTTAGGACAGAGATGAGGAGAAATTTTTTCACTCAGAGGGTGGTGAACATATGGAATTCTCTACCACAGAAGGCTGTGGAGGCCAAGTCACTGAATATATTTCAGAGGGAATTAGATAGATTTCTAGAAACAAAATACATCAAGAGGTATAGGGAAAAAGCAGGAATATGGTATTGAGATAGAGGATCAGCCATGATCATACTGAATGGCACTGCAGACTCGAAGGGCCGAATATTGCTCCTATTTTCTATGTTTCTATGGTGTTTAACACACGCCATTTGATTTGTTTTAAATCTCCTTCAGGTGCTTTAAGATCAGCGCCATTCTCAAGTCTAAGAGGGCAAGCAAGTAACCTCCTCCCATTCTCTGGGCTGATGTAACTCTTAAATTGATCAATAAAGGCCCTTTTATATTATCGCATGGGGCCCCAAGTCTCGAATGGAGATGTCTGATCTTTGTACACTTCTCGCGGTTTATCTTACTTCCTGCTGCTTACTTCTGAATAAAGCTCTTTGGAGGCTGTAGACCCATGTTTCCACTCAGAAAAAGGGGAGGGAATCTGGCTCTGCAAGTTTAGTAATGACCTGTGGAACATACGAGACCCATCTGGGCCTCCAAAGGTGCCAGGTTTCTGGGGATTAAACAGTGCTATGTACACCAAAATACAGCCATCTCCCATCAGCAATGTTCCATTAGCTGAAATGTGCCTTTTAGAATCCAATTTTAGAGAAGTCTGTAATAAAGAGGTCCAGATAATTTAACCCCTGCCCCTCTGAGGAAGAATATGGCCTCCACTCTAAAGAGGTAATTTTGAATGATAATGTAAAACGGGCAATATCAGCTCAGCCGTCTGTTAAACATGTCTCCTGATTTTCGCTTTCATTGAAGTCCTACATTACAACAGTGACTACACATCAAAAAATACTTCATTGGATGTAAAGCACTTTGGGATGTCCGGTGGTCGTGAAAGGCATTATATAAATGCAAATCTTTCTTTCTTTCCAATTGGAGGAGGTACTTAATGGCTGGGAGAGCCAATATCGCCCATTTTACACTATCACCCAAAACCACAATTACTCCCTCAATCTGATTTTCATGGCACGAACAAAAGGAGGAACTTATGTAGATAATTAAGTGCTGTACATGAGCGTGCTGTGGCATCCCTCTGCCTATTAACACTGATTTACTTGGTGTAAATTATTTCCTAGAGCTTACCATTGGCAATGCTCTCTATCCAGTTCATTGGCTCTGAATTCGAGGTCCCTACGGGTGCATACGAGGTGCGCATGCACCTGTAGAGGCCCCGCAAGTTCCGGGTTTAGGCATAAGAAATAGGAGCAGGAGTAGGCCATTCGGCCCCTTGAGCCTGCTCCGCCATTCAATAAGATCATGGCGGATCTGATCTTGGCCTCAACTCCACTTTCCTGCCTGTTCCCCATAACCCTTGACTTCAAAAGTCTGTCTATCTCCACCTTGAATATATTCAAAGATCCAGCCTCTACAACTCCGTGGAGTAGAGAATTCCAAAGATTCACGACTCTCTGAGAGAAGAAATTTCTCCTCATCCCTGTCTTAAATGGGCAACTCCATATTCTGAAACTATGTCCGCTTGCCCCCATGAGGGAAAACATCCTCTCAGCATCTTCCCTGTCAAGCCCCCTCAGAATCTTATATGTTTCAATAAGATCACCTCTCATTCTTCTAAACTCCAATGATTATAGGTCCAACCTGATCAATCTTTCCTCATAAGACAACCTGTTCATCCCTGGGGACAGTTAAATTGTTAAAAATGGGCTTCCCGACCTGATCCCACTTCCAACCCATGCAATTCCGGTTTTAACGAAGGTAGGACGGGCGGGCAACCAACAGCTCCCAGGGGGCAGTACGTCAATTCAAATATGATAATTGACTGGAAACCTCTTTGTTAAACTCCATTTTGGATGGGCTTCACACAATTCGTGAAAGCCGGCAGTTAAACCGAGGCAGGGACTGCTGCATTCAGGAGGCTTTATACCTACTCCTGGATCCACCTCCAGTGATCGAAGATGCCCTCACAAGGCTTCCGATTCTCACCATGAGGCCTTCCCCCCACAGATGATGCTGAGGCCGGTAACAATCCTCCAGTGGCCGGTCCCGATCCTCTTCCCCCACCCCCCACTGATCCCGAGCCAACACCCCCGCCAATCACAGATCCCCAACTGACTCCCCCTGTCGATGCTCCGACTGACACCCATCTCCCCGAAATCCCCAATCCCCAGCCGCCCCCCCCACAATTTCTGAACCTCCTCATCCCCGACTGCACCCCCCCTCCCCCCGCCCGCCCTGCCAATCCCTATCCCGCCCCGCCTGTGATCCCCAACCGAACCAGCCAATCCATAACGCGCCTCCCCCTTGCGATCCCTCCCCCGGACCAAATCCTCATTCCCTCTCAGTATCGACAGGCCTACCTGCCCACAGCCAACCGGCCTCTTAATCTGGCTGGCTGTGGTGGTAATCCGAGGCCTCGCATGCTAATCACAGCAGGGCCTGCGGGCGTGGGGGGTGGTGACCAACCTGCTCCCAGGAGCCTGCGGGAAATCCAGCCGGCCAGGTTTCCCACCTGCCTCGGAGGCCCCCCACCCGCTACCTGGAGAAAACTCCAGGCCTATGTTTCCCCACCCCATCACTTGTTGTCCATTTGACTGCCGTACTGAGGCTCTAGTTTTTTCCACTGATTTCTAGCCTCCCCCAGGAGATTGCATGGCTGGCTGATGGAGGTGGGGGAGGGGTTGGATGGGAGTCGTGCTATGCATAAGTTGTACCCTGACACTATGGGACTAGCTGGTCTTTTCCTGACCATCATTTCCATACGTCTGCATGTTGCATTGTAAGATGCGATGCTAAATCAAGACCCCGTCTGCCTGTTTGGGTGGACCAAAAAAAAAATTTGATGGCTCTTTTTCAATAAAGTATCTGAGTTCTTCCAGGATCCTGGCTAATATTCCGCCCTCAATCGATACCATGAAAAAGATGAACAGATGACTCATGTCTTTGCTGTTTGTGGGATCGTGCTGTGTGCTAATTGGCAGCTGCATTTATCTTTAAAGGCAGCGACTACACTTAAAAAGTAACATTCTCAAGATGTCCAAGATGTGAAAGTGATCGATAAATGCTAATCCTTTCTTTCATTCATTGTTATGGATGAAACGTCATGGTGGAAGATTTCCTAATATATCCTCGCATGTCGAAAATCTCCCCAATCAGAGTCAGGCAATTTCTGACTTCCTTTTGATTTTTTTTTTGTCTTTCAGGCTTTGAATTGTTTTTGTGTTATACTGAGCCCTTTGCATTTTGTAAAGATTGTAATTATATCGGGAAGGCTGAGGGGTGACCTAATGGAGGATTCTTTAAAATTATGAAAGGTTTTGATAGAGTGGATACAGTGAGAGTGTTTCCACTTGTGGGGAAGGGCATAATTAGAGGCCATCAACAGAAGATAGTCACCAAGAAATCGAATTGGGTAAAGAATTTTCTTCTGAATTCCCTGAGAGTGGTGAAAATGTGGAACTCGCTACCACAGGGAGTGGTTGAAGCGAATAGTATCGATGCATTTAAGGGAGGCTAGACAAGCATATGAGGGAGAAGGGAATAGAGGGTTAGGCTGATAGATTTAGATGAGGAAAGACGGGAGGAGGCTTGAGTGGAGCATAAACGTCGGCATGGACTGGTTAGGCTGAATGGCCTGTTTCTGTGTCGTATATCCTATGTAATCCTATGTAATCCAATGTAATATAAATTACAACATGAATACAGAGTGCTTGGTCCAAACAGGCCATATTTAACTATACTGTGCCTATATCCCTTTATTCCCATTTTCTTCGTCACCTATCTGACCTATTCCTAAATGTTGACATGGTTTCTGCTTCAATCACTAGCTCAAACAGTGCATTCCAAAGTCTCACAGCCCTCTGTTCCCCATGTTAAATCTCGAGTATGGATGTAATCCGATGCCCAGCTTGCAGTATATGAATGCAGTTTTTAGTTTAAACAAAGATCGTCATTGAGTGCGGTTACTGAGTGTGGTTACAGAGGCTTTTTCCAATGAAACATCAGACCAGAACACCAGCTTTATCATGTTTAGTCTTTGTAAATCGTGCCAGAGGATTTCTGGTAAGTGTTTAGAGGAAAGCATGCTATAAAGATGTTTCCCATCCATCTATAAGACAATGGATTAAGCAACTGTATACTATTCTCAGTAAAATGTAGTCACAATGGAGGATTTTTATTTCGAAAAGGTTTAGGCTAAATACACTTAGGGGAATAAAACATCCAGGACTTTCATTTAATTGTTTTTTCTTAACTGAGAAACAAAATGATGGGCCAAGGCTAATTGTGGTAGCATCACCACGTTTTAAAATAGGAGACTTAATCAGGAAACAAAAGCAAGGAAGTTATGCGAAACCTTTATAAATTACTGTTCAGCCCTCATCCGGAGTCTTGTGTCCAATTCTAGGGACCAGACTTAAGGAAGGATGTCAAGGCCTTGGAGAGGGTGTTGAGAGGATTTAGTCGAACAGCGCCAGGGATGAGGGACTTCAGTTGTGTGGCGAGACTAGAGAAGCTGGGATTGTTCACCCTTGAGCAGAGAAAGCTAAGGAGAGATTTAATAGGATGTTAGGTTTTTCTGTTTATGGGGCGATAATGTCAGCGGGGCAGGAAAGTTAGTGGCCGGGAATAGTTTGCGTCTTAGTTGTGAAGTTTGGGCATCTAAGCGCTGCGTCAGGGGCACAGCGCTAAGGGAGGCATTGTACACCTCTCGCAGTGCTAGGATGGGAAATTCCTGAGCTAAAGAGCCAGCCAGAGAGCGCTCCGAAGATGCCTGGGGGGAGCGGAGAAAAAACCTAAAAAAAGCCACAAAAACATTCCCAAAACATTGCCCGCGCCACCGCAACACAAATCGCAACAAAAAATTAAAACAAAAAGCACCGGCACTTACTTTTGGAGTCCATTACCTTCCTCTCCACAGCCGGGATCATGGGACCGACCTGATTTCCCAGTCGGTTATTGCGGGCGCACTTCCGGGCAGACGGTTCGGCAGGAGCTCAAAACTCACAGTGGTGTCACAACCAGGGGCGTTTTACACCCGGCGCAGCTCTTCCGGGTGGTGCTACTCCTCACCGCCGCAAAACTCGACCGGAGGATCGCGGCAGGATGCTGGAGTCCTCACCGCCACCTTTCACACTGCTCCGGGGCGAAATCCGGAGTGCAAAGGACCAGAAAGTCCAGCCCAATGAGTCTTGATTTCAGCACGGTGGACATGTAAGGAGGAGATAGGGCGTGTAGGACCTGCACTTAGAGCTCAGAAGGACCAAGCGAGGAAAGTTCAGAGGGGCACTCACCGCAGCAGTATCAATAAAATAGAGAAAGACAAGAAGGTTGTGACCAACACATTGAGAGAGGTGAGAGGGGAGAAGCTGAACAGGAGAGAAGCTATTTGTAACTTGCCCAGGAATAATGGAGATGTGTTAGGAGGGTCTCTCTAGATGTGCTAGCATTTTCTGGACCTTGGGCAAACTTAGGCTCCAAACAGAGTAAAGACAGTCACAGCATGGAATTGTAGAATATTAACATGGAATTGATTGCAGTAGTTGGCTATGTCCCACGTGGCACATTAAAACATTTCCAATAACGTTGTCCCTGTTATAGATGTAAACTTGTATTTACTCTGTACAGCCACCAGAGGGCTCATCCCCTGGAGTCCCAAGGGATCCCATAATCCCTTGGGAGCACAGGTATTTAAGGAGGCCTCACAGGTTGGAGAGGCACTCTGGAGACCTGCAAGAAAAGACTACGGTCACATTTTACTTTGAGCTCACAGTGTTCAGTCTGACTCTTTCTCCATACATAACAACTGGTGACGAGATACAGATAGCGAACCCAAAGATGCAGAGAACAGTGGGAATCCTGGAGAAATTCTCGGAGGGAGATGATTGGGAAACTTTTGTGGAGCAACTAATCCAATACGTCGTGGCAAATTAGCTTGATGGGGAAGAGAACGCTGCCAAATGAAGGCCGATCCTCCTTACTATCTGTGGGCACCAACATATGGCCTCATGAAGAATCTGCTCACTCCAGTGAAACCCACGGATAAATCGTACGACGATTTGTGCACTCTGGCCCGAGAGCATTTGAACCTGAAGGAAAGCGTTCTGATGGCGAGGTATCAGTTCTACATTTACAAAAGGTCTGAAGGCCAGGAAGTGGTGAGTTATATCACCGAGCTAAAACGCTTTGCAGGACATTACGAATTTGAAGGACATTTGGAGCACATGCTCGGAGACTTTTTCGTACTTGGCATTGGCCACAAAACCATACTTCGCAAACTTTTGACTGTAGAGAACCCAACCTTGAGTAAGGCCATAGTGATAGCCCAGGCATTCATTGTCACTAGTGACAATACTAAGCAAATCTCTCAGCATACAAGTGCTACTACAAGTACTGTGAACAAAGTGATGTTGTTTTCGAATCGCAACGTACAGGGCAAGTCACACATGCCTGCAGCTGCACGTCCACAGATGTCTCAGAGTCCACCATCAAGGGTGATGAATGCAAGGCCATTAACACCTTGTTGGCGCTGCGGGGGTGATCATCATTTCCATTCATGCCGCTTCAAAGGGTACGTTTGCAAGGGCTGTGGAACAATGCAACACCTCCAAAGTATGTGCAGGCGAGCTGCAAATCCTGTTAAACCTACAAACCACCATGTTGCAGAGGAGGACAGATCTACTGAGGATCACGACAAACCAGAGCCTCAGACCGAGGAGGCAGAGATACATGGGATGCACACATTCACCACGAATTATCCCCCGATAATTCTGAATGTTGAACTAAATGGACTCCCGATGTCAATGGAGCTGGACATGGGCACGAGCTAGTCCATCATGGGCAAAAAGACTTTCGAAAGATTGTGGTGCAACAAGGCCTGAAGGCCAGTCTTAACTCCAATTCGTACAAAATTAAGAACTTACACAAAAGAACTGATTCCCGTGATCAGCAGTGCTACCGTAAAGGTCTCCTACGATGGGGCGGTGCAAAAGTTACCACTCTGGGTAGTACCAGGTGATGGTCCTACGCTGCTCGCCAGGAGCTGGCTGGAAAAGATATACTGGAAGTGGGACGACATCCGAGTGCTATCACCCGCTGACGACACTTCGTGTGCCCAGGTCTTAAACAAGTTCCCTTCGCTGTTCGAACCAGGCATCGGGAAATTCCAAGGAACAAAAGTGCAGATCCACCTAATTCCGGGGACATGACCCATCTATCACAAGGCGAGAGCAGTACCGTACATGATGAGAGAAAGGGTAGAGATCGAGCTAGACTGGCTGCAACGAGAGGGCATCATTTCACCAATCGAGTTCAACGAGTGGGCCAGCCCGATCGTTCCTGTCCTCAAAGGAGACGGCACTGTTAGAATCTGTAGCGATTACGAAGTAACTATCAATCGTTTCTCCATGCAGGACCAATACCCACTACCAAAGGCTGACGACCTCTTTGCAACGCTGGCGGGAGGAAAGACGTTCACAAAGCTGGATTGACTTCAGCCTACATGATGCAGGAACTGGAGGAATCATCGAAGGGCCTCACTTGTATCAACATGCACTAAGGTCTTTTCATTTATAACAGGTGCCCGTTTGGAATTCAATCAGCGGCGGCGATATTCCAGAGAAACATGGAAAGCTTACTGAAGTCATTCCCGCGCACCGTGGTTTTCCAGGGCGACATCTTGGTCACAGGTCGCGACACAGTCGAGCATCTGCAGAACTTTAGTCGACTCAACCGCATGGGGCTCAGGTTAAAATGCTCGAAATGCGTTTCCTGGCGCCTGAAGTGGAGTTCTTGGGGAGGAGGATCGCGGCGGACGGCATCAGGCCCACCGATTCGAAGACAGAGGCAATTGAGAATGCACCGAGGCCACAGAACGTGATGGAGCTGCGATCGTTTCTGGGATTCCTGAACTACTTTGGTAACTTCTTACCGGGTCTCAGCACACAGTTAGAACCACTGCATGTGTTACTACATAAAGAGGATGAATAGGTTTGGGGCAAAATCCAAGAAAATGCCTTTCTAAAAGCGAGAAAATTGTTATGCTCAAACAAATTGCTTGTGTTGTATGATCCATGTTAGCGTTGGGTACTAGCATGTGATGCGTTGTCATATGGCGTCGGGTGTGTATTGCAACAAGCTAATGATTTCGGGAAACTGCAACCGGTTGCTTATGCATCCAAGAGTCTGTCTAAGGCTAAGAGAGCCTACAGCATGATTGAGAAAGAAGCGTTAGCGTGTGTCTATGGGGTAAAGAAAATGCATCAATACATGTTTGGGCTAAAATTCGAACTGGAAACTGACCATAAGCCACTCATATCCCTGTTTTCCGAGAGTAAAGGGATAAATACTGTTGTGTATCTGTAAAGCATGCACTCCCATGTTCTGCCAGCAGGGAGCTCAAGGGATCCCAGCATCCCTTGGGAGCATTGTATATAAGCCGGCCCCTAAGTCCTGTTCCTCACTCTGGAGTGTCTTATTAAAGTCTGAGGTCACTGTTACTTTAACCTCCCTGTGTGCAGCCTCATCTGTGTTAGGAATACAATAAATACCAACGCATCGGCCAGCATCCAGAGATGGGCGCTCACGTTGTCCGCATTCAACTACGCCATCCGCCACAGGCCAGGCACAGAAAACTGGGCCGAGGCTCTCAGTAGGCTGCCATTGTCCACCACGGGGGTGGAAATGGCGCAGCCCGCAAATTTAACCATGGTTATGGAAGCATTTGAGAGTGAACAATCATCCGTCACTGCCCGGCAGATCAAAACCTGGACAAGCCAGGACCCCTTATTGTCCCTAGTCAAAAACTGTGTGCTTCACGGGAGCTGGTCCAGTGTCCCAGTAGAAATGCAGGAAGAGATAAAGCCGTTCCAGTAACGCAAAGATGAAATGTCTGTACAGGCAGACTGCCTTCTATGGGGCAATCAAGTAGTTGTTCCCAAGAAGGGCAGAGACACCTTCATCAATGACCTCCACAGTACCCACCCAGGGATAGTAATAATGAAAGCGATAGCCAGATCCCACATGTGGTGGCCCGGTATCGATGCGGACTTGGAGTCCTGCGTTCACACATGTAATACATGCTCGCAGTTGAGCAATGTACCCTGGGAGACCCCGCTAAGTTTATGGTCTTGGCCCTCCAAACCGTGGTCTAGGGTACATGTCGACGATGCAGCCTGTTCTTGGGTAAAATGTTCCTTGTGGTTGTAGATGCGTACTCCCAGTGGATTGAATCTGAGATAAGATCAGCTAGCATATCCGCTGCCACTACTGAAAGCCTGTGGGCCATGTTTGCCACACATGGCCCACGCGATGTCCTGGTGAGCGACAACGGGCCATGTTTTACCAGTGCTGAGTTCAAAGAGTTCATGACCCGTAACGGGATCAAACATGACACATCTGTCCCGTTTAAACCAGCGTCCAATGGTCAGGCAGAGAGAGCAGTGCAAACCATCAAGCAAGGCTTGAAGAGGGTAACTGAAGGCTCACTGCAGACTCGCCCATCCCGAGTCCTGCTTAGCTATCGCATGAGACCCCACTTGCTCACTGGGATCCCCACCTGCTGAACTGCTCATGAAAAGAACACGTAAGATGAGGCTCTCGTTAGTTCACCCTGATCTACATGAAAAGGTAGAGAGCAGGCGGCTTCAACAAAGTACATACCATGATAGCACAAATGTGTCACGCGAAATTGAAATCAATGATCCTGTATTTGTATTAAATTATGGACAAGGTCCCAAGTGGCTTCCCAGTACTGTCGTGGCCAAAGAGGGGAGCAGGGTGTTTCGGGTCAAACTTTCAAATGGACTCATTCACCGGAAACACTTGGACCAAATCAAACTCAGATTCATGGACTATCCTGAGCAACCCACCTTGGGCCCTACCTTTATGGATCCCCCAACATACACACCAGTGGCAACCGGCACCACGATTGACCACGAAGCAGAACCCATCATCCACAACAGCCCAGCAGGACCCAACACACCAGGCAGCGCAGAAAGGTCAGCTGCACAACAGCCCAGCGAGGTTCCAACAAATGATTCAGCAATATCAGCTTTCACACCGAGACCATCAACCAGGGCAAGAAAACATAGAAAACATAGGAGATCGATTCACATTGTAAATAGTTACACTATTGACATTGGCGGGGGGAGTGTTGTTATATATGTAAACTTGTATTTACTCTGTACAACCACCAGAGGGCTCATTCCCTGGAGTCCCAAGGGATCCCATAATCCCTTGGGAGCACAGGTATTTAAGGAGGCCTCAAAGGTTGGAGAGACACTCTGGAGACCTGCAATAAAAGACTAAGGTCACATTTTACTTTGAGCTCACAGTGTTGAGTCTGACTCTTTCTCCATACATAACAGTCCCCATGCACATTGAATAGATGCCACAGAGCCAACTTATATCAATAGAAAGCAAGCTGTATAAGTAACTTGACTGGTAGCAGACTGACTGGGAACAATTCCATGCTATGTGTCATGTCTCATGAGCAAGGAATATAAACCCGGCTGTAGATCAGAAGTAGATTTTATCCCGTGTTCTTGGGAACGATCTTCCTAATGAGTTATGCCAGATGTTTTCTTGCTATTATTTAATTGGTCTCTTTGCCTTGTGCTCAAAAGAGCAAATTCAATTTTCACAGTTACAAAAATATGTCGACCGATTGCCAGCCAGGAGTGCTGACCATGCTATGCTGAGGCAAGGTACTGTATCAATTTCACTCCTCCCCCACCCTCGAGGCGGGCAAAGTAAATGGCCCTGCTTCCCCCTCCCCCATATATTTAAATTACCCTGACCCTGGGAAAATCGCAGGGATCATGGGTCGGGGGCGCAGGAAAGGGTCGAGCGAGAGTTCAGCCCCATCTTCGATCTGCACTATTATGGCAGAGAGGGAAGCCCAGGCCCTTGTTTCTCTTTGCTCCACTATTTTGTTTTTGAATTTACTTTCCGTCCCCTCCGGCACTTATCCATCCTGGGTACAGTTCCACAAGGGACCAAGCACCTCTCCCAATTGGCCGTTCCCCCCACCGTGTAAGGCCAGCCAATGAGGAGCTGAAGGTAATTCAGCAGTGTCCTCACCCATTAACTACAGGTTCCCTTCATGCCTGCCCGCCCTGTCACCCAGGGCACTGTAGACCATTGTAGCACCCTCAACTAATGCGCTGGCTGCGAGCAGTTAATTGAGTACAGACAAAGGACTGAAGCTGAGATCTTTCCTGATCAGAATGGTTCAGTTCCACATTAGAGAGTTCATTTACTAAATGAGTCATCGAAGGAACCACTTATGTTTTTTTTTTAGCATACCACATCTGTAATATGTCATGCTTCATTTATTTAATTATATCTGTTAAATTAATCCTAAATTGGCTTAATCCTGCCATTTTGTTATGATAAATATTCAAAAGGAACAAATGAACTGAAGATAAGCTGTGAATTTTTAAGCCATGCTTTCATACTGAATACATTTATTTTGCCTAGTTTACAAAAACACCTTTGTTTTTAAAGTGGTTTCTGTTGTAGAGTTAAGTACTTTAATCCAAGTGAAGTGGCTTTTCCACTTCATGGTGAACTGGTGCCCAAGGGGATAATTGAACTGTGACCTTCATGTCTCCACTGGGCGAACATAAGTGAGGTTGATGTCCTCTGAATAATGATACTTCAATGAACGACTGGATAGGTTATAGGATGAAAATGGAGAAAGTGACAGAATTTACAGTATGAGGCAGCGGCTGGCTGCATTTATTCTGCCGATAAGCCCCTATTTCAAGAATGGTGCATTTCAATCAATGGCCATTGAATGATGGTTTACAAAAATATAGGCTGAAATTTTCCCTTCAAAAAAACGGTAGGGCTTGGCAGTTAAATTGTTAAAAATGGGATTCACGACCGGATACCGCCTCCAACCTGCCCACTTTTGGATTTAACGGAGGCAGGACGATGGGGTCCAGGATCCAGGGTCCCTACCTAACCCACCCCCTGCGATCAGAAACCCCCTCACGAGGCATCCGATTGACTTCCCAGGCAAAGCCACACTCGACCTCATCTGCTGTGCATCTCATCACATCCCCATCATTCTGCCTTCCCTACCCTACTCCTGCACATCTTTACTCACACCAACTTACCTTACACCTCCACCCATCCCTCTCTATCTACATTATCACTTCCCCATCTCACTAGCCACCCCTCACACTCACCCTCATCCTAATGCAATCATACCAACTAACAACACACAAGGGTAGGCACTTGGGTGTTTATGCCAAACTCCATGTGAAGTTTCTGCTAATGTACTGTCAAACATTGAAATCTTTACTTTTCAGCATTTTGCAATCTTGGACAGATTTGTGTGCACCTTTGCAAGTGGCTTAGTGAGTTGCAGTGAATGGTGAGACATAACGGTACTCCACCGGTGATGAGTGAGAATGGAATGGCTTGGGCATTATAGGGATGCTTTATAGTTGGTGTCGGGTGCTGCTGACCTAGCGCATCATGTGGCAGCCAGGGTGTACAGTATCACGTGAAGTAAATCTGGCCATGGTGAGGCCATCCCTGATGTCCTGGGCAGCAATGTGGTCGGGTGCTGATGCCCTCTGCCCTGTGCCCTGTGCAGCCTCAGTTGATTGCGGAGAAGGTTGGTGTTGTTGTTGGTGCTGCTGGTGTGCTTTGTGATGTCGGTGTTCAGGCTGATTGTGATGGGATTCTGAGGACCAAGGTGAGCGAGTATAATGTGCACCGATGCTGATGGAATAGATGGCAGGTGAAGTAGAGATGACAGAAGCGATCTGTCAATGGTGTGAGAGGTAATGTGGCCAGACTGGATGGAAACTTGTGTCAAGACTTGCAGCATTCTGAATCTGTAGTGAAAATGCAATTTCGAAAGCTAGTGACTAAGGGAAGATATCTGAATCAGCTGGTAGTTTGACTTGACATTTGAAGTTGTCAAATCAGCTGAAACAATAGCATGTGACCTCCCGACACAGCTTAACAGACGAGGTCTAGGCACTGGTGGGCGACCTGTCAAAATCAAATATCTGGGAAAAAAGCATTGATAAATGGCTGTAAACAAGCCACTAATGATTTTAATTGCCACCTCCACCACTGTGTGTCGGGTCTGCCCAGCGCTGACAGACCCGACATTTGGAAAAGGCGCGTGGCAGCAGGTTCACAGCAGGATCCCGACCCGCTAACCCCCGGAAAACTCCCCCCTTAGATTTTAAACTTAGATTTTAAAACAAATCATATGCTTTCTGAGAAAACAATTTTATCAGCAGCACCACGGAATTCGGAGACATCTGCAATAATAATCTTTCAACACTTCAAGAGCCAAAAATGCATAAATTGTGAAAGGTTGCTATAGTGCGTGCAATTTTTGGCAAAAATAGAAGTCAACTGATAAAACATTTTTTTAGCTGGTAGCATCCATAAAGGAGAGAGTTTTTGTTTGAGACAGCATCCACCATTTATGCAAAAGAAGTGCTAGAAATGGCAAGAAGTCATTGACCGAGAGCAAATCCTACCTCAACTATCCCAAGGACTTGGCTAGAGCTCTGGAAAAAGTTGAGCAATTTAAAGAAGAGCACAAAGGTCAGGGCCTGTATCATGCCACAAAGTAGCAGCCCAGAAGACATCTAGACATGAAGAAAAGTAATAGTGGAAGATATATGCAATAATGTACTGCACGGACATAGAGAAATGTTAGCAAGGATGGAATGATAGAATCATAGATCCCCCGCGAGCCCTGGCCTGGAGTGTCTTCCCGGCCCGTTCCGCTCCCAGCCCCTAGCCCAGGTATGTAAATCGGAGGCCAGTCGGCCTGGGCAAGGGGCGGGAAGCGGAGCAGACCGGGAAGGCACTTGGGGCCAGGAGAGGGTCGGCGGGGGAGGGAGCAGACTGACTGGCAAGCCCTTCAGCCTGGGCTAGGGGCAGGGAGCGGAGCGAAGGCACTCGGGGCCGGGCGAGGCATCCCAAAAATGACATCTCACCTATTGAATTGTATTGAATGGCGTGAAATTCCTGTATTAACGTTGTAGATGCAGACTAAACGCATCACAAAATGTTAGGGTCTGTCCATTATAGTCTTATATCCTTTTAACGGTGTGGTAAGTCTTAATTACTGCACAACAACCTCCCTGGCACTCTGGCCGAAGGGCTTGCCGGTCCGTCCGCTCGCTCCCCTGCCAACCCTCTCCTGACCCCGACTGAGTGCCTTCCCGGTCCGCTCCGCTTCCCGCTCCAGACCCAGGTTGAAGGGCTTGCCAGTAACTGCGCTCCCTCCCCCGCCGACCCTCTCCTGGCCCCGAGTGCCTTCCCAGTCCACTCCGCTTCCCGCCCCTAGCCCAGGCCGAATGGCCTCCGATTTACGTACCTGCGCCGATTTCCTTAACTTTCCGCAAGGGTTTTCTGGAGAGGCCACATACGCTGGCCTAAGCAGAAATGGAGTAACTATCAGCTGGCCAAAGTTCATTAAATGGCCAGAATTGGCTTAGGTGGCTGGTTACGCCCCCTTTGGATGAAAAAAAAACTTACCTAAAAAAATCTTAACTAAATGAGTTACGTTGGTTGCAAATTGATTGGGGAAACTGTGGATTTTTAAGTTAGGCCAGAAAAAGCAGCGTGCTCCAAAAAAACAGCGCAAATCACTGGGGAAAATTAAGCCTTAAATATCTACATAACCAGCATTACACAATTCAATGAAATGCATTCATTTGTTTTAACGTTGCTGTCTTTTAACCTTAAGCATGTATTGTTCAAAAGCTAAACAACCAAAGTTATGGGCCTAGAAACGGACAGTATCAGATTGGCCACCCATTATATGCAGCTGCATATAATGGGTAACCAATACACTACCTCCCATTTTACGCCACTGCTTGAGATGAATTTCAAGGCAGTAGACGCCTAAGATTTTGTTTTGGTGTCTGGAGGGATCCTGTGACATAAAGCTTGCGGGCTGTGGTGACCTTCATTGCCATTGGTTCATTGCTACTTCAGATCCTCGTGGACCAAAATCGCCAGTCAGTCTCCTGGATGAAGCTGAACCTCTCCTGTACTAACTCTTCTACTGTACCCAGGTAACTAGATCTTTTGTGTCACCCAGGGCAGCACCTTTCTGCAAGTCGGGTACCACCTACACCTACAGCGTCTCCTGTGTACTGTTTATATCTTTCAGTGAAGCTTCCAAATCTTTCCTTCCATCAAACTCACTAGGGCAGATTTTCCTTTCCGTTCCTAAAGCAGCTCAACTTTAGGAAAGGGGGCATCCGCACACCCCATGACTTTACCCTTAATGTTGGTCATTACCATTATTTTGGCGGGCTCCCAGTGATGTCCGTCACTTCCCCCCCACCCTGCAAATCATATAAGGTGAGTCTTGGCTCAGTGGCAGTACTCTTACCTCTGAGTCACTAGTCGGTTCGAGTCCCACTCCAAAAACCAGAGCACATGATCTCGGCTGACACTTCAGTGCAGTACTGAGGGAGTGCTGCACTGTCGGAGGTGTTATCCTTCAATGAAACCTTAAACCGAGTCCCTGTCTGGCCTCTCAGGTGGATGTAAAAGATACCATGGCATTATTTTGAAGCAGGGGAGTTCTCCCTGGTGTCCTGGCCAATATTTATCCCCCAACCAACATCATTTTAAAACAGATTATCTGGTCATTACCATATTGCTGTTTGTGGGACCTTGCTGTGCGTAAATTGGCTGCCATGTTTCCTACATTACAACAGTGACTACACTTCAAAAAAGTATTTCATTGGCTGTAAAGCGCTTTGAGATGTCCGGTGGTTGTGAAAGGCGCTATATAAATCTTTCTTTCTTTATCTGTATCTCATTATAATATGTTAGGGTGGAGGTATTGTATGCTTGATGTTACTTCGGTGGCATATTCTGAAAGATGTGAGGTGGTGCGAAGCTGGAAGCCCCCCCTCCCACCTCCCGATTTCCCTCTGGTATTCTCTGCAGTTGCATCGGAGAAACCAGCGTAACTGCAGAAATAAATCTCATCTCCAGGGATTACTGGAGTGTAGTACACTTTTTTAAAACTTGACTTTGATTTCATAAGCATTAACAAGCTAAAACTCCATAACTATTTTGCGAGTCTTTTTTAGACTGTTTTTGAGTAGTATTTAAACACAGCCAAATTGTTTATTCGTACTTTCTCCTGATGTTACACCACGTTTATCTTTACTAAAAGTTAATAAACACGGAAATGTCAGACTATAAGTATGAATGCCCTTTTAACTGAAAGAATCTGGAAACTTACCATTAATATTTTCCAGTGTCGCAATCCAATTTTTCAGAATTTTTAATAAACTGGCTTTTTTTTCAAATATCTCAAGTAGGTCATTGCAGTATTACTCCAGCTGCACACTAGGATAGCATAACTGGCTGAAGGTCTGATTGGAAAGTGTCGCGTCTGGTAATATTCAGGGGAGATGTGAGGGTCGATTTTCACTTCCAGCGTGCTTCGAGTGGAGGGTAGTTTGGTGAGTGGTAAAATGCACTCGCAGGCCTAAGTTTGAGGCCTGGTATATTTTAACTCCCGGGCCTCACCTTCATGCCTCTGGTCAGCTGCCCATTTAGAACAGGTAGAAAGCAGCAGCTGGCCAATGGGTGGGAAGGAAAGTTCGGACAGCCCGGAGACCGCCAGACAACACCAACGGAAGGCTCACCAACAAGCGGGTGAGTCGCAAGTAAGGATGTTTTGGGAGAGTCTCGCGGGAGGATGGGGAGACTCTGGAGCAGGGGAGGCCGCAATTTTCCCGGTGGAGCCTGGAGAAGAACTTCCATGAGGGAATGCTTTTCACTTACTTTGGCAGACCTCTTCATCCTTCTTGACTGGAGCCAACCAGCCTTCACCGGGTGGGGAGCCGCAGCGACTCCTCCACTCAAGCCCGGCTTAAAAGGCAATCTGCGACCCATTGATGTTGTAGGACCCCAATTTGCAGTAATTCATAGAATTATATCGAATTTACAGCACAGATACAGCCCAATTAGTCTATTCCGGCATTTGAGCTCCACACAAGCCTCCTTCCACTCTACTTCATCTAACCCTATCAGCATATCCTTCTATTCCTTTCTCCCTCGTGTGCTTATTTAGTTTTCCCTTAAATGCATCCTATGTGATTCGCCTCAACTATTTGTGATAGCGAGTTCCACATTTTAACCACTCTCTGGGTAAAGAAGTTTCTCCTGAATTCCGCATTGGATTTATTCGTGACTATCTTATATTTATGACCCCTCATTTTGGACTCCCCCACAAGCATCTTGTAAGATGGAAGCATCTTCTCTATATCTACCCTCTCGAACCCAATCATCATTTTAAAGTCCTCTATTAGGTTACCCTTCAGCCGTCTCTTTTTTTTCATCATCTTTGAAGATCCTATTGCACCTGTTCCAATGCCTCTCTATCCTGCTCATAATATGGAGACCAGAACTGTGCAACATACTCTAAGTCTGCAATTTCACCAACAGGGTGGCCGGGGTAGGTGGCGTGTGGTGAAGCTGCTCCTGGCTTGAGCCCGCACTGTATGAAGGATCTTCCTCTGATTGGGCTTGTTCAGTCCGCCTTGTGAGGTTCCCAGCCAATTAAAAGGAAGCAGGTCTGATGACATCATGTGATGACGCGTCATTAGCTGGTTTCCTTAAAGGGACTATGGCCACATTGATTTTGATAGTTGTGCTGTCAGTTTTCTGCAGCATTGAGATGCTGCACACACTGACAAGCACTGCACAAAGATGCACAGCTGCAGCCAGGCTCTCCCATACTCCCTCCAGATGTTTATGGAGGAAGACACAGCACACAGGGCAGTTCTCTTCTCTTCCAATGGGCGGAAGAGACCTCCCCAGGACACCAACACAGCCTGGTTGCACATTGTATCGGAGGAAACAGCAGGGATGCCATCAGGAGGAGCTGGCTTCAGTGGTACAAACCTTTCAATGATCTCAGTTGATCATGAAACGTTACTGGAAAGCCACACTCAACCTCATCCTGCTGTGCCGCTCATCACATCCCCATCACTCTGCCTTCCCTACCCGACCCCTGCACATCCTTACTCACACCAACTTACCTTTCACCTTCACCCATCCCTCTCTCTCTATCTACATTATCACATCCCCATCTCACTAGCCACCCCTCACACTCACCCTCATCCTTGTCCAATCATACCAACTAACAACACACAAACGTAGGCACTTGGATCTTTTAGCCAATGTTCATGTAAAGTTTCTGCTAATGTGTTGTCAAACATTGAAATCTTTATTTTGAACACTGCGTTTTTGGACAGATTTTTGTGAACTTTTGGAAGTGGCTTAGTGAGTTGTAGTGAATGGTGAGACATAAGGGTATACCCACAATGGTAAGGAGTGTGAAAGGAATGGGTTGGTCATTGCAGAGATGCTTTAAGGTGCTGGTGTGGGGTGGTGCCAACCTGCTGCATCATGTGGCAGCCAGGGTGTACAGCATCAAGTGAAATAAATGTGGTCATGGTGAGGCCATTTCTGGCGTCCCAGGCAGCAATGTGGTCGGGTGCTGATACCCTGTGTCCTGTGCAGCATCAGGTGATTGCAGAGAAGGCTGGTGTTATTGTTGGTGATGTTGGTGTGTTTAGTGATGTTGGTGTTGGGACTGATCATGGTGGGATTCTGAGGACCAAGGTGAGATTTTATCAAGGGCACCGATGCTGTTGGAATAGATGGCAGCTGAAGTTGAGATGACAGAAGCGATCTGTCAATGGTGAGAGAGGTTGCTCCAAGGAGGTAACAGTGGATAGAGAGTTCACTGCAAACACTTCCAAAATGCATACAGCTCAAAAGTGTCTTCCAATTCCTGAAGGCTTCAGCATCTGAGATTCGATAGTGAACAAGTGTGAAATGGTAGCTTTTACACCACTTCTGCAGCTGTCAACTTGTCAAAGCAAAAGAGAGTCTTTTAGAACCCAACACACTTAACTGACATGAAGCCCGAGCAATGGGAAGCTGCTGAAAAACTTGGGAAAATGGTAAGTACCTGGTAAAATTCTTTTTAAATACCTTTAAAGTGCCTCTTAATGATGTTAATTGGCTGGCCCGTCACCTGGTGTCGGGTCTGTGGTCCGAAACCAGACCCAACACTTTAGAAACTGACAAGGAGGCGGGTTCAGAGCAGGATCCAGCCCCACTGTCAATCATGGCCATTTTGACGGCAGCCCACCTCCAAACCCGCAATTGCATGGCTAATAAGATTCCGGCCTGTTGTGTTCAGACTCTATTTGTTTGTTAAAGCTCACAGGACGGGCATTAGGACCCTGCGGGAGCTATTCACAGTTGCTGTATTCATTCTGGTTCATGCGGGCTTGGGACGCCATTTTTGGTTGTATAAAAGTACAGTTAAGTTAAGTTACTTTTACACCTGGCTCAGTTTGTCAATTATTTACACTTACACAACAAGGCCTAAGTGTAAAGTCCTGTCCCCTCAGTACAGATTCACATGAGGCATGTAGTGAAGTCAAGGTCACTCTGGACCTGCACCTTTATTTCACAGCTCTGGAATGCCGCACTTGCCTGAGACCTGTCCTTATATACCTGTCTCTTGCAAGTGCACCCCTGCTGGTAAGGTATGCTGGTGGTTACAGGTCATATCTTATTACAGTCATGTATAGCATGTTAGGATACAGTTATATATAATAATGTAAGATACATGACATCACCCTCCCCCAAGGTCTTATTGTCTTTATAGGTTCAGTCTCTCAGGTGGTCTACGCTCTCGCGTGGAGCGTCTGAGTTGTGGTTCAGTTGTTTGCCTTGGTGTCTGTTTTTCTTTGGGTGTGGTTGCTGGTATCTCGCCTGGGCTGTCTGTTTCAATTGGTGTGATTGTTGTTGACTCGCCTGGGCTGTCTGTTGGGATTGCCCTTTCCTCAGGTTGTTCCCTCTGTCTGTCCACCAGGTATGGTGCGAGTTCGACATTGTAGTCTGCCTCTGGTTCCACAGTGTTGTTGGTAAATCTGCTTTTGACTTGGTCTACATGCCTCCAGCAGGTTTTGCCATTGTCCATTTGTACTACCAGTAACCTGTTTCCTTCCTTGCCCGTTACTGTCCCTGCAAGCCATTTGGGACCCCTGCCATAGTTTAGTACGAACACTCTGTCCCCTATCTCATTCCATCTCCCCCTCGAATTTCTGTCATGGTACTCAATCAGCTTACGGCGCTTTGCCTCAACGATTTCATGCATGTCTGGGAGGATTAATGAGAGCCTTGTTTTTAAAGTCCTTTTCATCAACAGTTGCGCGGGGGGATCCCAGTCAATGAGTGCGGACGAGATGTGTATGCCAGCAGTAGTCGCGACAGGCGATCCTGCGGTGTGAGACCTTGGATTTTAAGCATGCCTTGTTGAGTGATTTGCACTGCTCTCTCCGCCTGGCCGTTGGAGGCCGGCTTGAATGGTGCCGTCTTGACATGATTTATGCCGTGGTCAATTATAAAGTCTTGGAATTCTGCGCTGGTGAAGCACGGACCATTGTCACTGACCAATATGTCAGGGATTCCATGCGTTGCAAACATGGTTGCGAGGCTCTCCACAGTGGTGGAGGTTGTGCTCGAGTTTAAAATGGTGCATTCGATCCACTTTGAAAATGCATCGACAACGATGAGGAACATTTTGCCCATAAATGGGCCCGCATAGTCTACGTGCACCCGCGACCACGGTTTGGTAGGCCAGGGCCAGGGGCTCAGTAGAGACTCCCTGGGGGCATTGCTGAGTTGGGCACAAATGGTGCACCTTCGGACGCAGAGCTCCAGGTCCAGGCCACCAAACGTGGGATCTGGCTATGGCCTTCATGAGAACGATCCCCGGGTGCTCGCGGTGGAGCTCCCGGACAAATGCCTCTCTGCCTCGCAGAGGCATGACTACTCGGCTGCCCCACATCAGGCAGTCTGCTTGTAGTGATAGCTCATGCATGCGCCTGTGAAAGGGTTTTAATTCCTTGGGGCAGGCATCGCAAGCCTCTGCACAGTCACCGGTTAGGACACATCTTTTTACTAAGGATAATGTGGGGTCGCTGGCCGTTAAGGCTCTGATTTGGCGAGCCATCATGGGCGAACCTGTGGACTCAAAGGCATTGATTGCCATGACTATCTCACAGTCCTGTTCGTCAGACCCTTCCGTGGTCGCCAGGGATAGCCTGCTGAGCGCGTCGGCACAGTTGTCTGTGGCTGGTCTGTGCCTTATGGTATAGTCGTAGGACGCCAGCATGAGTGCCCACCGTTGAATTCGCGCCAAGGCATTGGCGTTTATTGCCTTGCTCTCAGATAGGAGGGACGTGAGGGGCTTGTGGTCGGTTTCTAACGTGAACTTGGACCCAAAAAGGTATTGGTGCATCTTTTTGACACTGTACACGCACGCGAGGCCTCCTTCTCTACCATTCCATACCGCGCTCCGCCCGCGAAAGTGATCTGGAGGCATAAGCTATGGGTTGTAATTTGCCCGCACTATTGACATGTTGCAAAACGCACCCGACCCCATACGCTGACGCATCGCATGTGAGAACTAGCTTTTTACCTGGGTCAAAGAAAGTCAAAACACTGTTGGAACACAGTCGGTTGCGTGCCTTATTGAAGGCGCGTTCCTGGGCGTCTCCCCAAAACCAATCGCACCCCTTTCTGAGTAGCACGTGGAGAGGCTCCAGCAGCGTGCTTAAGTTCTGCATAAAGTTCCCAAAGTAATTGAGTAACCCGAGAAAGGCGCACAGTTCTGAGACATTCCGGGGCCTGGGTGCCAGATGAATTGCTTCTGTTTTGGACTCTGTTGGGCGGATTCCATCAGCGGCAATCCTTCTGCCCAAAAATTCAACCTCGGGTGCGAGAAACAGGCACTTGGATTTCTTGACTCGTAGGCCTACCTGATCCAACCGCTTTAGTACTTCCTCCAAATTACGGAGATGAGAGTCGGTGTCCCTGCCCGTGATAAGTATGTCATCTTGAAATACAACCGTCCCCGGGATGGACTTGAGCAAACTCTTCATGTAGCACTGGACTATGGCAGCTGGTGACCTGATGCCGAATGGGCATCGATTGTACATGAAAAGGCCTCGATGTGTGTTGATGGTGGTGAGTAGCTTGGATTCCTCGTTCAATTCTTGCGTCATATACACAGATGTGAGGTCTAATTTTGAGAAAAGTTTACCTCCAGCCAATGTGGCAAATAAGTCCTCCGCTCTGGGCAGCGGGTACTGGTCCTGTAGGGAGACTCTATTTATGGTAGATTTTGAGGGCCCAAGTTTCCACATGATTTGCGCCTGATTTTTAGGAGCAACTGGTGGAGAACGGACTATCTTAGAAATTGCAATTCTCCACATTTTTTTTTCTGCAGTTCTAGTCAGGTAGAACAGTTCTACTTTGGAACAGAATTTTTTCTTCAAAAGGGGGCGTGTCCGGCCACTGACGCCTGATTTCAAAGTTTCCACAGTGAAAACGTACTCCAAACTAAAGTAGAATGGAGCAAGTGAAGATTTTTGTAGAACTGAAAAAACCTGTTCTACACATTAAAAAATCAGGCGCAGGTTACAAATTAGGCGTCCAGAACGAGAGGGGGGGGGGAGAAGGGAAGTCATTAAATTCTACAATCAATCCTTATTTATACTTCTACAAATATTATACAAATAAATCCAACCTGAATAAACATTTATAAGCAAAGAAAAGATTAAATAAACCATCTTCCTACCTGTGTGAATGTGCTTCAGCCATCGTTCGTTGCCGCGGGGGGTGGGGAAGGAAACCGCCGTTTGCCGCCGCAGAGGGGAGGGAGGGGAAGGAGACAGCGGTTTGTTGCTGCGGAGGGGAGGGAGGGGGAGGAGACAGCGGTTTGTTGCTGCGGAGGGGAGGGAGGGGAAGGAGACAGTGAGAAGGCTGCAAGAAGCCTCAGTGCTGATGTGCTGATGGCAATGTGCTTTTATTAAAAAATGTTCAAAAATTAAACAGCTACCAAGAACTACAAAAATGGCCGAGTGCCAATGTTTTTTTCACACTGAGCATGCGCGAACGCTCCAACGCGCAAGTGCAGTGTTGCCGGCAGGAAAAAAACGAATTTAAATAGTACCCGCCCCCTCCCACTTACAAAATCGGCGCGAGTGTAGGCTCCGCCCCCCTGGGCGCCGCGCCAAACAGACAAGGAGCTGCAAAGCGCTCGAGAATCGCGCGTTTTTTTTCTGGCGCCGTTTTAGGCGCGAAAAACGGGCGCCCAGCTCGGAGGGGCGCCCGTTTTTTATCCTGTGGAAACTTGGGCCCATAGTCCCCACAGATTCGTACGGATCCATCAGGCTTCATGACTGAGACGATGGGACTTGCCCAGTCGCTAAATTCTACAGGTTATATAATGCCTTCCCGCAGAAGCCTGTCTAGTTCGTGTTCAATCTTTTCCCTCATCACATAGGGTACAGCTCTGGCCTTGTGATGGACCGGTCTAGCATCCTGTGTGATGTAGATTTTGACTTTGGCCCCTTTGAAACTGCCCACACCTGGCTGAAAGAGATGTTCAAATCGCTTTATAACTGTTGAGCAGGAGGTCCGTTCCTTTAATGACATGGCATGGACATCATCCCATTTCCAGTTTAGTTTTGCCAGCCAGCTTCTCCCCAGCAGTGCTGGGGGGTCTCCGGGGACAATCCACAGGGGAAGTCGGTTCACTGTCCCTTTGTGTGTGACAGAGAGCATGGCGCTGCCGAGGACTGGTACGATTTTTTTGGTATAGGTCCTTAGTGTGGTGTCGACCCTTGTGAGTTTTGGTCTGTCTCTTTTATGCGGCCACAGTAGTTCAAATTGTTGAGCGCCCATGAGAGATTGACTCGCTCCCGTATCCAGCTCCATGTTGACAGATATCCCATTGAGTAGGACCCTCATCATTATAGGAGGCGTCCTGTTATAGGAACAGCGGCCATTGATCATGTTGACCCGCTGTACACCGGTGTCCTGGGTACTGTCCCCACCATCTTCTGGTCCGCTTCCCGACCCATCCAATTCGTATACCAGCCGAGCTGCCATTTCTTTGCACATGCGGGCCAAATGCCCTGTATATTCACAATTTCTGCCATCAACCTGCTGAAATCGACATCCCCTTGCCGAGTGCCCACCCCCACACCACCAGCACAGACCTGTTCCATTGTTCAAAGAGTTTCCAAAGAATGAGCTGCGTCTGGCTGATCTCTCTTGAGCTTCTCTCAGTTTATAGTTGATTGCTCGCATTGTGGGTTGATGAGGTGTGAACGGCCATTCCTGTGGCCCTTGATGGCTTCTGCCTGCTGTCGAGAGCCTGTTCTCCCGGTTTTGTCTGTGTGTGGGGGTAGCAGCTTGTTTAGTGCTGTGAACTTCTTGTTCCAATATTTCGTTCGTTGTCGTACCTGCATTGTAAACCAACCTCGTTTCTTCTTCCCCTACCAAGAATGTCTGTGCAACCAGTGCTGCTGCCTCTAAGGTCAGGTTCTTGGTCTCTTTGAGCTTTCGGAATATGCCTGCATGGCCTATTCCTTCAATGAAAAAGTCTCTCAGCATTTCTCTCCTCAGTTCATTGGAGAACTTACATAAACTAGCCAACCTCCAAAGTTCCGCCACGAAGTCAGGTATGCTCTGGCCCACACAGCGTCTGCAGTTGTAGAACCTGTGTCTGGCCATGTGTAGGCTACTCGCTTGCTTCAGGTGGTCTCTTACCAGTGTGCTCAATTCTTCAAAAGACTTGCTTGCTGGTTTCTTGGGTGCCAACAGATCCTTCATTAAAGCGTATGTTTTCGAGCCACAGCTGGTCAAGAGATGGGCTCTTCTCTTGTCTGCCTTATTGTCGTCTAACCAGTCTTTGGTTACAAAGCTTTGCTGGAGCCTTTCTATAAAGTCCTCCCAATTGTCTCCCGCATTTTACTTTTCATCTGATCCGTTGTTCACCATTCTGTGGATTCTGTAATCCCGTAACCCGTTGCCACTGTAAAGTCCTGTCCCCTCAGTACAGATTCACACGAGGCATGTAGTGAAGTCAAGGTCACTCTGGACCTGCACCTTTATTTCACAGCTCTGGAATGCTGCACTCGCCTGAGACCTGCCCTTATATACCTGTCTCTTGCAAGTGCACCCCTGGTGGTAAGGTATGCTGGTGGTTACAGGTCATATCTTATTACAGTCATGTATAGCATGTTAGGATACAGTTATATATAATAATGTAAGATACATGACACTAAGCATGGTTAGAATTCTGAGGCTTCTCCCTGCTTCCAGTGGGCACTGCAACCACCTAACTGTAATGAGCAGTTACAATGATGGCCAGCGGAGTTCCAGTGGCAGCATGGCGGTAAGGCAGAACGATATATTGCGGGGTGGATAAAATCGGCCACTTGGTACATTTTTCAAAAAAGAATTCCTGTGACTGAAAAAGATTTTTCACAGATTGTTAAATGGGGCCTCGGAGTAACATCTCCTCGGAAAGACAGAACCTCTGACAGATCAGCAGTCCCTCAGTATTGCACTTAAGTATCAGCCCGGATTATGTGCTCAAGATATACAGAGTAAAGCTTCATGCAGGCAGCACTGGAACAAACCGTTTTAAACATGCAGGCACAGCTAAAATAATATTATGCCTGATTCCAGCAGCCAACAAGTGTGAAGAAAACTGCATGCACAGAATTTCAGCACAAGTTTCAATCATGGGGCTCCTACGACATCTGGCCCTTTACCTGGGGTCCTTCTTTAAGGCCACAGAAGTGCCTGGATTTCCTCCCTTGTGAATCTGCACCCATTGGTCACCGGCCAGGTGCATTTAAAACGGGAATTATCCCCTATAGAAAATTGGAGTGCAAAGGTTATCCTTTCAGCCCCGCGCACGACTAATGCACTCTACCCACACTGCACTTGGAGAGCATCCTGAGATATAGCTGCCTCTTAGCATCTCGGCTGTTGTACAGAGAAGTAGAACCTGATTGGTTTTAGCTTGTGGTCAGTTTTTTGCTCATTAAGGATGTGAAGAGAAATGGAACATCATCAACTTTTATTTTTCCTTTCTCAATATCCAGCATTTCCAGGTCAGGTATTCCATGCAGGAGAACACTTGTCTTACATGGTCTCAACAACGTCCATTTAGCCCAATGTCAAATGAACAATGTTCTCGCTGGGAGTCGTACATGTTGCACTTTTTGAATCCATTATCGCCTTCAAGTGTTTACAGGTCAGTTGTCTCTACACTCTCCCAACCATCTGTCTTCAGACCACCCTCACTGAACTAGCGTGACATTTCCATTTCCCACATCACCCGTGTTTGCCACTATTGAGAAAGAACATCAGAACATAAGAAATAGGAGCAGAAGTACAAGAAACACAGAGAGTTAGCTTGCAGCTACAACAAGCAATTAGGAAGGCAAATGGAATGTTGGCTTTTATTGCAAGAGGGTTAGAGTATAAGAGTAAGGAAGTCTTGTCACAATTGTACAAGGCTCTGGTGAGACCACATCTGGCGTATTGTACACAGTTTTGGTCTCCTTATCTGAGAAAGGATATACTTGCCTTAGAGGCGGTACAACAAAAATGTTGCTAGATGAGGAGAGATTCTATGAGGAGACATTCTTTTAACTCTCTGGAGTTTAGAAGAATGAGAGCTGATATCATTAAAACATATAAGATTCTGAGGAGGATTGACACGGTAGATGCCGAGAGGTTGTTTCCCTTGGCTGGAGAGTCTAGAACTAAGAGGCATAGTCTCAGGAAAAGGGATTGGCTATTTAAGTCTGAGATGAGGAAGAATTTCTTCATTCAGAGGGTTGTGAATCTTTGGAATTCTCTACCCCAAAAGGCTGTCGATGCTGAGTCTCTGAGTATATTCAAGGCTGACATAGATAGATTTTTGGACTCAAGGGGAATCAAGGGATATGGAGATCGTGTAGGAAAGTGGAGTTAAGATCAAAGATCAGCCATGATCTTATTGAATGGCGGAGCAGGCTCGATGGGATGTATGGCCTACTCTTGCTCCGAATGTGTATGTTCTTATGTTCTTTGAGCCTGCTTTACCATTTAATAAGATCATAGCTGATCTTTTACCTCAACTCCACCTTCCTGCACTATCCCTTGATTCCCTTAGTATTCAAAAATGTCTTGATCTCTGTCTTGAGTAAGGCTACCAATTAGTAGAGAACTGTGGAAAGGTGTGGGCTGTGAGCTCATACCCAGTTGAAAGAACATTGAGACAGCCCAAATTAATTTTATCTTGGTACCCTTACAGCTAACATGGAGAAAGGAGTCTTTCAACTTATCCATATGGACTGAATTTGAATCTAGGTCATAGTGACAAGAAGCCAATTTACAAACTAAATTAACCTGACGTTATGTGGTCATTATACTTTTTTAAGAAAGGAAGAATGAACTTGCATTTGTATAGCAACCTTCATGACCTCAGGATATCGCAAAGCACTTCACAGCCAATGAAGTACTATTTGAACTGTCTTCTCTGTTGTAGTGTTCGAACACGTGGCAGCAAGGTCCCACTAACAGCACTGAGATAAATAACCAGATAATCTGTTTTAGTGATGTAGGTCGAAGGATAACTGTTCGCTGGGACACAGGGAGAACTTGCCTGCTCTTCTTTGAATAGAACCATGGGATCTTTTACTTCCACGTAAAAGGGTGACACCTTTGACAGTGCAGCACTGAAGCATTAGCCCAGATTATGTGCTCGGGTGCCTGGTGTGGGGCTTGAACCATGACCTTCTGACTCAGAGGTGAGACTTCCACCACCAAACCAAGGCTGACATTTAAACTTTGAAGTATTTGGCTAGAGCAAGAGCAGGCAAGGGCAGTGCATCTGGTTGTGAAGAAAACAAAGGACCAGGAATGAATAATGGCTCTTATCCACATTTCTCAAAACAAATTTGAGATATATTTTGAAAGGCCAACAGAATACCTACTCTTAGATTTGGTGCAGAACCGACCATGACCCCTTAGTTTCTAGAATAAATAGGACTCTAACTGAGTGGAATTTTTAAACCAACAGATGAGTTCAGCCTACCATTTACATTATGTGCAGGAGTAATACTTTATATTGGAGCTGCCTCAGCTGAGTGTTTGTTTTATCGTAAATTGTTGCTTGCCTGCCAACATTTAGAAACTGACACAATAGGTTGTTTTACATCAGAATTAGGAGCAGGAGTAGACCATTCGGCCCTTTGAGCCTGTTCTGCCATTCAATGAGATCATGGCTGATCTTCTACCTCATCACTTTCCTGCACTATCCCCATATCCCTTGATTTCCTTAATATCCAAAAATCTAGCGATCTCTGTCTTGAATATACTCAATGACTGGGCATCCACAGCCCTCTGGGGTAATTTCAAAGATTCACCACCCTCTGAGTGAAGAAGTTTCTCTTAATCCCAGTCCTTAATGGCCGACCCCTTATTTTGAGACTGTGAGCCCTGGTTCTAGACTCCTCAGCTAGCATCTACACTGTCAAGCCCTGTAAGAATGTTGTATGTTTCAATGAGATCACCTCTCATTCTTTTAAGCTCCAGAGAATATAGGCCTAGTCTACTCAATCTTTCCTCATAGGACAATCCTCCCATCCCAGGAATCAGTCTGGTGAACCTTCATTGTACTCCAAAGGCAAGTATATCCTTCCATAGGTAAGGAGAACAAATCTGTACATAATACTCCAGGTGCGGTTTCACCAGGTCCCTATATAATTGCAGTAAGACATAGAAACATAGAAACATAGAAAATAGGTGCAGGAGTAGGCCATTCAGCCCTTCAAGCCTGCACCGCCATTCAATGAGTTCATGGCTAAACATACAACTTCAGTACCCCCTTCCTGCTTTCTCGCCATACCTCTTGATCCCCCTAGTAGTAAGGACTTCATCTAACTCCCTTTTGAATATATTTAGTGAATTGGCCTCAACTACTTTCTGTGGTAGAGAATTCCACAGGTTCACCACTCTCTGGATGAAGAAGTTTCTCCTCATCTCGGTCCTAAATGGCTTACCCCTTATCCTTAGACTGTGACCCCTGGTTCTGAACTTTCCCAACATTGGGAACATTCTTCCTGCATCTAACCTGTCTAAACCCGTCAGAATTTTAAACGTTTCTATAAGGTCCCCTCTCATTCTTCTGAACTCCATTGAATACAAGCCCAGTTGATCCAGTCTTTCTTGATAGGTCAGTCCCACCATCCCGGGAATCAGTCTGGTGAATCTTCGCTGCACTCCCTCAATAGCAAGAATGTCCTTCCTCAAGTTAGGAGACCAAAACTGTACACAATACTCCAGGTGTGGCCTCACCAAGGCCCTGTGCAACTATAGCAACACCTCCCTGCCCCTGTACTCAAATCCCCTCGCTATGAAGGCCAACATGACATTTGCTTTCTTAACCGCCTGCTGTACCTGCATGCCAACCTTCAATGACTGATGTACCATGACACCCAGGTCTCGTTGCACCTCCCCTTTTCCTAATCTGTCACTATTCAGATAATAGTCTGTCTCTCTGTTTTTACCACCAAAGTGGATAACCTCACATTTATCCACATTATACTTCATCTGCCATGCATTTGCCCACTCACCTAACCTATCCAAGTCACTCTGCAGCCTCATAGCATCCTGCTCGCAGCTCACACCGCCACCCAACTTAGTGTCATCCGCAAAAAAAAGACCTCTTGTGGCCGAAATTGCCTCCCACCCAAAATGGGGCACTCCCATTCCGTTTTGTGTGTGTTTACCACCGCGGTGGTTGAGGCCACCTCTTGAGCGAAATCCCGCTCTTTTTTTTAAAACTTGGATCCAGAAGTCGCTCTTAATGGGAGTGGTGACAACACTCGAGGGGCGGGTACACGGCAATGGCATCACCTGAGGGGCGGAAGTTGGGGGCGGTGCAAAGTGACTGCCGCGATGACGTCATCATGGCGCCGCATCACCACAGCTCTCCCCTTCACTTAAAGGGGAGAGCCTTTGCGATTTAAAAACTTCAGCCCACTGGGGCAGCAGGGAGGATTCCAAACAGGCCAGCTGCCTGGCACCCAAGAGGGCGTGCCAGGCTGGCTGTTGGTGGCCCGGCCGAAACCAGGGCATAATTGTTGGGCCGACATGGCAGTGCGACCTACCCTTTAAGGGAAGCTGTGCTACAATTACAGAAGGCCGCGGCCTTACTGGGCCACCGGAAAAAGTTTGTTTGACATCACCGGGCGGGCCGAAGATTTTCACGGCAGAATTTCGCTATCGGTGGGGGGGGATGGTGTAGATCGGCGGTGTGCACTGTGATGACGCACTTATCATGGATCGGTAGTAGCCGAGCGGTGATGGAGGGGGAATGGGTCACTGCCGGGATAACACAGGAGTGGAATTTTGATACTGACAGCCATTACGTGAAAAGTTGGCGGCCATTTCACTCTGTAGCGTGGCCATCGCTTTCTGGTGTGAACAGGCCTTCAGGAAAGGGGCATTTTCAGCCCCCTTTACTCATGTACTCTTATAATAAAGGCCAACAAACAATTTGCTTTTTTAATTGCTTGCTGCACCTGCATGTTAACTTTCAGTGATTCGTGTACCAGGGCATCCAGGTCCCTCTAAACACCAACATTTACCAATCTTTCACCATTTAAAAAATACTCTGCTTTTCTATTTTTCCTACCAAAGTGGATAACTTCATATTTCTCCACATTATATTCCAATACGTTTTATTGTATAGAACCACATCTGTAGTATTTCCCCCATGATTACCAGCCTGATAACAATCACACAAAAGGTAAATCGACAACAATGGCTGTTCTGCTGTCCAGCAGGCATGTTCTTCTCCTCAATATAATCTACGCAGGAATATTGGCATCGGTCTGGCAGCGATTACAGTACAAATGTTGAAACATAGAAACATAGAAACATAGAAAATAGGTGCAGGAGTAGGCCATTCGGCCCTTCGAGCCTGCACCGCCATTCAATGAGTTCATGGCTGAACATGCAACTTCAGTACCCCATTCCTGCTTTCTCGCCATACCCCTTGATCCCCCTAGTAGTAAGGACTACATCTAACTCCTTTTTGAATATATTTAGGAATTGGCCTCAACAACTTTCTGTGGTAGAGAATTCCGCAGGTTCACCACTCTCTGGGTGAAGAAGTTTCTCCTCATCTCGGTCCTAAATGGCTTACCCCTTATCCTTCGACTGTGACCCCTGGTTCTGGACTTCCCCAACATTGGGAACATTCTTCCTGCATCTAACTTGTCTAACCCCGTCAGAATTTTAAACATTTCTATGAGATCCCCTCTAATTCTTCTGAACTCCAGTGAATACAAGCCCAGTTGATCCAGTCTTTCTTGATATGTCAGTCCCGCCATCCCGGGAATCAGTCTGGTGAACCTTCGCTGCACTCCCTCAATAGCAAGAATGTCCTTACAGAAGTCTGACTTGCCTTCCAGAGACTCAGCACAGCTGTTGCATATGGTCTGAAGCTGACATTGTCATCTCATAACCATCTTGCAGCAGGGGGAAGTTATTTATGTAAATAGCCATTCTCATTGTAACCACAATATGTAAAATAGTAGGGAAGGAGATTTATAAGTGAGAGAATATTGCCTTGGAACTAAAGTGGCATTGTGGGAGAGACATGCTCAGGATTTGATTCCTCCTGTCCACTCACATAACTAGCAAATATTTCCTCTGATGTGAAAGCAAAATACTGCAGATGCTGGAAATCTGAAATAAAGGTTCAGATGAAAGGTCATCAACCTGAAGCGTTAACTCTGTTTCTGTTTGTCGGAGCAGGCCGGGGAGCGAAGGAGCAGTGTAGCAGCGTACCACTCCAGGGAACAGCATGTGTTGGAGCAGGAGAGCAACGGCAGTGAAAAGTGATGTCATCAAGGTCCAGGTCAGTGATTGGAGCGTGGGTAGGTACTGCAGGAGCGGCGAGGTCGGGGTGAAGGAGCGACGAGAGATTGTAGAGGGATGTGATCGGGGCCCAAGAGAGGCGTGAGTTCGGGGCCCAGAAGAGGCGATGGCCCAGGAGCAGCATGGGCCAGCCCACACTGTGATATGTGTGTGCGCTAGGTCCGTGCAGCAGAGCTGGTCTCTAGTTGTCTTCGTTAATCCTTGCTACTGGACCAAGGCCTAACTCTATCAAGCCCATGTGGTGACTGGTGTGCAACGGCCAACACACGTTAAAAAAAAATCCACGCACAGGCATCTTCCACCCTTCAAGATGTAGTTCGGACCTGGAATTTTAGGTCCATCATTGAAACACCTGTGAACTTTTTGACGTGGAAGAATGTCATCCTCGATTCGAGGGACTGCCTATGATGATGATGATAACTCTGTTTCTCTCTCCACAGGTGCTGCCTGACCTGATGAGCATTTTCTGTTTTTATTTCTTCTCATGTGATTACTTTGAAAGTGATAACTACCATTGGACTTTCAAAACCTCCATTCTGGACAGAGTAAACAACAATTGCCTCTCCCACTCCAGGGACTTAAGCACATAAAATCTAGGCTGACACTCCAGTGCGGTGCTGAGGGAGTGCTGTACTGTCAGAGGTGTCATCTTTCGGATGAGACGTTAAACCGAGGACTCATCTGCTCTCTCAAGTGGACGTAAAACATCCCATTGCACCATTTCAAAGAAGAGCAGGGGGTTATCCCCGGTGTCCTGGCCAATATTTATCCCTCAATCAACATAACAAAAAAAACAGATTTTCTGGTCATTATCACATTGCTGTTTGTGGGAGCTTGCTGTGCGCAAATTGGCTGCCGCGTTTCCTACATTACAACAGGAACTACACTCCAAAAGTACTTCATTGACCGTAAAGCGCTTTGAGACGTCCGGTGATCGTGAAAGGCGCTATATAAATCCAAGTATTTATTTTACTTTCTCCCCAGTGTTGTTGCCATCCGCACTTCCACAGTGAAATAACTTACCAAGCAACTGCCCCACCCCACACCCACATCAACCCAACTTCCATTTTCTGCTTCCTAGTCCAGCTGTTCTTTGCTGCATTAGACATACAAAACCAATTTGTTCTTAAGATCCTCCAATGTTTCAAGTAAAAGAATGAATGTGTTAATCTGAGGGTCCAGCTTTGTGATTGTTTCATATTGTTTTGTCACTGAAGGCAACAGTTGACTCTGCTGTGATTTATCCAACAGTGAGTTGATGACAAGGAATGCCAATTTGCACACAGCAAGGTTTCATACACAGCAATGTGATCATGACAGATTATCTGTTTTAGTGATGTTGATTGAGGGATAAATATTGGCCAGGACACTGGGGATAACTCCCCTACTATTTTTTGAAATAGTACCATGAGATATTTTACATCCACCTGAGAAAGCCTCAATTTAACATCTCATCCAAACAACAGCACCTTTGATAGTGCAGCATTCTATCAGAACTGCACAGGGAGTGTCAGCCTAGATTTTTGTATTCAAGACCAGAGTGGGACTTGAATCCACAACCTACTGACTCAAAGGCAAGAGTTCTACCCACTGAGCCATAGCTGACATATCGATTTACCAAATGTCTTCAGCAAGTTAAGCAGCACCTCTTGTGCAGATCACTGTTTCATGGTTAATTGCTCTGTCTTGTGCTTTAAGGACATCAGAACAATGGAACAATTTTTATAATTTATGCAATGGTATGATTCCTTCAATTTTCATTTTCCATTCCCACACAACAAAAAAGGCAGTTTCCATAAGCAGACACCAATTTCCTAATCTGGAACTTGCAGTCTTATGCATTACACAGGAATGAAACCAATTACCTTTTTAGCTCTAGATTATTCACTGGTTGCCACAGCAATTACCCACTGCATTCTCCGGTGCACTCTGAAAGCCAGCTAACAGACCACTGTCAGACAGCTACCATAACACCGTCAGACAGATACATTCAGGCTAAAATTAATAATACAATTTATTCACAAGGAAAACATGAAAGTGCCTTTCAAATCATCAGGATGTCTCAAAATATGCTTCACAGCCAATAGATTACTGTTGAAGTGTAGCCACTGTGGTTTGTAGGCAAATGCAGCAGCAAATTTGTATATAAGATCCCACAAAACAGCAAATGAGGTACATGATCAGTTAATCTGTTTTTGGTGAAGTTCCTGAAATAGTGCCGAGAGATCCTTTACCAGAGTAACTATTTGTACTAAGTCTCCAGACGCATGCGCAGGAGCGAAAGTTAGGACAAATATCACCGACTCCATGCGCCCCACCCCAGCGCAATTCCCACTAACCCTTTTCTGCACATGCATCCATCCTACAAAAGCCAAACGCATCCGCCGTGCCTCTGAGCCACTCGCAGCGCCATAACCATCCGTTTGCGGGGGGGGGGGGGAGGGGCGAGAGTGTGGTGAGGGGGAGAGAGAGAGAGAGCTTGGGGGTAGAAAGAGAGAGAGCTTGGGGAGAGAGAACTTGGGGGGAGAGAGAGAGAGAGAGCTTGAGGGAGAGAAAGAGAGAGAGAGCGTGGGGGGAGAGAGAACTTGGGGGGAGAGAGAGAGAGCTTGGGGGAGAGAGAGAGAGCTTGAGGGAGGGAGAGAGAGCTTGGGGGTAGAGAGAGAGAGAGCTTGGGGGAGAGAGAGAGAGAGCGAGAGAGAGCTTGAGAGAGAGAGAGAGCTTGAGGGAGAGAGAGAGAGAGCTTGGGGGAGAGAGAGAGCTTGAGGGAGGGAGAGAGAGCTTGGTGGTAGAGAGAGAGAGAGCTTGGGGAAGAGAGAGAGAGAGAGCGAGAGAGAGCTTGAGAGAGAGAGAGAGCTTGAGGGAGAGAGAGCTTGGGGGTAGAGAGAGAGAGAGAGAGCTGGGGGAGAGAGAGAGCTTGAGGGAGAAAGAGAGAGAGAGAGCTTGGGGGTTGAGAGAGAGAGAGAGAGAGAGCTTGGGGAAGAGAGAGAGAGCTTGGGGGTAGAGAGAGAGAGCGCTTGAGGGAGAGAGAGAGAGAGAGAGAGAGAGAGAGCTTTGGGGGGAGAGAGAGAGCTTGGGGAGAGAAAGAGAGAGAGAACTTGCGGGGGAGAGAGAACTTGGGGAGGGGGGGGGAAGAGTGAGAGAGAGAGCCTGTGGGGGTGGGGGGGCAGGAGAGACACACAGGTGGGGCAGGGGATCGGAGGGGAGAGAGGGAACTCAGAGAAGATGCAACATCCTTCTTATTCAGAGGTAAAAGTGCTATCAACTGAGCCAAACTGACACTCAAGTGAGATAGAAGCAGAATACAGCAACTTATAATACCCAACTTAAACTGATCCAAAAACACAATAAAGAGCCTAAAATCTTGCGAGCTATTTTCAAAAATGTCAACTGAAATATTACATGGGGGTGACACTTTGGAGCTCCTGTTAATTACTTTGAGCAGAATAGACACTCTGAGTGCAATGTATTACAGGCAAACCCACAGATCTCAAAATTTTCTCAGATTCTGAAGGTGGATTGCTTCTGAAAATCAAATGGATTGATCTCAATGGTCAAGCAGTTAAATAAAAACCATTTCTATTTATTTTATACCTGTCGGTGCTTTTAAACAGTAGGAAACCTGACGGTTCACATTAATAATGAATTGATCTCGGCGATAGTGAATCGGCAGCCCGTTTTACATCCTGCCCAATTTTCTTTGCAACCATGGTGTAAAACAAGTTGCTGATTTGTTATCATCTATTTCCTGCTTCTGCCAAGACCAAATTCACCCTCACAGAATTTCAACTGCTTTCTTCCGTTTGCCAACTCACGTGCATTAACATCTCCAGACACCAACAAACCTACTGGTGTAATTAATTTCAGAATAGAGGCAAAATCAAATGAGGAGAACCTAGGAAAGTTGATGCTCATTGAAGGGCAGCTAAAATGAGAGAGTTTTGTGTAGTGCCTGCTTCTGGCTCACAGAGAAACTGTGGAAATGAGAATCAGGTGGGTTCTGTAGCAGGCGGGCGATCTGCTCGGCCAGTTTACAGCCCAAGCAGGAATCGTACCCCAATGTCTCAGCTATGGTTAACTAAAGCCAATCTTTAATCCATGCCACTAAAGTCATAGTGAAAGTTGTTAGAATACAGAATGTTTCCTGTTTGATATATGGTACACCTCTGCTTCTAAAACATTTGATTTGGTTCAAACCTAGGTCCCAGAGACAAAAGGACATTTTCTCCCCAATGCCCCATGTCTATCAATGTATTCAAAGAACATCATTATCAGAAAGGCAAATCTTGCCCGTAACCTAGAGTTGCCCAAATGGAAATTTCAACAAGGTATGAATGTGGTCCAAAAAAAGTAATTAATTATCTATAGGCTTTCCATCTATGTGGAAGCCATTGACAAGCAGTAACCAAAAGTGAGCAGGGCTGTCCATTGGTTCGGCAGAAACACGCTGCAGTCCAAAAAGTGATGCTCCATTCATCTCCGTGAACCGCTTACTGGTGATTCCAGTGTTGCTCACAGTCATAATCTATGGGCCTGGAATTTGCAATGAGAATAATGGTGAGGCTATCAGCACTCACCGTTATAATGGAGGAACACTGACAGCAACTTGTGCAATATGCACATGCGCAGTTAATCGTAGAAATCCAGAAGTTGCTGTCAGAGATACCCTGTTCCTCCACAGGGTGGATTGTTGCAGTCCTCTCTGATAGACTCGGCACTGAAATGACTGCAACGGGGTGAACCTGGGATACTTACCCACTAGTTCTGCACTAAAAATGGCTGAAAAAGTTAGGGCTGGTGCATTCAGGAGTAAGTGAGTTTTTAACAGCATTATAAGTGATAATTATGGCTGAACAACCTCTCTGGTCCTGAAAAATAATTTTACAAGTGGAGTCTCATTTCTTCAGAAGAAAATGAGTGTTGGAGATTTTTTTTGACATTAAAATCAAAATTAAAAAAAAACAAATAATGTTTGTACTTTTCCTTCTGTCCCTTTTATCTCTCTCCCTTAATTCCATCTGAATTTCCCAATCTATATTTCTCTTTCTGTACATCAGTTAAATATGATTTATATTTCCTGCTTTATACTTCCTGGTTTGGACTCTCAGTGATAGTACTTCAAATTGATTAGTTGAAGGGCCTCACTGTTACTTGTGCTGCTCACACACCACACAGATCCCTTGTAGGGGGCACAGCGCTGGAAAATACAATGGATTGGAGGAAATCTCTGCAGATAAGCTCACAAAAAGTCTGTGGACAGCTGTCAGCGAGGTGAATAGCAAGTGCCATTCCATCACCACTGAGAGTAAAGTCCAGGCCGATATCTTCTATATATGATGCATGCGATGCAAGTGGTTTCACTAACATTAAGTTACAGGTTGTTAAATTTCCACCTGGCACCAATATCTATTTGTTTGGCTTACACTACTCTTTCCTTAGGCCTTTTATGAATCCACATTCTTTATCCCACTGCCCTTTTATTATGTCTTTGTCCCTTTGGGAGAAAACAGCACGTGAAACAGATGCAGTGGAGGAAAATTTTTAAAAGCAATATAAAACCTAACTGGTTTCAAACAGACAAACCAAATTTCTAACATAACTGTACAGCAAGCAGATTTAAATAATCGCTCTTCAGTCTTGCATAGAGAGAGTCTGGTAAAGTGTAGGCACATGTGACCTATATTCAGGATCTAAGTTTTGGATATCAATACTTCAATAATCTTATTCTTTTTCCATATGTTATCAAATGTCCAACAACAAAAAGGGTTTATGCGTTTGGAAATATATATTTTGCTGTGCCTGACACATTATTGTCTGCAGTCTGCCAGAATCCTGAGCCAGAATTTTTTATGATTTATTTTGCGTGCACAAGGGAAATGAACTAGCAACAATCCACATGCCAAAAAATTATTTCTAATTGATACACAACAGCCTTGAAGTCACGAAAACTATACTTATGCAACAAAAGTTTAATACCAAGTGAAAAGTTATATACTAAACGGACAATGGGTTCTCCCAGGAAACAAAAGCAGATTATGGTTTTTAATTTCCTTCTACATTATACAAAGTACAATCTGATGAAATACTGGCATAAAAATGTGGATATCTTTTACTTAGAGACATTCCTGTTCACTTAACACTGTGACTGTGTCAAGAGTGACACATACAAGAGTGGTTATTATGAGGCAGTGGCCTTATTGAGAGGTTCAGATGATGCCATGGACTAAAAGATCAAAGGAGGATCACATCAGAAATAACTGAAGTAACAGGAACTGTCCACTCTATATTCCAAGATCCAATTACTGCGTTGTGGTTACTTGCAACGTCTGTTATATTTTATTATATATCAAGTATACTTTAAAACTCCTAAAGTAGATGGATTTTCTGTCTACAAAACCTTCCTTCCTATTGGCACATTTTTAATCCCACATTTGTGCTTTTTTTTCTATTATAAATTCTGATGGTCTCATTTATAATGGGAACTGCCTATGTAAATTTGTCACATTGTAATTACACTCTCCTGCCATTGGAGGCACTGCGGCTGTTGAGTATTGTGTCTCCCAGCTCCTCACCCTTTAACTACATAAATAATAATAATAGAAAATCAAAGTTTTATTCTCCTTTCGACCTTTTTGGAAGTGACCGGTATCAATCGGGCACTCAGTGGTCCATTCCATGCTGTTGAGATTCGATGATATCCAAACATTGTTGATACATTCATGGCAAATCTATTTACTGAGAATCGAAAGTTGGTTACTTATTTCCTATTTATTCCAAGTTCAGAAATAAAGGAGACTTGCCCCTACTGCTCATAAACTGAGATACACACTGGAGCTAAAATTCCGGCCTTGCCGAGTCCATACGGAATACGTACAGACCCGGCGAGGCCTCACAAAAGCCGGTGCTCAGCGTGCAATGCGCATGCGCTGAAAATTGGCTTTTCCGACCTTCAAGATTTGTCTTGACAGATCCTCCGTATCCCCACAGCCAGGACATTCGCGCGGCGAGATTGAGCTATTTGCCCAACTCTTGCCCAGAGAATGTCCTTAAAACTCTTGCGCCTGGTAAAAACAGGCGCATAGCTTACTTTTACCAGCTTAAGAGTTTTAAAACACATAAAATAAAATTTAAACACACATTTTTAGAGTGGGGGGGGTGGGGGCCTGTCCATTAAGATAAGTTTATTTTGGACCCTATTAAAAGACATAAAAAAGAAATCCCCAAAATATATTTTTTTTATAAAACATTTGATTAACTTTAATTTCAATTGGTTTTGGAATTGTGAGGTATTTTTTTGTTTGTTGTGATGTGTTTGGGTCTTTTGGGATTTATTCCCATTGATAGCAATGAGAGCTCGGAGTTACGGAGTTACGGAGTTCCCATCGCTATCAGTGAAAATACTGTACAGTGATTGGTTGTCCAGTCACACGTGACTCCAGTTTCTACGTGTGAACCTCGAGGATGGGGGTGCGATCCGACGCGCGGGAAGAGAAGGCCTCCCACCGCAATCTAAGGCACCTCCGGGACCACCAGCTATTTTCATAAAAAATTCTCGGGTCGGAGGCATTTGTCCGAAGGAAGCCTCTGACCCGAATTTCAGGACATTGTGTTTCATGAAGCAGACCAAGGAATAATGACAGCATCCTTCAAAGAAAAAAGTCAAAGCTAAAGGCACTATATCTGAATGTGTGAAGCATTCACAACAAAATAGGTAAATTAATAGCGCAGATAGAAATTAATAGGTTTGATCTAATTGTCATTACAGAGACGTGATTGCAAAGTGACCAAGGTTGGGAACTAAATATTCCAGGATACTCAACTTTTAGAAGAGATAGGTAAAATGGAAAAGGAGGAGGGGTAGCCCTGGTAATAAAGGATGGAATAAAGGCAGCAGAGAGAAAGGATCTTGGGTCTGGAAATCAAGAAGTAAAATCAGTTTGGGTGGAGTTAAGAAACAGCAAGAGGCAGAAATCGTTGGTGGGTGTTGTTTAGAGACCCCCAAACAGTCATGGTAATGTAGGGCACAGTATAAATCGGAAAATTAGAGGTGCATGTAACAAGGGTAATAGAGTAATCATGGGGGACTTTAATCTACATATAGACTGGGCAAACCAATTTGCAGTAATAGTGTGGAGGACAACTTCATGGAATGTATAGAAAATGGTTTTCTAGATCACTATGTTGAGGAACCAACTAGGGAACAGGCTATTTTAGATCTAGTATTGTGCAATGAGAAAGGGTTAATTAATAACCTTGTAGTAAAGGGGCCTTTAGGGAAGAGTGACCATAATATGATAGCATTTTATATTAAATTTGGAAATGATTTAGTTAAATCCAAAACTAGGGTCTTAAATCTAAACAAAGTGAACTACGTAGGTATGAGAGCAAGTTGGCTAAGGTAGATTGGGAAACTACATTAACAGGTATGACGATAGACAAGCAATGGCTAGCATTTAAAGAATTGATACATAATTTACAAGAAACATACATTCTTTTAAGGCAAGAAAACTCCACAGGTAAAGTGGTCTAACCGTGACTAACAAGAGAAGTTAAAGATAGTATTAAATCAAAGGAAGCGGCTTATAATGTCCCCAAAAAGAGCATTAACTTGAGGATTGGGAGGGTTTTAGAATTCAACAAAGGAGGACCAAGAAATTGATTTAAAAAAAGAGAAAATAGAATGAGAATAAACTGTCGAGAGACATAAAAATAGACTGTAAAGGCTTCTATAGGTATGTAAAAAGGAAATAATTAGCGAAAGTAAATGTGGGTTCCTTACAGCCTGACCCAGGAAAAATTATAATGGGGAATAATGAAATGGTAAAGAAATTAAACAAATACTTTGTGTCTGTCTTCACGTAGAAGGCACAAAACATCTTCTGGAAATAATAGAGAACTAAGGGTCTAGCGAGAATGAGGAACTAAAAGAAATTAGTATTTGTTAAGAGTTCTTTGAGGTTGTAACTAGCAGAATAGATAAGGGGAACCAGTGGGTGTGGTGTATTTGGATTTTCAGAAGGCATTCAATAAGGTGGCACACAAGAGGTTATTAAACAAAATTAGGACTCATGGGATTGGGGGTAATATACTAACATGGATTGAGGATTGGTTAACGGACAGAGAAAACAGAGGATATGAATAAATGGGTAATTTTCGGGTTGGCAAGCTGTAACTAGTGGGGTACCGCAAGGATCGGTGTTTGGGCCTCACAATCTATATCAATGATTTGGATGAGGGGACCAAATGTAATATATCCAAGTTCGCTGATGATACAAAGCAAGGTGGGAATGTAAGTTGTGAGGAGGATGAAAAAAGATGTCAAGGGGAAATAGACAGGCTAAGTGAGTGGGCCAGAACATGGCAAATAGAATATAATATGGAGAAATGTGAATTTATCCACTTTGTTAGAAAAAATAGAAAAGCAAAGTATTTTTTAAATGGTGAGGGATTGGGAAATGTTGGTATTCAGAGGGACCTGGGTGTCCTTGTACATGAATCACTGAAATTTAACATGCAGGTACAGCAAGCAATTAAGAACACAAATGGTATGTTGTCCTTTATTACAAGAGGATTTGAGTACAAGAGTAAAGACGTCTTACTCCAATTGTATAGGGCCCTGCTGTGACTGCACCTGGAGTATTGTGTACAGTTTTGGTCTCCTTACCTAAGGAAGATTATACTTGACACAGAGGGAGTGCAATGAAGGTTCACCAGACTGATTCTTGGGATGGGAGGATTGTACTATGAGGAGAGATTGAGTAGACTAGGCCTATATTCTCTAGAGTTTAGAAGAATGAGAGGTGATCTCATTGAAACATACAATATTCTTACAGGGCTTGACAGGGTAGATGCCGGGAGGATGTTTCCTCTGGCTGAGGAGCCTAGAACCAGGAGTCACAATCTCAAAATAAGGGGTCGGCCATTTAGGACTGAGATGAGGAGAAGTTTCTTCACTCAGAGATCGATAGATTTTTGGATATTAAGGGAATCAAGGGACATGGGGATATTACAGGAAAGTGAAGTTGAGGTAGAAATTGAACCATGATCTTATTGAATGGCGGAGCAGGCTCGAGGGGCCGAATGGCCTACTCCTGATCTTATTTCTTATGTTTATTCGCGTGTAAATCATTACGACTAGCCTCTTTAATTTTACAGCTGAAAGAAAGTTAAAGTTTGGGTCACACATTTCAAGCTGATCTGCATTCCCTCGATTTGTAGTGGCAGTTACTGAAAACTATTAGGGATTTAGGTTAAACTATGATATTCTAAATTAAGCATGTCTGCAAACTTAAGGGACCATCTCCAATATATTAAAAATGGTATGTGGGTCACAACATGCTGTACAATGTTTGTTGACCCTTTAGGTTGTGCTGTGGTAGGGTATTTTAAGGTTGAAGTGGCTGTAACGTTTTAAAAACATGTTGTAAAGTGTTATTTTGATTAATGATTAACTATCCAAATATTTTTTTCAATTAATTTTAGGTGGCTTTGTGTTATAAAGCCGCATCCTCGAGAATCTGGGTTCAGACTGTTGAATTTCACTTCGCATAGGACCCCTACAGCTTGTGGCAATTGGAAATGATCAATTATTGTGAATTATTGTGAAGTGATATTAATTTTAGCCTGTGATGGAGAATAATACCGTAGAGAGAAGTATTTTCAAACGAAGATCAACATTTAACTTAAAAAATATAGATCTGTTAAAAAAAAAATCCCCTGGCAATTGGAAGAAATATAGTAGGAAACAGACTTTTCTCTGAACAAGTTGGACATCTTCTTTGAGCACAACATGTTCATCTTAGACTGGGTCTGGAAAAGAATTGCCTTAATTTTGCTGTAAAAGGTCACAGATGACTATATTGAATATGATCCCACTGAACAGACCTTTATATAATTTCCAACCATTTCCAGTCACTTTTTTTCCAAGCAGTGCAATGCTTTTGGCCCAAATCTTGACAAGATAAAAATAGCTGCAGGCTATAAATGAGACCAAATTAAAGCCTTTAACTGAAGAAATAATTGGAGTGCTTACAGTTAATCAGTTCTAACAGCAGAATCCAACCTTTTTTTTAGCTACTTTGTAAATGGCAAAGTTTTAAATATAATATATAGGTAATTATACCTCGTACTATCAGCACACATTTGATGAGAATAACCAGCTGTTTTTGGATTCCTGATTTCATGGAGAAATCAGATTCCATTTTTATGTTTCATTTAGGAGCTACTGTAAGAATAAAGTCATAGGTTCAGGCCAAGTCTGGAGATAGCTTTTAGTGATTTTAGTCATTGCCTTTTAAGGTCTGGTAGAATTCACATCATTCATCATCATCATAGGCAGTCCCTCGGAATCGAGGAAGACTTGCTTCCACTACTAAAGTGAGTTCTTTGGTGGCTGAACAGTCCAACATGAGAGCCACAGACCCTGTCACAGGTGGGACAGATATTCGTCGGGGGAAGGGGGGGTGGCACTGATTTACCATACACTCCTTCCGCTGCCTGTGCCTGACCTCTTCACACTCGCAGCATTGAGATTCGAAGAGCTCAACGCCCTCCCGGATGTATTTTCTCCACCTAGTGGGGTATTCGGCCAGGGACTCCCAGGTGTCAGTGATGATGTTGCTCTTCATCAGAGTGGCTTTGAGGGTGTCCTTGTAATGTTTCTGCTGCCCATCTTTGGCTCGTTTGCCGTGAAGGAGTTCTGCATAGAGCAATTGCTTAGGGAGTCTCGTGTCTGGCATGCGAAGTAAGTGGTCTGCCCAGCGAAGCTGATCGAGTGTGGCTAGTGCTTCAATGCTGGGGATGTTAGCCTGGGCGAGGACACTGATATTGGTGCGTCTGTCCTCCCAGGGGATTTGCAGGATCTTGCGGAGACATCGTTGGTGATATATCTCCAGCGACTTGATGTGTCTTCTGTACATCGTCCATGCCGCTGATCCATACAGGAGGGCGGGTATTACTACAGCCCTGTAGATCATGAGCTTGGTGGTAGGTTTGAGGGCTGGGTCTTCGAACACTCTTTTCCTCAGGCAGCCGAAGGCTGCACTGGTGCACTGGAGGCGATGTTGAATCTCCACATCAATGTCTGCCTTTGTTGACAAGAGGCTCCTGAGGTATAGGAAGTGGTCCACATGTCGAGGGCCGCGCCGTGAATCTTGATAACTGGGGCGCAGTGCTGTGCGGTGAGGACAGGCTGGTGGAGGACCTTTGTCTTACGGATGTTAAGCGTAAGGCCCATGCTTTCATATGCCTCGGTGAATACATTGACTATATCCTGGAGTTCAGCTTCAGAATGTGCGCAGACGCAGGCATCAGCCACATACTGCAGTTCAACGACAGAGGTTTGGGTGATCTTGGACCTGGCCTGAGGCAGCGTAGGTTAAACAGCTTCTCACTGGTTCTGTAGTTTAGTTCCACTCCAGCGAGGAGCTTGTTGACAGTGATGTGGAGCATGTCAGTGAGGAAGATTGAGAAGAGGGTTGGAGCGATGACGCAGCCCTGTTTGACCCCAGTCCAGACATGGAATGGGTCTGTAATGGATTCGTTGGTAAGGATCACGGCCAGCATGTCATCGTGGAGCAGGCGAAGGATGTTGACAAACCTTTGGGAGCATCCAAAACGGAGGAGGACGCTCCATAATCCCTCACAGTTGACAGTGTCAAAGGCCTTTGTACGATCGAAAAAGGCCATGTATAAGGGCTGGCGCAGCTCCCTGCATTTTCCTGCAGCTATCGTGCTGCAAAGATCATGTCTGTTGTTCCCTGTAGGGGACGAAATCCATACTGTAACTCCAGGAGGAACTCTTCCGCCACAGGGAGAAGACGGTTGAGGAGAACTCTAGCGACAACCTTCCCAGTGGTTGATAGCAGGGAAATTCCCCTGTAATTGCCACGGTCGGATTTGTTCCTCTTTTTAAAAATGGACACGATCACTGCATCTCTGAGATCTCCCAGCATGCTGTTGTTATATCTGTAAACTTGTATATACCTTGTACAGCCACCAGAGGGCTCATCCCCTGGAGTCCCAAGGGACCCCACAACCCCTTGGGAGCACAGGTGCTCAAGGAGGCCTAACAGGCTGGAGAGGCACTCTGGAGACCTGCAATAAAAGACTAAGATCACACTATACTTTGAGCTCACAGTATCCAGTCAGACTCTTTATTCATATGTAACAACTGGCGACGAGATACAGATGACGAACACAACAATGCAGAGAACAGTGGGCATCCTGGAGAAATTCTCAGAGGGAGATGATTGGGAAACCTTCGAGGAGCGACTCGACCAATACTTTGTGGCCAACGAGCTGGAAGGAGAAGTGAACGCTGCCAAATGAAGGGCGATTCTCGTCACCGTCTGCGTGGCACTAATGTATGGCCTCATGAAAAATCTGCTTGCTCCAGCAAAACCCACAGAGAAATCATATGATTTATGCACACTGGTCCGGGAGCATTTGAACCTGAAGAAAAGCGATCTGATGGCGAGGTACCGGTTCTACACCTACAAAAGGTCTGAAGGTCAGCGAGTGGTGAATTATGTCGCCGAGCTAAGACACCTTGCAGGACATTGCGAATTTGAAGGACATTTGGAGCACATGCTCAGAGACTTTTTCATACTTGGCATTTGCCATGAAGTGATAATTCGCAAACTTTTGACTGTAGAGACCCCAACCTTGAGTAAAGCCATAGCAATAGCCCAGGCGTTCATTGCCACCAGTGACAATACGAAGCAAACCTCTCAGCACACAAGTGCTGCTACAAGTACTGTGAACAAAGTGATGTTGTTTTCAAATCGCAACGAACAGGGCAGGCCCCACATGCCTGCAGCTGCACATCCGCAGATGTCTCAGAGTCCACCATCAAGGGTGATGAATGCAAGGCCATTAAGGATGTCATAGCAGCACATTTGGAAAAATGTGACATGATAGGTCCAAGTCAGCATGGATTTGTGAAAGGGAAATCATGCTTGACAAATCTTCTGGAATTTTTTGAGGATGTTTCCAGTAAAGTGGACAAGGGAGAACCAGTTGATGTGGTATATTTGGACTTTCAGAAGGCTTTCGACAAGGTCCCACACAAGAGATTAATGTGCAAAGTTAAAGCACATGGAATTGGGGGTAGTGTGCTGACGTGGATTGAGAACTGGTTGTCAGACAGGAAGCAAAGAGTAGGAGTAAATGGGTACTTTTCAGAATGGCAGGCAGTGACTAGTGGGGTACCGCAAGTTTCTGTGCTGGAGCCCCAGCTGTTTACATTGTACATTAATGATTTAGACGAGGGGATTAAATGTAGTATCTCCAAATTTGCGGATGACACTAAGTTGGGTGGCAGTGTGAGCTGCGAGGAGGATGCTATGAGACTGCAGAGTGACTTGGATAGGTTAGGTGAGTGGGCAAATGCATGGCAGATGAAGTATAATGTGGATAAATGTGAGGTTATCCACTTTGGTGGTAAAAACAGAGAGACAGACTATTATCTGAATGGTGACAGATTAGGAAAAGGGGAGGTGCAACGAGACCTGGGTGTCATGGTACATCAGTCATTGAAGGTTGGCACGCTGGTACAGCAGGCGGTTAAGAAAGCAAATGGCATGTTGACCTTCATAGCGAGGGGATTTGAGTACAGGGGCAGGGAGGTGTTTCTACAGTTGTACAGGACCTTGGTGAGGCCACACCTGGAGTATTGTGTACAGTTTTGGTCTCCTAACTTGAGGAAGGACATTCTTGCTATTGAGGGAGTGCAGCGAAGATTCACCAGACTGATTCCCGGGATGGTGGGACTGACCTATCAAGAAAGACTGGATCAACTGGGCTTGTATTCACTGGAGTTCAGAAGAATGAGAGGGGACCTCACAGAAACGTTTAAAATTCTGACGGGTTTAGACAGGTTAGATGCAGGAAGAATGTTCCCAATGTTGGGGAAGTCCAGAACCAGGGGTCACAGTCTAAGGATAAGGGGTAAGCCATTTAGGACCGAGATGAGGAGAAACTTCTTCATCCAGAGAGTGGTGAACCTGTGGAATTCTCTACCACAGAAAGTAGTTGAGGCTAATTCACTAAATATATTCAAAAGGGAGTTAGATGAAGTCCTTACTACTAGGGGGATCAAGGGGTATGGCGAGAAAGCAGGAAGGGGGTACTGAAGTTGCATGTTCAGCCATGAACTCATTGAATGGCGGTGCAGGCTAGAAGGGCTGAATGGCCTACTCCTGCACCTATTTTCTATGTTTCTATGTTTCTAACACCTTGTTGGCGCTGCAGGGGTGATCATCATTTCTATTCATGCTGCTTCAAAGGGTACGTTTGCAAGAGCTGTGGAACAATGGGACACCTCATAGATATCTGCAGACGAGCTGCAAACCCTGTTAATCCTGCAACCCACCATGTTGCAGAGGAGGACAGATCCATGGCAAATCACAATGAACCAGAGCCTCAGATCGAGGAGGCAGAGATATATGGGGTGCACACATTTACCACAAAGTGTCCCCCAATAATGGTGAAGGTTGAATTAAATGGACTCCCGGTGTCAATGGAGCTGGACACGTGCACAAGCCAGTCTATTATGAGCAAAAAGACTTTTGAAAAATTGTGGTGCAGCAAGGCCTCAAGGCCAGTCTTGACTCCCATTCGTACGAAACTGAGAACTTACACAAAGGAACTGATCCCCGTAATCGGCAGTGCGACTGTAAAGGTCTCCTACGATGGAGCAGTGCACAAGCTACCACTCAGGGTGGTACTGGGATGGTCCCACGCTGCTCGGCAGGAGCTGGCTGGAAAAGATAAGCTGGAACTGGGATGACGTCCGAGCGCTCTTGTCCATTGACGACACTTTATGTGCCCAGGTCTTAAACAAGTTCCCTTCGCTGTTCGAACCAGGCATCGGGAAGTTCCAAGAAGCAAAAGTGCAGAGCCACCTAATTCCGGGGCGCAACCCACCCATCACAAGGCAAGAGCAGTACCGGACATGATGAAAGGATAGAGATCGTGCTAGACCGGCTGCAACGAGAGGGCATCATTTTGCAGATCGAATTCAACAAATGGGTCAGTCCAATTGTTCCAGTCCTCAAGGGAAACGGCACCGTCAGAATCTGTGGTAATTACAAAGTAACTATCAATCGTTTCTCCCTGCAGGATCAATAACCACTGCCAAAGGCTGACGACCTTTTTGCTAAGCTAATGGGAGGAAAGATGTTCACGAAGCTGGACTTGACCTTGGCCTACATGACGCAGGAGCTGGAGGAATCATGGAAGGGCCTCACCTGCATCAAAACACACAAAGATCTCTTCATTTACAACAGATGCCAGTTTGAAATTCCATCATCTACGGCGATATTCCAGAGAAACATGGAAAGCTTACTGAAGTCGGTCCCACGCATGGTGGTCTTTCAGGACGACATCTCAGTAACAGGTCGGGACACAGTCGAGTATCTGCAGAACCTGGAGGAGGTTCTAGTCGACTCAACCGTGTGGGGCTCAGGTTAAAATGCTCGAGGTGCGCTTTCCTGGCACCTGAAGTGCCGTTCCTGGGTAGAAGATTCGTGGCGGACGGCATCAGGCCTACCAATTCGAATACAGAGGCAATCGAGAATGCACCGAGGCCACAGAATGTGACGGAGCTGCGGTCGCTTCTAGGACTCCTGAATTACTTTGGTAATTTCTTACCGGGTCTCAGCACACTGTTAGAATCACTGCATGCCTTGCTGCGTAAAGGAGACGAATGGGTATGGGGCAAAAGTCAAGAAAATGCATTTGTAAAAGCTAGAAAATTGTTATGCTCAAAAAAATTGCTTGTCTTGTATGATCCATGTAATCATTTGGTACTAGCATGTGATGCGTCGTCGTACGGCGTCGGGTGTGTATTGCAACAAGCGAATGAATCTGGGAAATTGCAACCAGTTGCTTATGCATCCAGAAGTCTGTCTAAGTCTGAGAGAGCCTACAGCATGAATGAAAAAGAAGCGTTAGCATGTGTTTATGGGATAAAGAAAATGCATCAATATCTGTTTGGGCTCAAATGTGAATTAGAAACTGACCATAAGCCACGGATATCCCTTTTTCCTGAAATTAAGCGGATAAATACGAATGCATCGGCCCGCATCCAGAGATGGGCGCTCGTGTTGGCTGCAGAAAACTGTGCCGATGCTCTCAGTAGGCTGCCATTGCCTGTTGTGTATCTGTAAAGCATGCACTCCCATGTTCCGCCACTAGGGAGCGCATCCCATGAAGTCCCAAGGGATTCCAGCATCCCTTGGGAGCACTGTATATAAGCCAGCCCCTAAGGCCTTTTACTCACTCTGGAGTGTCTTAATAAAGACTGAGGTCACTGTTACTTTAACCTCCCTGTGTGCAGTCTCATCTGTGTTAGGAACACAATAACTGGCGACAATATACGAATCCAATGCAAAGATGCAGCAAACTGTGGGCATCCTGCAGAAGTTCTCGGAGGGTGAGGACTGGGAAGCCTATGTTGAATGGCTCGACCAGTACTTTGTAGCCAACGAGCTGGACGGAGAAGGAAGCGCTGCAAAAAGGAGAGCGGTCCTCCTCACAGTCTGCGGGGCACCGACCTACAGCCTCATGAAGAATCTTCTGGCTCCGGTGAAACCCACAGATAAGTCATATGAGGAGCTGTGTACACTGGTTCGGGAGCATCTTAACCCGAGGGAGAGCGTGCTGATAGCGAGGTATCGGTTCTACACATGCCAGCGATCTGAAGGTCAGGAAGTGGCGAGCTATGTCGCCGAGCTAAGGCGACTTGCAGGACAATGTGAGTTTGATGGCTACTTGGAGCAAATGCTCAGAGACTTTTTTGTACTGGCCACGAGATCATCCTCTGAAAACTTTTGACTGTAGAGACACCGACCCTCAGTAAGGCCATTGAGATGGCACAGACATTTATGTCCACCAGTGATAACACCAAACAAATCTCTCAGCACACAAGTGCTAGCAATGTTCATAAATTAACTGGAACTGTGTTTGCGAGCAGAAATGTACAGGGCAGAAATCACGAGTCTGCAACTGCCAGCAGGCCTCAGGTGACCCAGATGACTCAGAGTCCCCAACAAAGGATGAATGCAAGGCAATTCACACCTTGTTGGCGTTGTGGAGGCTTCCATTCAGCCTATTCATGCCGCTTCAAAGGGTTTGTTTGCAAGAGCTGTGGAACAATGGGGCACCTCCAACGAGCTTGCAAACGAGCTGCAAGCACTGCAAAACCTGCTAACCACCACGTGACAGAGGAAGATCGGTCCATGGTGGATCAAAGCAATTTCGAGCCTCAGAGAGAGGGAGGCAGATGTTGAAGTACACGGGGTGCACACATTTTCAACGAAATGTCCTCATATAATGCTAAATGTAAAACAGAATGGCTTACCCGTAGTCATGGAACTGGACACTGGCGCTAGCCAATCCACCATGATTAAAAAGATGTTTGAGAGACTGTGCTGCAGCAAGGCACTCAGGCCAGCCCTGAGTCCCATCCACACAAAACTGAGAATGTACACCAAAGAGCTTCTCACTATCCTGGGCAGCGCCATGGTCAAGGCCACCTACGAGGGCACGGTGCACGAACTGCCACTCTGGATTGTCCCGGGCGATGGCCCCACACTGCTTGGAAGGAGCTGGCTGGGCAAAATCCGCTGGAACTGAGATGATATCCAAGCACTATCACATGTCAATGAGGCCTCATGTACCCAGGTTCTGAACAAATTTCCTTCCCTTTTTGAGCCAGGCATTGGAAACTTTTCCGGGGCGAAGGTGCAGATCGGCTTGGTCCCAGAGGCACGACCTATTCACCACAAGGTGCGAGCGGTACCTCACATGATGAGGGAGAGAGTGGAAATCAAGCTGGACAGGCTGCAATGCGAGGGCATCATCTCCCCAGTAGAATTCAGCGAGTGGGCCAGCCCGATTGTTCCAGTACTCAAAAGTGATGGCACGGTCAGGATTTGCGGCGATTATAAAGTAACTATTAATCGTTTCTCGCTACAGGACCAATACCCGCTACCAAAAGCAGACGACCTATATGCGATGCTGGCAGGAGGCAAGACGTTCACCAAGCTCGACCTGACTTCAGCCTACATGACGCAGGAGCTGGAGGAGTCTTCGAAGGGCCTCACCTGCATCAACACGCACAAGGGACTGTTCATCGACAACAGATGCCCGTTTGGAATTCGGTCGGCTGCAGCGATCTTCTAGAGAAACATGGAGAACCGACTCAAGTCAGCACCACGTACGGTGGTTTTTCAGACGACATATTAGTCATGGGTCGGGACACCGTCGAGCACCTACAAAACCTGGAGGAGGTCCTCCAGCGACTGGATCGCATAGGGCTGCGGCTGAAGAGGTCGAAATACGTCTTCAAGGCAACAGAAGTGGAGTTTTTGGGGAGAAAGATGGCGGTGGATGGCATTCGGCCCACAGACGCCAAGACAGAGGCTATCAGGAACACGCCAAGGTAACAGAACATCACGGAGCTGCGGTCGTTCGTGGGACTCCTCAATTATTTTGGTAACTTCCTACCGGGGTTAAGCACTCTCTTAGAGCCCCTACATGTGTTATTGCGTAAAGGTGAGATCTGGGTCTGGGGAAAAAAACAAGTAATTGCTTTTGAGAAAGCCAGAAACATTTTATGCTCCAACAAGCTGCTTGTATTGTATAACCCGTGTAAAAGACTTGTGCTAGCATGTGATGCGTCGTCGTACGGAGTCGGGTGCGTATTACAAGCTAACGTTGCGGGGAAGTTGCGACCTGTCACCTATGCCTCCAGGAGCTTGTCTAAGGCCGAGAGGGCCTACAGCATGATTGAGAAAGAGGCATTAGCGTGTGTGTTCGGGGTAAAGAAAATGCATCAGTACCGCAAATTTGAGCTGGAAACCGATCACAAGCCCCTCATATCCCTGTTCGCTGAAAACAAGGGGATAAATACTAATGCCTCAGCAAGTGGGCACTCGCGCTATCAGCGTATAACGATACCATCCGCCACAGGCCAGGCACCGAGAACTGTGCGGATGCTCTCAGTCGGATACCATTGCCCACCACAGGGGTGGAAATGGCGCAGCCTGCAAACTTGTTGATGGTGGCGCAGCCCGCAGACTTGTTGATGGTCGTGGAAGCGTTTGAAAATGATAAATCACTTGTCACGGCCCGCCAGATTAGGACTTGGACCAGCTAAGATCCTCTGCTGTCCCTCGTAAAAAACTGTGTACTGCATGGGAGCTGGGCCAGCATCCCCGTTGAAATGCAAGAGCGAATCAAGCTGTTCCAGCGGCGAAAAGACAAGCTATCCATTCAGGCAGACTGCCTGTTGTGGGGTAACCGCGTAGTGCTACCCAAAAAGGGCAGGAAGATGTTCATCTCGGATCTCCACAGCACACACCCGGGTATAATAATGATGAAAGCGATAGCCAGATCCCACGTGTGGTGGCCCGATATCGACTCTGACTTAGAGTCCTGTGTACGGCAATGCAGCGTGTGTGCTAAGTTTGTGGTCCTGGCCCTCCAGACCATGGTCGAGGATCCATGTCGACTATGCGGGCCCGTTTCTCGGTAAAATGTTCCTGGTGGTGGTGGATGCTTTTTCAAAATGAATTGAATGTGAGATAATGTCGGGAAGCACCGCCACCGCCACCATTGAAAGCCTGAGGGCCATGTTTGCCACCCACGGCCTGCCTGACATACTGGTCAGTGACAACGGGCCATGTTTCACCAGTGCCGAATTTAAAGAATTCATGACCCGCAATGGGATCAAACATGTCACCTCGGCCCCCTTTAAACCAGCCTCCAATGGGCAGGCAGAGTGGCAGTACAAACAATCAAACAGAGCCTTAAACGAGTCACAGAAGGCTCACTCCAAACCCACCTGTCCTGAGTACTGCTCAGCTACCGCACGAGACCCCACTCGCTCAAAGGGGTGCCCCCGGCTGAGCTACTCATGAAAAGGACACTTAAAACCAGACTCTCGCTGGTTCACCCCAACCTGCATGATCAGGTAGAGAGCAGGCGGCAGCAACAAAATGTAAACAATGGTCAAGCCACTGTGTCACGGAAAATTGATCTGAATGACCCTGTGTATGTGCTAAACTATGGATATGGTCCCAAGTGGATCGCGGGCACGGTGATAGCTAAAGAAGGGAGTACGGTGTTTGTAGTCAAACTAGACAATGGACAAATTTGCAGAAAGCACCTGGACCAAACGAGGCTGTGGTTCACAGACTGCCCTGAACAACCCACAGCAGACACCACCTTTTTCGAGTCCACAACACACACCCAAAGGATCAACGACACCACCCCGGACCAGGAAATCAAACCCATCATGCCCAACAGCCCAGCAAGGCCAGGCTCACCCAGCAGCCCTGCAGGGCCAACAACACGCCAGCCCAGCGAGGACACAGCCAACACACCAGAACAGACATTTGTACCGAGGCGGTCCATCAGGGAAAGAAAGGCTCCCGACCGCCTCACCTTGTAAATAGTTTTCACTTTGACTTTGCAGGGGAGTGATGTTGTGTATCTGTAAAGCATGCACTCCCATGTTCTGCCACCAGGGAGCGCATCCCCTGAAATTCCAAGGGATCCCAGCATCTCTTGGGAGCACTGTATATAAGCCGGACCCTAAGACTTGTTACTCACTCTGGAGTGTCTTAATAAAGACTGAGGTCACTGTTACTTTAACCGCCCTGTGTGCAGTCTCATCTGTGTTAGGAACACAAGATTTCCCACCACGGGGATGGAAATGGCATAGCCTGCAGATTTAGTCATGGTTATGGAAACATTCGAGAGTGAGCAATCACCCGTCACAACGTGATAGATTAGAACCTGGACGAGCCAAGACCCCTTACTGTCCCTAGTAAAAAATTGTTTGCTTCACGGGAGCTGGTCCAGTGTCCCAGTGGAAATGCAAGAAGAGATAAAGCCATACCAGCGGCGCAAAGATGAAATGTCTAGACAGGCAGGCTGCCTTCTGTGGGGTAATCAGATAGTGGTCCCCAAGAAGGGCAGGACACTTCCATCAGTGACCTCCACAGTACTCACACAGCAATCATCGTAATGATGAAAGCGCTAGCCAGATCCCACGTGTGGTGGCTCGGTATCGATGCGGACTTAGAATCCTGCATGCACACATGTAACACATGCTCGCAGTTAGGCAAAGCACCCAGGGAGTTACCACTAAGTTTATGGTCTTGGCGCTCCAAACCATGGTCCAGGGTCCATCTTGACTATGCAGGCCCGTTTTTGGCTAAAATGTTCCTTATGGTTGTCGATGCGAACTCCAAATGGATTGAATGTGAGATAATGTCGGCAAACCTGTCCGCTGCCACCACTGAAAGCCTGCGGGTCATGTTTCACCAGTGCCGAGTTCAAAGAGTTCATGACCCGTAATGGGATCAAACATGTTACTTCTGTCCCGTTCAAACCAGCATCCAATGGTCAGGCAGAGAGAACAATGCAAACTATCAAGCAGGGCTTGAAGAGGGTAACTGAAGGCTCACTGCAGACTCACCTATCCCGAGGCCTGCTTAGCTACCGCACGAGACCCTACTCGCTCTCTGGGATTCCACCTGCTGAACTGCTCATGTAAAGGGCACTTAAGACAAGGCTCTCGTTAGTTCACCCTGATCTACATGAACAGGTAGAGAGCAGGCAGCTTCAACAAAGTACATATCATGATAGCGCAAATGTGTCACACGAAATTGAAATCAATGATCCTGTATTTGTGTTGAACTATAGACAAGGTCCCAAGTGGCTTCCTGGCACTATTTTGGCCAAAGAGGGGAGCAGGGTGTTTCGGGTCAAACTGTCAAATGGACTCCTTCACCAGAAACACTTGGACCAAATCAAACTCAGATTCACGGACTATCCTGAGCAACCCACTTTGGACCCTACCTTCTTTGACCCCCCAACATACACACCAGTGGCAACCGACATCGCGGTTGCCCACGAAGCAGAATCCTTCATCCGCAGCAGCCCAGCAGGACTCACCACACCAGGCCAGCTGCACAGCAGCCCAGCGAGGGCCCAACAGATGATTCACCAGAAGCAGCATTTGCACCGAGGCAATCAACCAGGGAAAGAAAGGCCCCAGATTGACTCATCTTGTAAATAGTTACACTGTTGACTTTGCAGGGTGTGGAGTGTTGTTATATATATAAACCTGTATATACCTTGTGTAGCCACCAGAGGGCTCATCCCCTGGAGTCCCAAGGGATCCCACAATCCCTTGGGAGCACAGGTACTTAAGGAGGCCTCACAGGCTGGATTGGCACTCTGGAGACCTGCAATAAAAGACTACGGTCACACTTTATTTTGAACTCACAGTATTCAGTCAGACTCTTTATTCATACATAACACTCTCCTCCCTCCAAATGAGAGAAATGTGGTCATGTATCCATGCCAACAGCGCCTCTCCGCCATATTTTAGCGCCTCAGCAGGAATTCCATCCGCACCCGTAGCCTTGTTATTCTTGAGCTGTTTTATGGCTTTGCCTACCTCATGCAGCGTTGGGGTTTCACTGATGGCGGGTTGCATGTTGCAGGATGGAGTTGAGAACACTTGAGTCAAAGGCAGAGTCTCAATGAAGAATCCTTGCATGTCGTGGCTGTCGGTTAATTGTTATATCACCTGCACTTTCTCCATCCACCATCTGTTCTTTAGGTCCCGGGTTTTTTGTTGGACCTCAGCCTTGAGCAGTCTGTAATGTTGCTTTTTAGCTCCCGAGTTGGGTTGATACTTGAGACTCAGAAATGCTCTGTGCTTACGATCAATTAGTTCTTGGATCTCCTGATCGTTTTCATCAAACCAGTCCTGATGTTTTTTGGTTGAGTTACCAAGTGTCTCTTCACGGGCATTGGTTATGGAGGCCTGGAGGGCAGACCAAGCGCTGTGGGCATTGAGCATCTCAGGGCCATCAAGGCACGCCAGATTGGCTGTGAAGCGCTGGCTGTATAGGGCTCTCTTAGCTGGATCTTTAAGTACCCCGGTATTAACTTTTTTGCGGCACTGCTTCTGCTGTCCCCTCTGCTTTGGGGCTATGTTAATATTGATGATGGGTCGGATTACGTGATGGTCCATCCAGCAGTTGTCAGCTCCTGTCATGGCGCGGCACATCCTTGCGATCCCTGGCTCGGACGATGACATAGTCCAGCAGTTGCCAGTGTTTGGAGCAAGGGTGTTGCCACGATGCCTTGTATTTGTCCCTCTGGCGGAACAGGGTGCTGGTAATGAGGAGTTCGTGTTCTAGACATTTTGTACTGCTGGAGTTGAATTTCCCTGCCCCTTCTCTGCCAGTCACGCCTCCCCAGAGGGCTGTGTCTTTGCTGATCCTGGCATTAAAGTCACCTAGGAGGATCAATTTTTCACCCCTCTTTAGCCTCATCCGTTGCATCGAGTGTAGGGGCGTACGCACTGATGACTGTGGCGCATTGGTTCCGGGATAGGGTAAGGCAAAGGGTCATGAGGCGTTTGTTAACCCTCAGGGGGAGTCGTTGAGGCAGCTGACCAATTCATTTCTGACAGCGAGGCCGACTCCATGAAGGTGGCGTTCTTCCTCTGGTTTTCCTTTCCAGAAAAAGATGTAACCTCCACCATGTTCCTTGAGCTGGTCTTCCCCTGCCCGCTGGGTCTCGCTTAGGGCGGTGATGTCGATGTCAAAGCGTCTAAGTTCCCGGGGAACTATGGCGGTGCGGCGTTCCGGCCTGTTGCTATTGGAGTTGTCCATTAGGGTCCTGACGTTCCAGGTCCCGAACTTCATATTAGATGAGTGGAAGATGCCTGTGCGTGAGTTCTTTTAACGTGGGGTGGTCGTTGCACACCGACTATACGGGCTTAGCTGAGCAAGGTCCAGTGGCAAGGGGGTCCCAAACGACTGGAGACCAGGCACTGCTGTATGAGCCATCATTCAACTTGTTAAAGATTTTCGCAACTTGTTAATTTATTAAGTCACTGAAGTCTGGTTTTATGACGTATATTTCTTGAGAGAGATTGCTAAATGAAATGTAATATCCTCTCTGCGCTTTTAAGTTGAACTTTCAAAGAATTCATACTTACTTGCGTTGAGTTAAGACTTTGATTCTCAAAATTCTGTTATTTTTGGATCAACTGCATATCGAGGCTTTTGACGTATTCCCAGTAGAAATACAACCATTGGCCCTGCACGTCATTCATCATAGCTGTCCCAAAGGCCAAATGCCTGGGTATTGTCTCATCTGTTATGACATTACCCATTCATTCATAGTACATTCTTCTATGACGATTCTCAAGTTCTACCAAATATACCAGTTTCCATGTGGCCTTCATGTGACCACACCATTCCTATTGTATTAGTCTGCAGATCTATTCAGTCATCTCTGTCAAATACACAAAAGTGTTTTGTAAATCAATGCTGGGGTTAGATTGGTATGCCTTGAATGTACCACTGAGTTGTTATTGCATTCATTCAAACAAGCTTCCATCTGTGTTAATGCAGTTAATAGGCACTTATCCATGTAAAATATTTTACAAATTGGTGTTTGTTACTGTAGGTCAGTGGGGAACTGTTTCAAGGATTATTTTAGTGCATTTTAATACAATGCCTCCTTCAATATTTGGAAGCACCAAAAAGGATGCGAGAGAGAAGTGTATCACAGAAAGGATACTTTATACAGTTACAGTATTAGTCAGAGAGTCATAAACAGTGTGTAAGAGCAGAGATTACAGGATATCAAAGAGATTTTAGTGACAGATGAGTTATATAGAGGATATTTTATCCTACTGACTGAACAAAGCCTGGGTCGCCAGATGATTTGAGTGGAAAGATTTAAAAGCCTCATTATATCTATGATAAATTTATACGTTGAAGAAAATTTGAACCTGGAAATTTCTACTTGTGTCCTAAATTGAAAATGATTGTGCCTCAATTTGGGTTCATGAGCATGATTGCAATATAGCTGTTCCTCCCCACGTGCACTGGTCTATGTATTCTAGTACCTACACAGTGTAGCGGCCAAACAGACTGTAGTTGCAATCTAGCTTTAAGCAGCATTTTAAGGACCTTAACAGTCACGTACTGCAGTTTCACCATGTATGCAAGAGCAGCACTTGTTTGTGGCTAACAGGTTGGTAAGCTGAGTTGAAGTGCAGAGGAAGGAGAAAGCTCAGCTTTCATGATAAGATTCTGGAGACATGGAGGCCGAAATTCAGGTTCTGCCAGTTTGCAGTGGCCATTCCTAAAAATCGAATGGCTGCCGCTCTGGGGTCAAATGACCGAACCGATCTAAATTCAGGTTGGGGATTTTTTGGCCTGGACCCCATCCCACCCAAGTAGATGCACCACCAAATTAAAATCAAATAAACACTTACCTATCCATTTTCAGTTCCATCCGTCGATCCCCCGTCACGCGGTGCCCCCGGCAGGTTTTTCTTTCAGTGCTCCCTCTGAAGACTGTGTTCAGCCGGTAGCACGGCCACCCTTAAAGGGGAGGGCCCACTGCCGCAGCTGCAATGCAAAAGATTTTGCTGGCCAACTTGCCGATCGGCCGTCAAAATACTGCCCCCAGATTCGGCCGGGCCGCCAACAGACAGCCTGGCACCCCCTCTTGGGTGTCAGGCTGCTGGCCTGGCCAAAACCCTCCCTGGTGGCCCAGTGGCCAACGTTTAAAAAATGATCGAATCTTTCCCCTTTAACGGAGTGGAGAGAGCATGGTGATGCACATGCTGTGACGTCACCACATTGATTGACAACGGCGGATGGACCCACCGACCCATTTTCAGCCAGTCAGCCTGGCTTTGAGTCTAAGGCCTGCCCCCATTGTGATCCATTTCCTGTAGGACTCACCACACCAAGAGTTCCAGTGGTGAGTACCAGTTAAAAACTCATAGCTGCGCCAGCTTTCTGGCCCACCTGAATTTCAGCCCCATGGTTCAGGGAACAGGAGAGCAAAGAAAAATAATATATTGAAGGGCAAGGTGAAACCCACTCCCTCCCACAGTAGTGCCAAGTCATCAGTCTTGGCAAGAAGTAGTTATGTTAGTGAATGTTACACCCACCATCCCCAGGCCGCAGAGTGGTGTAAGGAGGAAGATGGCAGGCTTGAAGAAATCAAGCAAGATTTGTGTCAAGATTTGTTATATTTGCTCTCCAACTGTCACATGCCATAGAGCTATGGAACCATGGAAATTTACGGGACAGAAGGAGGCTTGTCATCCCATTGTTTCTGTGCTGACTCTTGGCTAGAGCAATCCAAAGCTTCTTCCATAGCCCTGTAATATCTTATGCTTATCTAGTTCATCTACTCTCCCTTAAAAGGGGCAATGGTCTCTGCAGCAACTACTCCCTGTGGAAAAGCATCCCATAATCTAATACAAAGAAATTTCTTCCAATTTCTTTTCTCACTCTCTTCACGACAAATCTAAATTAATGACCAATCAACCAGAGGAACTAGTCTTTCTGTATTCGCCCTATCAAAATACTTCATAATTTTAAATTTTCATTAACTTTCTTCTTAGCCTTCCTAGTTCCAGTGGAATTAATCGCTGTATCCCAAATCTCTCCCTATTACTATTACATTTCCTTCAACAGAACCTCACAAACCCGCAACCTCTACCACTTAAAAGGACAAGGGCAGCAGGCTCATGGGAACACCACCACCTCCAAGTTCTCCTCCAAGTCACACATCATCCTGACTTGGAAATATTTTGCCATCCCTTCATTGTCGCTGGTTCAAAATCCTGGAATTCCCTTCATAACAGCACTGTGGGAGTACCTTCACCACGCGGACTGCAGCGGTTCAAGAAGGTGGCTCACAACCACAGTCTCAAGGGCAATTAGGGATGGGCAATAAATGCTGTCCTTGAAAGCGATGCCCACATCCCATGAATAAAAAATTTTTTTTTAAATCTTTTGAATCTATGCTGCACACCCTGTTTGATTTTTTTATCCTTTCCATTAATGGAGTAGACAAAACTGTGGTCTAAACATTGCTTTGTACAAATTTATTATTACCTCTTCATTCTTGTAATCCATACTCTATGTGTAAAATCCAAAATGCTGTTGGCCTTTTTATGGCATTATCTCCCTGCATTCATCCCCAAGTCTCCCTGTTCCCCCAGGCCCTTCAGTGTCTTTATAGTCAGTGTATACTCCCATTGCTTTTTTCCTCACCTTACACTTCTCCACATTAAATTATAGCTGCCACCTGTCTGCCCATTTCACGCTCTGTCCTCTTGAAATCATTGTACTGTCCTGCTCACTGTTTGCCAAACCACCTCAGTTTGTGTCACCAGCATGGCCCCGATGTCCAATCTGAACCATCTGTATATATCAAGTACAAAAATGGATTGAGCGCTGAATTCTGGGGACAGACCACTTCCAACCTTTCTCCAATTTGAACACTCACTTATCCTAACCCTTTGATTCCTGCCCAACAACCAACTCTCTATCCATGCTGCTACATTTATCCTAATGTCTTAATTTTTGTAATAATGGATCTGTGAGACAAATTAGCACATGCCTTCTGAAAATCCACCACATCTTCTGTATTCCCTTTATCTATATAATCAGTCGTTTCTTCAAAAACAATATTAAATTTGTCAAACATGACTTACCTTTAACACATCTGTGCTTGTTTGTTGTTGATTGTCCTAAGCACCTGTAAATACTCACTAATTCCATGTGCAATTATAAATTGTAAGAATTTGCTTCCAACTGATTAATACAATTACCTCGGTTATCCGTCTTTCCCTCCTCGACCAATATAACTTCAAGTTAGCCCAAACAACAACGTATGTCTTGGCTCTTACAGCATTCAGACTGTATTATGACATTAGCCATTGCACTTCTGAAGAGAGAAAGAGAAAGAAAGAGAAAAAGAGAGAAGGAAAGAAAGAAAGAGAGAAAGAAAGAGAGAAGGAAAGAAAGAGAAAGAAAGAAAGACAGACAGACAGAGACATACATACATACATTTATATAGCACCTTTCTCAACCTCAGGTCGTCCCAAAGTGCTTTACAGCCAATGAAGTACTTCTTGAAGTGTAGTCACTGTTGTAATGCAGGAAACACGACAGCCAATTTGCACACAGATAGGTCCCACAAACAGCAATGTGATAATGACCAGATAATCTGTTTTAGTGATGTTGATTGAGGAATAAATATTGGCCAGGACACCAGGGATAAGTCCCCTGCTCTTCTTCTAAATAGTGCCATGGGATCTTTTACGTCCACTTAAGAGAGCAAACGGGGCCTTGGTTTAATGTATCATCTAAAAGACGATACCTCTGACAGTGCAGTATTCCCTCAGTACTGCATTGGAGTGTCAGCTTATATTTTGGGGCCAAAGAATGCACTCACAATTACAATTGCTATATCATGTGCACAGCAAGATACCTCCCAATCTGACCAGTTTATTCAGCATTAATCTGGCCTTGCACACACAACATTTAACTGCCACACAAACTGTGCAGCTCAGTGACATTTTTAATGTCTTTTCCCTCTTTTTCCCTCTATCATGAGTCTTCTACTACTGACAGGACACAGTGACCTTCAGTCGAAGAGAACAAGTCTACACCGGGGGGTGCACTGTGGGAATTTAGATCTTTGAAAATGTTCGAGGAGACTTTCCTACAAATCATTGGAAAAAAGACCATAGAAGGAATATGTTGGGGCTCACCACAGAGCCCATAGCTGGTAACCACATCCATTGTGCTTCTGCCATGTCATGCAGAATGATTGCACCTTGGTGCCATACAACATCGGAAATGGTATGTAGCCAAACTTCCAATTTGCATTTGGGTTCCCAGTAACATTACCCTGCTATCTCAAGGGAAGATAAAAAATGAACTGGTCTGGCAAATAAGTTGGATACAAGATTGGATAGTTGGAGTACTACTGGGATAGGCGACAATGAGCTGAGTGGCCTTTTCTGGTCCTTGACTATTCTTATGTCCACAAACTTTCTGGATCAGGAGCTGCCTCTCATTAGTTAATAAATTGAAACAATTCAATCACTTTTTTGTGTGTGTTCTATTCCTCCTATTTCTTCAGTACTTGAGGTGATGGGAACTCACGTGAGGAAAATCGAGAGGAGGTCCACTTTCTGGACAACAGAGCTGGTATCTTTAAACAAAAACATCATGCTAAAATTAGAGCTAGGAGCGGAATCAGGAAGCAGTTTTTCACACAAAGGGCAGTAGAAATCTGAAATTGTCCCCCCAAAAGGCTGTGGATGCTGGGACAATTTGAGCTTTCAAAACTGTGATCGATAGATTTTTGTTAGGTAAGGGTATAAAGGGATACAGAGATAATGGAGCTGATGTTTAGATCAGCTGTGATCTAATAGAATAGAAGAACAGGCACAAGGGGCTAACCTACTCCTGTTCCTCTGTTCCTATGATATTGCTTCCTTTGTCCTCAATCCTTTCTGCCATCCAGTTGCCTAAAGTAGAACACTCTGATAATGCAGAGTGTTCGCTTATTCAGCCTGGTTCACAACTAAACATAGAGGGCTATTTAAATCATCCTCTGGCATTTAAAATTAGCTGGCAATTAAATATGTTTGGATGTCAATCTAGCAGCAATCAGTTAATCACTGGTTCAGGTAACACTTCAAAACCATAATCATTTGATGTATAAAAAGCTTCTATTAAAATAAATAGCAAATCTCAGTGAGTAACACGTATTTTCTGGAAGCATGTCATGGTTACAGCAACATCTGTATGTGTCTACAGAAGGCAGCACATATTTTCAGAGAAAGGTTTACTTCTAACCATACTATACGATAAAACGAAGCAACCACAAACACAAAAGTCATGGAAAAAATGCTGTCATTCTCGGGATATGGGCGTCGCTGCCAAGGTCGACAATTATTGCCGAGCCCTCATTCCCCTTGAGAAGGTGGTAGTGGGCCTTCTTCTTGAACTGCTGCTCCCACAATGCTGTTAGACCTGGAATTCCTGCATTTTAACCCGGCCACATACTATAATGGAAGAGGTGAACATAAGCAACAACGTAAGATTGTGGGAATAATAAAGAATGAAAGACAGCTAGCAATGTGTTAGAGGCTACAACACCATCCCAGAACTCTGGAACTCTTTGACTTTTGAGTTTCTTGCTCACAGTTATTCTTTTCAAAGCCTTTTATCAAGCCTGTGACTGATGCCATGGTTGCTAGGGGAAACACCTTCATTACTTCCCCAATGGAAAGGTGACATCAGCGGGAGAGGGCACAGAGCTTTTATTGCCTAGTAGGCTTTTCTCAAGAGGCCATTACATTGTCGATGGAACTCATGTAGTCATCATGAACCCCAGTGCATACATCAAGAGGAAGAGGTACCAATCCACAAATACACATGTGCTTTTAGCCAGAGAACTGTCACCCGGCACATCAAAGCCATGTATCCAAGCAGTAACCATAACATTTTTATTCTGCAAAGGTTCATGGTGCCTGGCATAAGTTAACAGGTCCAGAGCTTGATCATGTGCTTGCTCTGTCCTTAGTGGCTAAGACTGATGATCCCAATCAGAAAGCTGCATACAGCAGAAGACTGCAGATGCAATAAGGCCCATTCCACAGTTCCAGTTAATGCCACTCAAGTGATAAAGGTGCAGAAATAACAATTCTGTAGTTGGAAGTGCTCAGGCTGCTATATGGCCTGCTTCCATGCTGTCATTTCTGTTAATTCTATGTTGATACAGATTAGCCATGAATGGTGGAACAGGCTCAAGGGGCTGAATGGCCGACTCCTATTCCTAGGTAATCACCACCTGCTGCATGCTGCACAGATTTGCTATCCAAAGTGGAGTGAGCTTGCAGCCCTACAGGAAAGGGATGATGGAGAGGAAGAGGGTGTCAGGGACAGAGAGGATGTTTAGCAGTAATAAATACCTCTGCCCCTGGAAGACAATGGCCCTGAATTTGTGGCCCCTATGGTCACGTATAAGGTGCACACATGACGTAGGGGCCCCGTAAGTTCTGGATTTAGGCATGCGAAGCACATGCGCCTAAACACAGAACTTGCAATCTGTCAAGAATCCTCTCTATAGTCTACAGCCATCAGTTAAAATCTGAGCTACTCTTCCCTGGAATTTGCAGTGTTCCTTCCCATTGTGACAATACAGATATTTTCAACACTTTAGAACAGACAGAAAAAGGTAATTTAATTTGGCATCAGCCGCCTGTATCTAAGTGAAGGCCCATTGTTACTGCGGCTGTGGTGACCAGTACATTGAACTAACTGCACAGTCAGACTGTAGCAATGGGATAGGTCTGTCCTGGATTGATTTTCTTTGTTTATGTTCAGAAATAAATTAAGTCAAAAGTTGCGTGAAGGCTAGAACTGCTTGTTCTGAAATGTTAATGGTCACGAGTTAACAGACTGTGGAATGGACAAATTCAAATTACTCTGCACCATTAAAGTGAGAGGTCTGCAGGAAAATAGTAATAGCAAGACAATTACACGCCACCTCACGAAGTGGAAACTTGACTTTGAAGGCATGGTTAGAGTGTGGAAGGGTTTGCATGGTTGCTCAGCTTTAGTTCTGTCTGGAGAGCTGAACTCCAGGGATACACAAGGAGAAGGTTTACCCAGTAGGGTTCATGGAAGACAACTGAGATCTAAATGGTCCACCTTGAGCTGCTACTAGGAGGTCTAAGAAAATAAAATTAGTCATTTCTCTTCCTTTCGGGATGTACCAATATCATCTATTTAGCATCACCCACGGAATTTCCAGTTCAACGATCTACCATTCCATAATACAGTTTGTTGCAGGACCTATTCGCTACCACCAACCTTTGTTTTAAGGTATAAATGTTTCTAGACTCTGGCCAGTTAATTATGACCTCAAAAAAAATAATACATCTGTTACATCGGGCACAAGTCATGACTTTCCAGAAAACTGAATCCTGAGGTTGTTTATAAAGTACCTCCCTATCTCTGTAATCTCCTCCAGCCCCACAACCCCCTGAGATGTCTGCGCTCCTCTAATTCTGCCCTCCTGAGCATCGCTGATTATAATCGTTCAACCATTGGTGGTCCTGCCTTCTATTGCCTAGACCCCAAGCTCTGGAACTCCCTGCCTAAACCACGCCACCTCTCTACCTCTCTTTCCTCCTTCAAGACGCTCTTTAAAACCTACCTCTTTGACCAAGCTGCGCTAATTTCTATTTATGCGGCTCGGTGTCAAATCTTTTATCTCATAATACTCCTGTAGCGCCTTGGGACGTTTCACGACGTTAAAGGCGTTATATAAATACAAGTTGTTGCTGTTGTTAATTTACAATTCCAAAAGCAAAATTATAACTACATCTCACCAATCCAAGGTCTCCTTCCTTTCCCTGTACGCAATTAAACGCTTTAGTCTAGAAATGACTATTGGCAATATTAGCATACAAAAGGTTAATTCTTTCGAAGGGCAAATCTTTGACTGGTATCTTAGCTGAGGCATTAACCTGTTTAAAATAAAGATCTGCTCATGTGATAACTTTCAAAAGGGAATTAGATAAACAATTGAAGGGGTGAAATTTGAAGAACTATGGGGAAAGAGCAGGAGAGTGGGTAATTGGATCGCTCTTTCAAAGAGCCGGCACAGACATGATGGGAAGAATGGCCTCCTTCTGTGCTGTAAGTTTCTTTGATTCTAATATTGCCAACAGTCTTTGCTAGGTTTGTTAGTTTAGATTCATATCTTTGAGGATCCCCTGGCTTCTCTGGCTCACTCAGACCAGCATGTTTAACTATCCCATTTCACTTCTTTCCTACAAGCTGGCATGGGACATGGGGCAAGATTGTTAAGTAGAGCCCAAAATGGGCATGAAATGGGTGAAGTGCCCAATCAGCCTCATTAACATCCCAGTGAAGAGCTGCGTGCATCTCCTGCAGTTCTCCAGGTTCTGGGAGGGCGGAATATCTGCCGGCTCCTATACTGAACCTGGTCGCACCTGGGGGCGGTGATCTGGAGCCAGGGCCTTGAATGGGACGGCAAAGGGCTGGTGTTTTTCTGGTGGCCCATAAGGAGCATTTCAGCTCCATCTGGGTCCACCAGAAACAAATCAAAAGCTTCCTGGGCCGTTTTATGTGCAGCCGCATGTGATCCCTTTAAGGACCACTGGACCCGCTCAACACCTGGTAAAAAATGGGCGGAGCCTACATGGCCTAAGCTCCACCCATTTGTATCTGCAAATTGTAATTGCAGAAGCAAACACAGTTCTCTAGTTGTGGTCTAACCAAGGCTTTATGTAGCTGTAGTAAAACTTTCTCCCCTTTATATTCTAGCCCTCTACTTATAAAGGCTAATATTCCATTAGCCTTTTTGATTCTTTTTTGTACTTGACAACTGCATTTTAGTGATCTGTGTACATGAACACCTAAATCTCTTTAGATGGCCACTGTTCCAAGCTTTTCACCATTTAAATAATACTCAGATCTATCCTTTTTTGGTACAAAATGGGTGAGCTCACACTTGAAATCCATCTGCCATTGTTTTGCCCACTCACTATATTAATGACGCTTTGTCATTTTATACTCCTGTCCACACTACTTACTACGCTACCAATCGTTGTGTTATTGGCAAACTTGAATATTGTGTTATCTAAGTCATTAATAAATAGCTAAAGCCCAGCACAGATCTTAGTGGGACACCATTCATTACTTCCTTCCAATTCAAGTACATATCCATTATTCCTACTCACTGTCTTCTATCATCTAACCAATCACCTAACCAAGGTCAATAATTGGCCTTCAATTCCATGAGTTTTAATTATAGCTAACAGTCTTTTATGTCATCATTATCATCATAGGCAGTCACTCGGAATCGAGCATGACTAGCTTCCACATTAAAATTGAGTTCTCAGATGACTGATAAGTCCAATGTGGGAGCTACAATCTCTGTCACAGGTTGGATAGACGGTGGTTGAAAGTACGTTGGTTGAAGTGCCAGTTCGTTGACGTGCTTGGGTTGTCATGCGCTCCTCCGCCATATGCGCTTGGTCTCCGCTTGCTCCTGGCGAAGAGACTCGAAGTGTTCGACGCCCTCACAGATTATTCTCTTCCATTTTGAGCGATCTTGCGCCAGGGATTCCCAGCTGTCGGTGGGGATGTTGAACTTCTTCAAGGAGGCCTTGAGGGTGTCCTTGAAACGTTTCCTCTGCCCACCTGAGGCTCATTTGCCATGTAGAGCGCTTGCTTTGGGAGTCTTGTATCGGGCATACAGAGGCTGTGGCCCATCCATTGGAGCTGATTGGGCATTGTCAATGCTTCAATGCTGAGGATGTTGGCCTGCGGGAGAACACTAACGTTGGTGCACCTATTCCTGCCAATGGATTGTAGGATCTCCCTGAGGCAGCGTTGGTGGTACTTCTCCAGTGCTTTGATGTGCCTGCTGTTTATAGTCCATGGGTTAGAGCCTCTACTTTTGAGCTTATCGCCCAAAAATGGGCATTATTTCCGGCGTGGGCAGTAAAAAAGGGTTTTCAGATCGCCAGCTTCTCTCCCATTCTCAAAACACCTAGTTTACATTTTTGAAAATGGACGTTACCGCGAGCGATATCAAATGGGCGGTAGCGTTAAATTTTTTTGACCTTCTACTGTAAAGTGTGGTCATCCTTAGCAACAGCATGGCAACGCTCGATTCCCATGATTCAGGAGGTCAAGGGTTCACCATGACATGTGCAAAAGAGGAGACAGAGAGAGAGGGAGCTCAGAGGGACTGAAGGTGTGGCTGGGTGTAGTATGGTTGCTTTGGGAAGAAGGAGAGAGACTTTAGAGCTTCACAGCAAGTAGGCAAACAAAAATTAGCTATTACCAGCCACATATTTGACCGAATTTGCTCTATAATGGAGTGAGAGGAGGAGGCATCACAACACGCTGTGGAGACTGACACTGGAGAGAGCAGTGAAGTGGGAGAGGAGCACATTGGAGGCCGCAAAAGAGCCAGGAGGTTCTCGAATGAGGTCGAGTTACGCTGGGGTGATTTGACACAGGGAGGATGTGGGAAGTCCACCCCAAAGGCCGACCAGAGGATATGGACCGAGATAGCAGAGGTGGTCTCGTCGGTGACCAACGAGGTGCGTGAGGGGAACCAATGCCGCAAATGATGGAACGACTGTGTGGGATCCGCAAGAGTAAGTATTACATTGATTTACATGTAATTTGATTTGTAACAGTCATGATTGGCTATCAGCAGATGTGAGGTCTTGCACTTTTATCGGGAATGTTTTACTTAAAGCCTGCGGTCACGGTGTACGTCTTTAGATAAAGAATGATAGTGATCATAATAATCATGATTACATCTGTCGGTTATGTGTTGTATCAGTGTCTGGGACCACCAGTCCCCAGTGACATCACTGAGATGGAGGAGTGAGTGCTCGTACTCGTGGGGAAGCACCCCCAGACAGCCATGGACTGAAGTGATGCCACGTGAGTAAAGCTTACACTATTGCGTGATGTAAAGTCAATAGATGCCACACCAACTTATTTCCGAACAATCATGTATGATAGATCATTTCTAAAAGTGTCATAGAAATAATGCTGGACTAATGAAAATCATTGCAATGCACAATTCTTGATGGTCATGAAATGTGCTGTCTGCGATGATTTTGAGAGTGGTGGTGCTTTTGTCGTGCATATGCTGTGTGTAGCGCTGGACTCACCTTGTCACCCTAGCACCCCCTTCTCCTCTAATAACCTCATTTGTGTCTTGCAGCTCAGCCAGCAGCATGGCTCCAGGCAAGGCCACAGAGGCCAGAAAGTGGGGGCGCGGGGCAGGAGTCAGCGGACGATCCTACTACACCTGGTGCTGAGGAGCTCCGATTGTCGCCCGTCAATCCGCTGGGTCTGTTCTCGACGGATGAGAGCGTGGACTTCGAAGAACCTACATCTCGACACTCCAGAAGCCATTCCACCCCAAGGCCATCCAGTAGTCCTCCGGGCATTCCCGCCTCCACTCTGGAGGTACCGGCCCCAAGCACCTCTCCACAGGGCACCCCATTTGTCCCCAGGACCGCGCTGACCCTGCGGAGGCCTCATGGACGCGGCAGGTCTGTTCCACGAGCGCGACATGACAGCGGAGAGATGGTACAGTTGTCCGGAGGACTGTAGACATTGGTGACCAGCTCATCGAAGCATTGGGGGGCATATCCTCATACCTGGCCAGCATGACTGAGTTCATTCCACACATGGCGGAGTCCCTGGATGCGATAGCCAGGAACACTGCTGCCACAGGCCTCCCAGTGGCCCCCGAGCATTGCACTCCACCCCTGGGTTCCGCACCACCACTGCAAATGACAGATGAGAGCAAGGACCAAGATCCTGCTTCTGCATCAGAGAATGTTGTCCCCTTGGCATCCCCCGCTCCCGTACCCGTGCAACCAACGCATCTGCCTTCATCGCCCCGCAATGAGGCACCGCCTGAGGAGCTCCTCGCCAGGCATCGTGGAGTGAGGAGGGGAAGGGGTAGAGATGAGGAGAAGGAGAGGGAAGAAGGAAAGTGAGGTGCATGTGCACAGGTAATGGCTGTGTTATATCTCCATCTGGGTGTATGAGATTTGTTGCAATGTATGGGGGCTGGGGACCACGCTCCTGCTTTGCCTTTGTATTCTGTGTTGATAGACATGTTGAACATGTGATTTATGTCAATGGTGGAAAAAGTGGGATGTGGGCAGGGGTTGGGTGTTATTGGCCGTGATACTTATGATTTGAGACCAATGTTGGTATTAAACTTTTGTTATTGAACATAACCTTGTTGCGCTTTGTCTCAGATTGCTGGACCATTACACACTGGTGATTCCTTAAATACAATTTAACATCAATCAATGTAAACTTTAAATGGCCCCAAGGTGATGGGCACCATTGATGTCTGAGCTGCACACACACAGCAATGTGTCAGCGTTGTCACTCACATCAGCGCTCTTTCAGGCAAATCTTTCTGATATCAGCTCCTCACGTAAGAGTGGGATTTAACAAATGGCAGCCACACCACTGCCGTTCGTCCCGGTTAGTTCCACTTTTTGTGGCAGTTTTCTGAGCGAGCGATATTCTGGCCGATATGTGTGCGAGGTAGTGAAATTGACGATGGACGATCTCAATGGCTGCTAGTTTGGGTAAATATGCTCTTTACAACAAAAAACAGTGGGTGGGCGTTAATATTGAATCTCGGCGTTAATTCCATGCGGAAAGTAATGCTGGGCGATATTATGGGCATTGAATTCACCCATTCTACTGATTCCGCCCAAAAAAGTGGCCGGGCGGTAATACTTTTTCTCGGCATTAAGCCCATTGGGAAAATAACGCTCGGCGATAAGTCTCCTAAAAAAGCCCGTCAGTTTCCACTTTGTGCCAAAATGGGCGATATTTGTGTCTTATATCTCATTTCAGTGGTAAAATGGGCGTTAAGTGGGCTTTAAGCATGCAAAAAAACTGGTTCTAGCCCATAGTCTCAGAAGCATATAAGAGGGCACGTATCACTACTGTTCTGTAGACCATGAGCTTTGTGCCAGTTTAAGGTTCTGGTCTTCAAACACTCTGTTCCTTAGGCGACCAAAGGCTGCGCTGGCGCACTGAAGGAGTTGTTGGACAGTAGGATCCCGAGTTATGGAAAATGGTCTACATTGTCCAAGGCTTCATCATGGATTTTGATAATCAGGGGAGCAGTGCTATGTGGTGGGGCAGGTTGATAGAGCATCTTTGTTTAACAGATGTTTAGTGTAAGACCCATGCTCTCGTACGCTACGTTGAACATGTTGACGATGGTTTGGAGTTCGTCCTCCGAGTGACATAGACACAAGCATCATCTGCATATTGTAATTCGATGACAGAGGATGGGACGAACTTGGATCTGGTCTGAAGGCGATGGAGGTTGAACAGTTTCCCGTTTGTTCTATAGATTATCTCCATTCCAGCGGGAAGCTTGCTGATGGTGAGATGTAGCATTGCAGCAAGGAACTTCAAGAAGAACGTTGGTGCAATGACACAGCCTTGCTTCACCCCGGTTTGTACATGAATTGGGTCGGTGGTGGATCCGTTGGTCAGGATCATGGCTTGCATGATATCATGAAGCAAGTGGAGGATGGTGAGGAATTTTTGAGGACTGCTGAATTTGAAGACTCCATAATCCCTCATGGTTGACAGTGTCAAAGGCCTTTGTGAGGTCAAAGGAGGCCATGTACAGGGGTTGGTGTTGTTCGCTGTATTTCTCTTGAAGTTGTCGTGTGGTGAAGATCATGTCCATTGTGCCCCTTAGTGGACGGAATCCGCATTGCGACTCTGGGAGGAGCTCTTCTGCCACAGGGAGAAGACAGTTGAGGAGGAGTCTTTTGATAATTTCCCTGTGGTAGACAGCAGGGAAATTCCTCTGTAGTTACCGCAATCGGACTTATCTCCGTTCTTGAAGATAGTCACGATTACAGCATCTCTGTGATCCCCTGGCATGCTGTCTTCTTTCCAAATAAGAGAAATGAGATCATGATTTCGCGCCAATAGTGCTTCTCCGCCATGTTTTAGTGCTTCGATGGGTTTTCCATCCACTCCTGAGGCCTTGTTGTCGAATGGCCTTTTCAACCTTATGAAGGGTTGGGGTTGTACTGAGATGATGGTGCGTGGCATGCTGTGGGATGAAGTCAAGTACACTCACGTCGAAGACAGAGTCTCAGTTAAGGAGATCTTCAAAGTACCCCTTCCAGCGAAGACTGACTGCCTCTCTGTCCTTCATTAAAACTTTTCTGTTCTTCGGGCTAGAGCTAGGACCTTGGGTGCTTGGGCCATAGCTGGTCTTTACTGGACTGAAGAATCCACGCACATCGTGGTTGTCGGCTAGTTGCTGGATCTCCTGTGCTTTCTCAACCCACCATCTGCTCTTTATTTTGCGAGTTTTTTGTTGGACCTCAGCCTTAAGACGTTTGTAGATCTGTTTTATTGCATTCGAGTTGTCTTGCTGTTTCCAATTCAAGAATGCCTTGCATTTGCAGCATATTAACTCCTGGATCTCCTGGTCGTTCTCGTGTTTCCTGGTTGAGTGTCCGAACGTCTCCTCACAGGTCTTAATTATGAAGGCCTTGAGGGCAGACCAGGTGCTGTGAGCACCCTGTGTCTCTGGATCACTTTGACTCGCCAGGTTGGTAGTGAGGCATTGGCTGAATAGCGATTTCTTAGCATGGTCGCTGAGTGCTCTAGAGTTGATTTTCCTGCGACATTGTTTCTATTACCACCATTGTTTTTGGGCAACATTGATGGACATCACCGAGCGGATTAGGCAGTGGTCCATCCAGCACTCATCAGCTCTTGTCATGGCATGGGTGATGTGCACGTCTTTACGGTCCTTTGGACGATGACATAGTCTAGCAGATGCCAGTGCTTCGATCGAGGGTGTTACCATGAAGTCTTGTACTTGTTTTTCTGACAGAACAAGGTGTTGGTTATGACAAGGTCATGTTGTAAGCATTTCATCAGCAGGAGGGTACTGTGAGTTGGTTTTCCCTACCCCCTCTCTCTGCCGATCACATTCCCCAGAGGCCTGAGTTCTTTCCTACTCTGGCGTTAAAGTCGCCAAGGAAGATCAGTTTGTCGCCCATTGGGACTTGGGACAGGGATTCTTCGGAGTAGAATTCCTCTTTGATCTTGTCTGTAGCTTCCAGTGTTGGGGCATATGCACTGATGACCATAATGCATTGCTTCTGGGCTAGGTTGAGCCTTGGGGTCATGAGGCGTTCGTTTATCCTGCAAGGAGAGTCTCTGAGACGGCCAACTAGCTCATTTTTTATGGCGAAGTCCACCCCATGGTGGACTTCTTCTAGTTTAGCTCTCCAGAAGGTGTAACCACCACCTTGTTCCCTGATCTGGCCTTCCCCTTCCTGCCGGGCATCGCTTAGGGCGGCGATGTCTACGTCAAAGCATCTGAGTTCCCGGGCAACGATGGCAGTACAACGTTCTGGTCTGTTGCTATTGGGATTGTCCATGAGTGTCCTGCCTAACATTCCAGGATTCGAACATCATTTTAAGTGGTGGAAGATGCCTGTGCGTGAATTCTTTTAACGTGGGGTGGCCGTTGCACACCAGCTACCACATGGGCTTGACATAGCAAGGTCTTGGTCCAGTGGCGAGGGGATCCAAGGCGACTGGAGACCAAGCTCTGCTGCATTAGCCTGGTGCATATATACAAAATCAAGCATACTCCTACTGCACACCATACTCCTTCCCACAGGAACTCTCTCCCTGGAATTCATAGGACATCCCTCGTTGGTCTCTTTCTCCGCACCTCGCCATTTCCAGCCTCCACTCTTCACCGATCTAGACCTTCGCTCCTTGTCGATTCTGACCCACACTCCTCTCCCCTTCCGGCCTCTGATCCTCGCCGCTTCCGACATCTGATCCTTGCCGCTTCCCATCTCCGCTCCTCGCCGGTCCCAACCTACGCTCCTCGCCCATCCCGATCTTTGCTCCTCGCCACTTCCGACCTCCGTTCCATGACGCTTCCGACTTCCGCTTCTCACCCCTTCTGACCTCTACTCCTCACTACTTGAATAAAAGCTAGACATCATGGGAGAATCAGATGGGCAGTTGGGCTCAAGATTAGGACTGTCAGCTGCTTGAAAAAAAGCTAGCCACCGCAGCAGCAAAATAAACAAAGGTCTCGAGGGGGTGACAACTTCAAAATGTGCCACAAAATTAGACATCATCAGAATCTAAGTATCTGATTGGTCACATATCTTGGAGAGTGGTGGAGTCAAGTGGAGGGGTCAGGACCCAGCAGCAGGAGTGAGAGACATAGTCTCTTATGTGGAACTTTATTGAATGCCTTCTGGAAGTCCATATAAACTACATCCATAGTTATATCCCAGTCTACTCCTTTAGTTACTGCCTCATAAACTAAATTTGCTTCGTTAGACATGAGCTGCCCTTTTCAAATCCATCTTGGCTCTGTCTAAGTACTCAGTCACTCTATTCTTCATTATAGATTCTAATATCTTCCCCACAACAGATGTTAGACTAATGGGTCTAAAATTTCTTGGTTCCTCTCTCTCTTACCTATTCATCATTCAGAGTTCTGCATTGTCTCCCGACCGTGAATTCCAGTTATATGCACGCATGCCAACAATGCTGCCTGGAGCTGCTCAGATACCATCCAACATTATAGTTCAAACATCATTGGCGCTTGAGCACAAAACCAGGCAAAGCCATTTCAAAAACTTTTCCAGTCATTATTGTGCATTATGTGTTGTGTCCATACTCGATCTGTTTATTATAGGACATTAGATAGGCATTAGGACCCTGCGGAAGCTATTCACACACTGCTGGTGCATGCTGGTTTTGGGTCACTATTTTTGGAGCTGCTATAAAGGACACATTTCTCCTGTTTCAGATAATCTATTTATTTACATACACAACATAATTTGGCGATGAGGATGAATCAAATTAACCTCCCTACACCCGCACCCCTGGCTTTCTTCTCCACACCCGAGGACACTCCAATCCCGTGGCCGAGATGGATAAAAAGCTTTTCTATGTACATCACGGCGAGTGGGTAAGATGGCGACAATGTAACACCAGCTCGTCGCCGTGCAATACTTACCCACTGCCTCGGCATCGAAGGCCAATGCATCTTTGGCCAAATCGAAGATTTGGAGTCCTACGACAAAGCGGTATGCGCCCTAGAGAAATATTGTGGGCCAAAGAAAAGTATCATGATGGAAAGATACAAATTTCATCAAAGGGAGCAAGGGAACAGGGAACCAATCAAACAGTATATTATTTCATTAACTGAACTGGCTGCTACATGTAACGTTGGAGCACTCAGAGAGGAAATGATCAGAAATCAAATGATTGAGAAAACAATGATACCCCGCATTCGGAAACGCTTCCTAATGGAGGATGACAAATTGACATTGGACAAAGCAACTAATTTGACCATCCAAATCGAATCAGCGCTTTCCGATTCAAAAGCGATCAGATCCCCTGCTCCCCCTGTGCAGCAGACTGCAGCTACAGCCCATGTGCATGGTGTTCGTCCAAAGTGGCAATCACAGCAGAGACCCAGGGCTAGTAATAACCCACCCACTATGGATCGTGGGCCTAACTTCCACTGCTTTAACTGTGGGGACAAATCACATTCAGCAAAGAGTCCTAACTGCCCTACACATAGGAAGAAATGCTCTGCATGTGGTAAAATGAACCATTTTGCTAGTGTCTGTCGCTCATCACAGCATATTCGATAACCCCGATAGTGATGAATCCAGTATGGTTTACACTGTTAGTGACATTTCGCACATCAGTTCAGGCAAATTCAAAGACTGTGATGTAAACATTGACGGCATGCCCATCTGCCTCCTCATTGACCTTGGAGCCAAAGTCTTCATATTGAGCGAGGCTGTGTACAAAACCTACTTCACGCAGTGTCAACTGCAGCCCACAACCTCCACTCTCCATGCGTACTCCGACTCCAAAATTGAGGTACTTGAGGTCATATCTGTCCAGATATACTACACGGGCACAACATTGGAGAACTTTTCCTTCCCTGTCGTGAAGGGATGAAGCCCCATGGATATTGATCTTTTTGACAAGCATGGGTTCAAAGTTTACGACCCAACCGGCACACCTGTGTACACAGTGGACTTTGACAAGCAGTATCCCTCAATCTTCACAGGGTTTGGAGTGACAACAAAATTCTGCCATCGTCTGCGCATTGACCCTTCCGTCAACCCGGTTACGCAGCAACTTCGCCGTCTCCCATTCGTCGTTCGTGACCAAGTATCCGCAGAATTAACGCGACTCGAATCTCAGGGAATCATTGAGAGCATCGACTCCTCATCCTCGATCTTGAACTTAATCATTGCTTGGCGGAAAAATGGGGAGAGGTCAACAAGGCCATTATTCCCAACAACTATCCTCTTCCTACCATCGACGAACTGCCTTCAGAATTCCACGACTCAATTGTTTTTATGAAACTCGACATGCGCCGCAGTTACCTGAAAATAACCCTAGCGGAGGACAGCAAACCGCTCACGGCATTCACGACGCATGATGGTCTGTTTCAGTATCGACACATGCCCTACGGACTATCTTCTGCAACAAGTGGATTTCAGAAGATTTTCACTACTGTGTTAGCGGGCATAGTGGGAGCCCTCAATCTGCTTGACGATATCGTCGTCCATGGACGGACAATGGAAGAACATGACCAGTGACTTCACGCAGTTATGGCTAGACTTCCTGCACATAACATTACATGCAATGCCGATAAGTGTACATTCGCTGCTGAAGAAATAAACTTTCTGGGCTACAGAGTCACAGCAACCAGGTGTCATATTGATGTGATCCAGCGAATGCAGGAGGCTACCAATGTCAAAGAACTTTCATCATTCCTCGACACTTGCAACTTCTATCTGAAGTTTATCCCGTTCTATGCGTACATTGCCGAACCACTTCGCATGTTGCTGTGCAAGGACGTCCCTTGGGAATGGACAGATTCCCTGGCTCAGGCATTCACCACGCTTAAGGAAAAAATCACATCCCCTCCTATCCTCGCTTTGATCCAAATGCCACTACGTATTTTACCACAGATGCATTAGGCACCGCCATGGGTGCTGTGCTATCGCAATTGATTGACGGCCTTGAACGCCCAGTAGCCTTTGCCTCTTGCACGCTCTCGTCTGCAGAATGTAAATACTCTACAGGGGAACGCAAAGCACTCGCTTGCATCTGCGTTTGTGAACATGGGCACATCTACCTCTATGGCAGGAAATGTACCCTCCGTACGGATCACCAAACGATAACTACACTACTCGCTACAACTGGATCTGGGCACAGACCATTACGAAGCAGTCGATGGTCAGATCGCCTTCATCAGTATAACTTTGATGTAAAGTACATCGCTCGCAGTTGCAACCACGTAGCTGACCTGCTCAGCTGCTTCGGACTCTGGTGCTGACTTGTTTACAGATGATGACACATATGTCACATCAATCATCAGTCCATCAGAAACTTTGTCTCCTGCAACAAGCTCAAAACCGAATCACAGTGTGATGCTATGCTCCAGCACGTGTGCCATTTCCTCCAGTGGCCTAAGCAAATTCCAGAAGAGCTAAAAACCTTCCACAGACTTCGTGATGAATTTTCTGTTTGGAACGATGGCTGCCTAGCTCGTGGTGATAGAGCAGTAATTCCCATGGCGCTTCAACAGCACATTCTCTCATTGGCACATGATGGACACTCTGGCATTGTCCACATGAAGCAGAGATGTCGCGATTCAGTATGGTGGCCTGGGATTGAAACTCTCATCGAGGAGTTTGTCTCACACTGCGAAGCATGCAGTATGAGCGAAAAGGCCACAAACATTCGACCAGCGCCAATGAAGCACATTCCATGGCCACAAATACCATGGCAACAAGTTCAGTTGAATATCTTCCGTCCAGCTGAAGCAGCTCCTCAGCACCAGCGGTTCCTTGTTGTAGTACATGACCTGCATTCCAAATGGCCAGAACTCACTACAAGAATTTCAGTGACCTCATCAACGATCGTCACTATTCTGCAGCATATGTTCATGAAGTGGGGCCTTCCAGAGGTCATAATCACTGACAATGAACCATAGTTTGTGTCCGACTATGTCGTGGATTTCCTTACTCGTCATGCTATCGAGCATCGCTTTACTGCTCGGTACAATCCTCAAAGCAATGGAGGTGTTGAGCGATTTAACCATGTCATCAAAGAGGGTTTGAAAGCCAATCTCATAGCAGGCCAAACATTCGATGAGGCGGTTCAAACCATTCTCCGCACATACCGTTCGACAAAGCAGTCGCTGTTGCGGAAGACACCCGCTGAGCTCGTGATTGGGTGGAATCTTTGCTGGCTACTGGACATTCTCAAACCCCCAGCCAAACCTAGTGCGATGATAACCACACTCGCATCTCAGATTTTAGAACACTAACGAAAAGCAAAGTCGTACACTGACACAAATCGACACGCTCAATAGCCCCAATTGAAGAACGGAGATTGGGTCAGAGTTAAGCGCCCAAACCAGAGTCATAAGCTTACATCTTCACTTTCGCCTCCAAAACAGATCGGGTGAAATTTCAGCCCTGACACCTACAAGCTCAATGATGGAACTCGATGAAACACTAGTAGACTGATCCCAACTCACAGGCCAACAGACCAACAAGATGGAACAAAGGCACCGTTCTGTTTCCCAACCGAATACCTCGATCAAACACTGCAAGCTCCACGCCGGTCTCAGCCTATCAGAACACGGCCTGGCTATCTCAAGGACTTTGTCTGTTCATAGACTGTTTTTTCAGAAGGGGGGGAAATATGTTGTGCACATACTCTATTTGTTTGTTACAAGACACTAGACAGGCATTAGGACCCTACTGGAGCTATTCACATACTGCTGTAAACGTGCTGGTTCATGCTGGTTTCGGAAGTTGCTATAAAGACACAGTTAAATATATTCCCCCAGTTTCAGTTAATACTCAGTCACTCTGTTCTTAATTATAGATTCCAATATCTTCCCCACAGCAGGTGTTAGACTAATGGGTCTTTAGTTTCTTGGTTTCTCTCTCTCTTCCCTCTTCATCATTCAGAGTGCTGCATTGTCTCCTGACCGTGAATTCCAGTTATATGCATGGGTGCCAATAATGCTGCCTGAAGTTGCTCAGATACCATCCAACATTATATTTTAGAAATCATTGGCACTTGAGCACAAAGCCTGGCAAAGCCATTTCCACAACTGTTCCATCGCATACCAGTCATAATTGGTGCATTATGCTCCCTCAACAGCCTTCAAACTTGAAAATTGTTTTGCTCTAGTGTCTCATGTTTCCTAAGCCAACATCACACCAACACATTTCGTTCCCTATTGTGACCAAGCCTTAACATGTTTCCAATAACCACGTGTCAACAAAAGTCATCACCACCTGAGTACATTGCATCAATACCCATGGACCTGTGCCAATAATCACCTGCTACTATGGGCTCAAGTTTCGGCTCGAGTTGCTCCTATTTTTTTGGAGCAACTAGTTTAGAATGGAGTATCTTAGAAATTGCAATTCTTGGCATTTAGTTTGCTCCAATTCTAGTCAGTTAGAATAGTTTTGTTTTAGAACAGTTTTTTTTTCAAAAGGGGGCATTACCAGCCACTTACGCCTGTTTTGCAAGTTTAGGCAGCGAAAACTTACTCCAAACTAACTTAGAATGGAGTAAGTGTAGATTTTTGTACGCTCAGAAAAACCTTGCCTACACTTTATAAATTAGGCGTAGGGAACGAGAGATAGGGGGAAGGGAAGTTTACAAGCATTAAACACTTCACTTTTACAAATAAAGAGCCATAGTCAATAATAAATGACAAATAAATCAATAAATCAATAAATCAACCAATAAATCAATCAAAAAAAAATAAAAAATAAAAAAAATAATTAAAAAATCAATCAATAAATAAAAAGTTTCTACTCACCTACTGCAGCACTGGGAACCCTCCAACAGCATGCGGGGGCGGGCCCCCCCCCAGGAGTTGCCGGTCAGGCGGGTCCTGTTGTCACCAAGGACGCCGAGGATTTTGGGTGGGGCCTGCCCCCAGGAGATGCCAGACCGCCGCCCAGGACTTCGGGCGGGCTCCGCCACCGATGAGGACGCCGAGGACTTCTGGTGGGACCCGCCCCTAGGAGATGCCGAAAGAGGTAAGGGCAGTCAGGCCACTCGGCCCGGGATAGGGGCGATGTCCCTTCGGCCAGGGATAGGGTCGTCGCCCGGAGACAGGACGTGCTTGGAGGGCCAGGAGCTACTGCGCACGCACGCAGCCTCCGCTGCACACGAGCGCAGCTGCCGGCACTGTTTTTGGTGCAGGGCTGTAGCTCCACTCCCAGCAGCTCCTGCTGCACAATGCCGACCTGGAAATGGCCCGAAAAATATTGGGGAATACGGGAGGTTGGTAATAGGCGCACTTTATGTTCGAGGAAATAGGCGTGCCTCTCGGAGGTGCGCCGTTCTGGGGGAAAGTCAAAACATGGGCCCATATTTCTAAAGTTGGCATTTCATTAAGTACTCATTACTTTAAGAAATAAAGAACTTGAGGCGAATCAGTTAACAAACTATGTAGCAGTATTTCACCCGAGACCTGATGTACAACATTTTTGGAGAAATCCCAATTTTTTATTTGCTTATCACCGACTCATCTTTAACTGGTTGACTTCAGAGGTAAAGGACTTCTCAGCCAGCCTGAGAAATACAAAACCTCAGCCAAGCCTTAAGATCATTTTAAAGTTACAGATGCCGACTGCTGATTGAATCTACTTCACAAGTTCTCAAGTGGGATAAGCACCAGATAGTTGAGGTAAATGTAGGGCCGGCCGGGTGTGTCGGGTGGAGGGGAGGATGACCACAAGTGCACTCTACAATTACTTCTGTGGAGGAGGGCTGAGATTCCTTTCTCCATCTAAATAGTTTCAACATAAAATGACGTGTTGGTGATCTGGTTACTGTCACGCAATGTTAATAATGATGAATGTCACAAATACCTGTGGTTTGTGCAAGCTTCTCTTCCATTGACCACATTAACAAACAAAGGGCGAGACTTTCGCCTTCATTCTCGTCGGTACTCTCGGCAGTCCAGCTGCTTCTTGATGAAAAACCGCCTGGCGAAAGTTTCCTCTTTATTTTTTTTAAAGAGTTCCGCCCACACTTTGAAAAGATTGCCAGCTAGCAATCCGCCCACGTGCACCACCAAGGAAACCGCCAGGATCTAAGTTTTGCCCCAGCGGAGAACCCATACACACCGCCGAGAAAACCGCCCACGAAAAGCTGCCGGAAACAGGGCAGTAGGTGAGTACGCTGCAAAGAAAGGTAAATTAAAGGTTTTTTGAAATTATTTTTTAAATTCTAAAATGGCGATTACGTTAAAAAGTGTCTTGAGAATGTTTTGTAACTTTTTATTTTGTGTTTAACTGAAAAAATATTTTTTGAGTTTCCCCCCTCCCTCGGCCCAACCGCAGCCTCAGACTAAATTTAATTACTTACCGTCCATTCCGGTAAGAACCACTTCAATTAAATTCCTTCATCCAAGTTATTAATGTATATTGTAAAGAGTGGGGGTCCCAGCACTGAGCCCTGCGGCACTCCACTGGTCACTGCCTCCCATTCTGAAAAGGACCCGTTTATCCCGACTCTCTGCTTCCTGTCTGCCAACCAATTCTCTATCCACGCCAGTACATTACCCCCAATACAATGTGCTTTGATTTTGCACACCAATCTCTTATGTGGGGCCTTGTCAAAGGCCTTTTGAAAGTCCAAATACATCACATCCACTGGTTCTCCCTTGTCCACTCTACTAGTTACATCTTCAAAAAATTCCAGAAGGTTTGTCAAGAATAATTTCCCCTTCATAAATTCATGCTGACTTGGACCGATCCTGTTACTGCTTTCCAAATGCGCTGATATTTCATCCTTAATAATTGATTCCAACATTTTCCCCACTACTGATGTCAAGCTAACCAGTCTATAATTATCAATTTTCTATCTCCCTCCTTTTTTAAAAAGTGGTGTTACATTCGCTACCCTCCAGTCCATTGGAACTGATCCAGAGTCTATGGAATGTTGGAAAATGACTGTCAATGCATCCGCTATTTCTAGGGCCATTTGATGCAGGATATGCTACTGATACTGTACTTTTAATAAGACTATCTGATGAGTCAGAAATAATCGAATCATTCCAACTTTTAACTCCTCCACATCTGTAGGCAAAATATGATCAATGTGAACAAACCTAATCGGTCCATGATCTAAACTTCTTGATCAAATATGTAGAATTTACCAATATTTCTCAAAGATTCCTTGTACCTTTCCCCTGCAGAGGAGAAGAATCCTTTTTTGGACTTTTAAAATGGAAGGAAAACCTTCGGGACACAAATGAGTTTTAAAGGGGGAGACGAGCCTGCAGGGGATAAAAGGGGATGCATTCATGGAGACCCCCTCCCTCCCCCAGTGTTTGGACTCATAGGAAAGGGAATTTAATTTGGAACTATCTACCAGAAAGTTTGAAATCCTAAAGTGCACATGGAAGAAACTACGAACTTTAATCGAATTTGGGATTTTTAAAAGATGAATGTTGGGTCGGTAAGGAAAGGGGTGGGGTCATATGAACATAAGAACATAAGAACATAAGAATTAGGAACAGGAGTAGGCCATCTAGCCCCTCGAGCCTGCTCCGCCATTCAACAAGATCATGGCTGATCTGGCCGTGGACTCAGCTCCACTTAACCGCCCTCTCCCCGTAGCCCTTAATTCCCTTATTGGTTAAAAATCTATCTATCTGTGACTTGAATACATTCAATGAGCTAGCCTCAACTGCTTCCTTGGGCAGAGAATTCAACAGATTCACAACCCTCTGGGAGAAGAAATTCCTTCTCAACTCGGTTTTAAATTGGCTCCCCCGTATTTTGAGGCTGTGCCCCCTAGTTCTAGTCTCCCCGACCAGTGGAAACAACCTCTCTGCCTCTATCTTGTCTATCTCTGTCGTTATTTTAAATGCTTCTACAAGATCACCCCTCATCCTTCTGAACTCCAACGAGTTAAGACCCAGTCTACTCAATCTATCATCATAAGGTAACCCCCTCATCTCCGGAATCAACCTAGTAAATCGTCTCTGTACCCCCTCCAAAGCTAGTGTATCCTTCCTTAAGTAAGGTGACCAAAATTCGAGGTGACCAATCTCTAAAGGGCCAGTTTGGACATTGGAGCTAATCAAATTGTCTGGGAACTGTTTATCCATCCCACCCAGAGGACTCAAATGTCACATACATATTCCAACACCTTTTCAACAGGCATAGAAATATCTGGCTCAGGCCAGACTAGCACAATGGACGAGAGCTCACCAATGTCGAAAAGCCTATTAACACCAGATTAAAACCACTTAATCAAGTTTCAGTTAGCTGGCTGCACAATTGAAACAAAGAGCTGAGCTAGATTTGATGGGAGAAAAGGAAGCCTTTTTTGGGATATATCTATTCCCAGTTTTACCAGGACAGAACACAGACTCGAACTCACATAGACTCGAACTCACACAGACTCGAACAGAACACCGACTCGAACACAGACAGAGACACAAGCGCTGGGGAGTGAAGAAATGGAATAGTGAAGGAAACTACTTTAGAACTCATCAAGGACTGACCGAGCACGAGGCCCACGAAACGGAAGGTTGTCAGCAACCAAATTGACAACCCGGGCCACCACAACCAGTGAAATGACCAACCGAAACCAACTCAGTAAAACCCGAAGAATCGATATTTATTTCCACTCTACAATCGATTTCTGAATGACCCAACGGGTGAGAAATTACCCAAAAGGACTAACTCAAACTATTCCTAACCAAAGAAAGTGGGTACTTACCCCATACATCCAAAACGCAACTTACCGCATCATTGGACGCATCCCAACCGAAGACTACGCGGTCCGAAGTCCTCGCCTCCGTCCGGGGTACGGCTCGCCTAGAAGGCCAAGTGCAACGAACCCCGAAACTGCGATTCACCGGCAACTGTCTAAAGGGATTGGTGAGCATAGCCCCTGAACCCCCAGAGCTATAACTTAGTTAGTTAGGGGAATTGGGAGGGAGAGGCTGGGATAACTTGTGTAAATGTATCTGCATTCTCCTCTTTACCCCATTTAGAGTTTAAGCTGTATTTTCTTCTTTTCACCACAGGCTGTAATTTGACATTTTATTCAATGTGTTGTACCCCTCAGTGTGTATTGGTATTAATATTCTGTGTGTGTTATTAAAGGTGTGCCTTTTACTTATTTTTAAACACAATAAAGCCATACCTGCTTCCTACCTTGAAACCGATTGTCTGTCCAAGTCTGTCACAGTCCCTTCATAATTCCAGTGTCTAGAACCAAGGGTGTGGGAGTGATTCGGAATCGCTCATATAAGGTCAGAAGGGAAAGCTGACCCCCTGAAAACCACCCCTTACAAATATGTAAAACGTGCCCTCATCAAACAGATGTGCGATGACCACATATCTTCACCACTCTTCCTGGTAACCATTTCAACCATTTTTGGTGATGGTTCTTCACTCTCACCTTCTGATTTAATTTCACACTTCTCTCTTTTACGCTACCTCTATTACGATTCTCTTTCTGTCTTAATTGTTTCTCTTCTACGGAAGTTTGGTTTTAACAACGAGAATCTGGTTCATGGCTGTCATTTGAGAAACAACTCTGCTGGTGTTCTACAAGTTATTGTATAGGAGTATTACGATACGTAATTAGAAAATTAGCCAATTTGTGGTCCAATGTCAACTATCGTTTCTTTGCATTTGTATCCAACATCTGTTTGATGAGGGCACGTTTTACAATTTGTACTCTGCGCTCTGCTGCACCATTTGAAGCAAGGTGGTACGGTGGAACCTTGATATCTTTCACACCATTTTTGCTTGTGAACTGTGCAAATTCTTCTGAACAAAATTGTGGTCCATTTTCAGACACAATTACTTCTGGGAGGCCATGTGAAGAAAATAATCTTCGCAAAATGTTTAATGTTTTACTTGTTATTTTCCGCATTGACCCACATCGAATGGCTATCAATCACAATGAATAATTGCTGTCCTAGCTCAGCAAAATCAATATGTAACCTTTGCCACACCCTGGGAGACCATTTCCATGGCTGTAACAGTACTGATGGTGGTTTCTTGTGACTGATTGACATGTAGTACAATGACTAATGATGTACTCTATATCTTTATCTAGTTCTGGCCACCATAATTAACTGCGTGCAAAACTCTTGGTCAAGCACATTCCCAAGTGCTGGTCATGGAGATCTCCTAATAATTTGGACCTGAATTTATTTGGTATAACACTCTTGCACCCCACATGATACAATCTTTATCGATTGATAATTCATTCCATCGAATGCAGAGTGGATGAATATCTTTCTCGGTTACCTGGTTTGGCCAGCCATTTGCGATGTAATCATGCACCTTTGACATAACTGGGTCACGTTTGGTTGCTCCACCAATCTCTTCAGCTGTGACTGGCAGTTCATCAATGTATGAAAAATAAAACACTTCTTCCCTATCGGGTGTAACTTGTGATGGGGAAGGCAATCTAGACATAGCATCAGCATTACTGTGATCAGCTGATCATCTGTATTCAATATCATAAGTATATGCTGACAAAATCAAAGCCCATCTCTGCATTCGGGCTGCAGCTAATGCTGGAACTGGGGACTTTGGATGGAGGATTGCTGTCAGGGGCTTATGGTCCATAACGATGGTAAACTTACGACCATTTAAATATTTGTGGAACTTCTTGACCCCAAAAATTAATGTCAAAGCTTCCCTTTCAATTTGCGCATAATTACTCTCACTGGCACTGAGAGTGTGTGAAGCAAAAGCAATTGGTCTCTCCTCCCCACTATGCAGTACATGAGAGATCACTGCCCCAACTCCATACAGAGAGGCGTCACATGCTAGCTTGATCTCCTTAGCTACGTCATAGTGAACTAAGATGGTGCTCTCTACCAAGTTGCTTTTACATTCCTTGAATGCTGCATCGCATTCTTCTGACCACTTCCAATGGACCTGTTTTTTCAACAGTTCATTCAGTGGATGAAACACTGTAGCCAACTTCAGTAGGAACTTTCCATAATAGTTCAAAAGACCCAAAAATGATCGAAGTTCAGTGACATACTTGGGGGTGGTTGCATTTCTGATTGCATCCAGCTTTCCCTTGGTTGGATGTAAACCATCTTTGTCTACTCTGTGCCCTAAGTACTCCACTGAGTTTTGAAATAACTCACACTTGCAAGCAATCACTCGTATTCTGTGCTTCTCCAGCCTTTGGAGCACTTCATTTAATATGTTATTATGAATTTGCCTATTTGGTGCTGAAATTAGTATGTCATCTAAATAACATACTACCTCTTCAATACCTTGCAAAATCTGGTTCATCACCCCTTGAAATATGGCGGGGGCAGAAGACTCTTCAAATGGTAGCCTATTAAATTGATACATGACTAGATGAGTAGTTATAGTCAAGCATGACTTGGACTCTTCATCTAGTTCAAGCTGTAAGTAGACATTCGTAAGATCAAACTTTGTGAAGATCTGACTACCTGTCAGCGTTGTGAACAAATCTTCTATATTTGGCAATGTATTGGGGGAGATGACCCTCTAGAACCTGGTTTACGGTTACTTTATAATCCCCACACAACCTTACCTTACCATCTGACTTAGGTACAACAACAATGGGTATAGCCCAATTACATAGATCTATCTTAGAGATAATGTTCTCAGTCTCTAGTCTTTTGAGTTCTTGCTCAACTTTCTCCTTGAGTGCAAATGGTACGGGACGTGGCTTGCAGTAAACTTATCTAGCATCCTTCTGTACCCTGACACTCACCTTGAAGCCTTGGATCGGACTGCCTGTTTTGCAGAACACCTTCGGATACTTCTTGATGACATCATCCTTCGATGCAAATCACATTTCAACACGAAAAACCTCACTCCAATCCAGGTTCAGTAATCCCAACCAATTTCTTCCTAGTAATGCAGGTTTGTCTCCTGCCACTACTAAGAGAGGCAAGCTCTGAAATTGATCCTTGTATTTCACAGGTATGGATATGACCTACCACAGGAATGTTCTCTCCTGAGTAGCCTCGCCGCTCTACCTTGAATTTCTCCAATGGGAAATCACGCAATTTGTAAAGATACAGCGATACCGGTACGATGCTCACGGATGCACCAGTGTCGATTTCCATGGGTACCTTGGTTCCTGCAACATCGACTTGGAAGATGATACTTTTTGAATCGCTGTTAGTTACCCTCGTGCTCCTGATGATGTGTATCTCTTCATCCTGTTGCTTTTCTTCCATGTTATGTAGTCTCTGGGGATTTCTACTTATAGCCTTGAAAGTTGGTTTCATAGGCAGTCCCTCGGAATCGAGGAAGACTTGCTTTCATTCTTAATATGAGTCCTTATGTGGCTGAACAGTCCAAATCAAGAACCACAGTCCTTGTCATAGATGGGATAGATAGTCGTTGAGGGAAAGGGTGAGTGGGACAGATTTGCCGCACGCTCTTTCCGCTGGCTGCGCTTGATTTCTGCATGCTCTCAGATGCACTTCCTCCACTTTGGGCGGTCTTTGGCCAGGGACTCCCAAGTGTCAGTGGGGATGTTGCACTTTATCAGAGAGGCTTTGAGGGTGCCCTGGGAATGTTTCCTCTGCCCACCTTTGGCTCGTTTGCCGTGAAGGAGTTCCGAGTGGAGCGCTTGCTTTGAAAGTCTCGTGTCTGGCATGCGGACAATGTGGCCAGCCCAGCGGAGCTGATCAAGTGTGGTCAGTGCTTCAATGCTGTGGATGTTGGCCTAGTCGAGGACGCTAATGTCGGTGTGTCTGTCCTCCCAAGGGATTTGTAGGATCTTGAGAAGACATCGTTGGTGGTATTTCTGCAGCGACTTGAGGTGTCTACTGTACATGGTCCAAGTCTCTAAGCCATACAGGAGGGTGGGTATTACTACAGCCCTGTAGACCATAAGCTTGGTGGCAGCCTTGAAACTTGGTTTACTCTTCAGTCGCATGCCTTCGTAAGATGCCAAGTTTTCCTGCAGAAGAAACACTCTGCCTTCATATGTGGACAACTGTGAGCAATATGTTATCCCAGGCACCTATAGCATGACTTCAATATATTGTTACCTTGGCCAGTTTCTGAGGCCTTGCGGCCCAACTGCCGTTTACTTTTAATGTGCAGCCGATTCATCTCAATTGTCTGATGACTGGAAATGGTATGAAATTTTCGGGAATATTGGTCGGCCATGTCCATTGACATAGTTGTCTGACAATCAAAAGTCAGGTTAGGAGTTGTCAACAACTTTCTTCTGATTGCTTCATTTTTCATCCCACAAACAAAGTGGTCACGTAATGCTTGGTCCTGAAAGTTTGCGAAATGACAGTGAATAGATAGCTTTTTTAATGCTACCATGTACTCACTGATACTTGTCGTCAATAAATTGATCTCGCATTCCGAAACGCTAACTTTCAGTAATTTCCAGGGGCTCAGGACTGTAGTGCTGGAATCTGCTTAAGTGATGTGTCCTTTGGCTTGACAGGCACAAGCAAATTTTTCAGGGTTTCATAAACCTCGGGCCTTCTTCAGTTAAGAAAATAGTCTGTTTTCTTCCCAACACCAGCCGGTAACGGTTTTCATCATCAGGGACTTCGATGATACTATTCATGGTGAAAAATATTTCTAGCTGCTCCACATACGCTGCGAAAGTTTCAGTGACGTTGAAACTCCCCCAAGCGCCCTATTATTCCCATAAGTGCGGCCATCTGGACTCTGGCAGTTCAGCCAAATGCGTTTGTAATTTACCTTGGATTTTTAGCTGTTAATCAAAACAAAGAAGCCCTCAAAGTCTCTCTGTCGGTTGGCTGAATCATCCACCAACAAAAATTTCAGCTAGGTTATCCAGAAATCCTATGTTTCATTGCCAATGTAGTATCTTCTGTACAACATCATAAACACACAGGCTTTAAAATGGCTGTTAACTTTAGTTACCTGTCAGGTGACCTGTTCCCTCTTTATTGTTGTAAACAGCAATGGCTGCACTACCACAGTAGTCCACTGGGTCTAGCTATATATATTACACAACTGACACATCTTATCATTATATGGAATAGAAAATGGATAGTGTAATGATATACCAGTTTAGGTATGAGAATTTACAGATGTTTCCTCACTATTTCAATTAAGAACCACTGCTTTAAAACCAGACTGGAAAAGTAAAGAAGTGTGCAAGGTAGAGGTTGCTCTGCTGAATCTTGCCTGAAAGCAAGTTTATTTTTTACTATAACAGTTCCAGTTCCTATTCCTTTATCATCAAATTATTATAAACCCGAAGAACAATACAAATATAAGAACGACAATATACTATTAAGACAGAATCAGTCTTTACGGTAGAGGACACGAACAATATTCCAACAGTAGATAGTCAAGGGGCTATATGGGGGGGAGGAACTTAACACAATCGCAATCACTAAGGAGGTGGTACTCAGTAAGATAATGGAACTAAAGGCAGATAAATCCCCTGGACCTGATGGCTTACATCCTAGGATCTTAAGAGAAGTAACGACAGGGATAGTGGATGCATTGGTTGTAATTTACCAAAATTCCCTGGGGAGGTCCCAGCAGATTGGAAAACTGCAAATATAATGCCCCTATTTAAAAAAGGAGGCAGACAAAAAGCAGGAAACTATAGACCAGTTAGCCTAACATCTGTGGTTGGGAAAATGTTGGAGTCCGTTATTAAAGAAGCAGTAGCAGGACATTTAGAAAAGCATAATTCAGTCAGGCAGAGCCAGCATGGATTTATGAAGGGGAAGCCATGTTTGACAAATTTGCTGGAATTCTTTGAGGATGTAACGAACAGGATGGATAAAGGGGAATCAGTGGATGTGGTATATTTGGACTTCCAGAAGGCGTTTGACAAGGTGCCACATAAAAGGTTTCTGCACAAGATAAAAGCTCACGGGGTTGGGGGTAATATATTAACATGGATAGAGGATTGGCTAACTAACAGAAAACAGAGAGTCGGGATAAATGGTTCATTCTTGGGTTGGCAATTAGTAACTAGTGGGGTGCCGCCGGGATTAGTGCTGGGACCCCAACTATTTACAATCTATATTAACAACTTGGAAGAAAGGACCGAGTTTAACATAGCCAAGTTTGTTGATGATACAAAGATGGGAGGAAAAGCAATGTGTGAGTAGGACACAAACAATCTGCAAAAGGACATAGACAGGCTAAGGGAGTGGTCAAAAATTTGACAGATGGAGTATAATATTGGAAAGTGTGAGGTCATGCACTTTGACAGAAAAAAAATCAAAGAGCAAGTTATTATTTAAATGGAGAAAGATTGCAAAGTGCTGCAGTACAACGGGATCTGGGGGTACTTGTGCATGAAACACAAAAGGTTAGTATGCAGGTACAGCAAGTGATCAGGAAGGCCAATGGAATCTTGGCCTTTATTACAAAGGGGATGGAGTATAAAAGCAGGGAAGTCTTGCTACAGTTATACGGGGTATTGGTGAGGCCATATCTGGAATACTGCGTATAGTTTTGATTTACATATTTCTGAAAGGATATACTTGCTTTGGAGGCAGTTCAGAGAAGGTTCACTAGGTTGATTACGGGGATGAGGGGGTTGACTTATGAGGTTGGGTCTCTACTCATTGGAATTCAGAAGAATGAGAGGTAATTTTATCAAAACGTATAAGATTTTGAGGGGGGCTTGACAAGGTGGATGCAGAGAGGATGTTTGCACTGATAGGGGAGACTTGAACTAGGAGAAATAATCTTAGAATAAGGGGCCGCCCATTTAAAAACTGAGATGAGAAGGAATTTCTTCTCTCAGAGGATTGTAAATTTGTGGAATTCACTGCCTCAGACAGCTGTGGAAGCTGTGACATTGAATAAATTTAAGACAGAGATAGACAGTTTCTTAACCGATAAGGGGATAAGGGGTTATGGGGAGCAGGCAGGGAAGTGGACCTGAGTCCATGATCGGATCAGCCATGATCATATTGAATGGCGGAGCAGGCTCGAGGGGCCCTATGACCTACTCCTGCTCCTATTTCTTATGTTCTTATGTTCTTATAATACATTCCGATACATTTTGGTTCAGGCAGTACGTTCTTTCATACACTAGCCAAATGCTATTTATGCAAATACATTTCCCTCTCGATTTAAGCATAAGTAGCTTTCTTTGCTTCTGATTTTGTGCAGTCATTCGCACACAGCAGTTTTCAGGCTTTGTGACTGTGCTAATTGGAGTGTAAGCAGCCATTTTGTGCACCACATGAAATTTACTCCACCAGTGTTGAACAAACCTTATGTGAGCTGTTAAGATCCATTAATGCGTATATGAAATATACAGAGACAGCTTCAACACTGAGCTACAGAAAATGCACAGCAGAGATTTATTTATTTAAAGAATTGCAGAGACAGGATTTGGAAAGAAAGTAAAAAAAAGGATGAGACATAATCCAGAATTTGTCTGAATGTGGAAGAATTTTGATACATGTTTGATTAATTTAAATGCATTTGGCTAATCGAAACATTTTGAAACATGCAGATTTTGTTCATGCTACGCCTCCACAATCTCCAACTGCTTATCTGACATAAATACCTGGATAAGACTGCTCCATGCTGGCAGAACTAAAGCCCTCCTCCTCAGCTCCTGCAAACACCTATGTATCTCCAACCGCACCTCCTTCTCCCTTTCCAACTGCCTTAACACAGTTTGAAATCTTGGCATGTTGCTCAACTCTAAGCTCGGCCTGCCCCCCCAATCTGATCTGTCACCCGAACATTTTCTTTCACCTCCGTAACATCGCCCACCATTGCCCCTTCTCCTCCTCTGCCACCAAATCCCGAATCCGCACTTTTATCACTCCGTGGCGGGATTTCTCCAACATTTTCTTTTCCTACTTCTACCATTCATAAACAATAAGTCACCCAGAATCCCATGATCCGTGAACTCCCTCACCTCCCACATCACCATCACCTCCATCGTCGCCAAGCTCCTGCGGCTGGGGTTTCCTGTTAAATGGCTTTGCTTTGCTTTGCTTTGTTTAATGGCTATCCCGTGCTGCACTTTTTTAATTGTGAAGAAATTGTTGGCTGATTGCCATGGCCATTGGAGGACTTCTCTGCCAGCATCACTTCTGAAGACTCCTCCACTTGTGAAGAGGGAAGAATAAGCCCAAAAATTTAATAAAACCAATTCTCTGACAAGCTTGTCTGGCTCCTTAAGCAGAATAACAGCACAAATCTCTTACACTCAGGTGTATGAGCAAGTGTTGCAAGAGCCCCAACACGCTATTGTTTAATTAATCTATTGAAAGTTGGCCAGATTACAAACTCAAAATTAATGGAATAGCACTATTCTCACCCTCCACATCATTATCAATTGCACATTACCATCCAACCCATGCTTGCCGAGTTACTTCCAGTGCAGGAGATGTTCTTTCCTTGCCAGTAGATGAGCAGAATGCTTCATCTGTAGCATTAAGGATAAGATCAAACCTAATTCATCACACTGGAGAGGTATTTGGCTGCCTGAAGGAGCATGTGGATTTTTGCATGTGAGCCATCACATCTGCAAAGAAGAAACCAATTACTATTTGAAATGTTACAAGATAGTCGTATAGTTCTCATTTTAAATGATGACTGTCCAAGTGTCAGTATGGATGCTATTACTGTGCAGTTGTAACATCTTTCATTAACTTCTTTATCACATTTGAAAGTTAACTTGGGCCACGATTTCCACTACCTCAGCAGGTCCGATGTGGCCGGGGTCGGTGGTGTGTCCTGGCCTTGCTGCTGGCTCCAGTCCGCTGGGTACAAATGATTTAACATTAGTTGAGTTTGTTAAGCTCCGCTCAGTACTTTTCCCAGCCAATTGAAGGAAGCGGCTCTGATGACGTCCTTTGACTGCGCATCATCAGCTGGTTTCTTTAAAGAGACCACGTGCAAATTTACTTTGACAGTTGTTCTGTCAGTGTTCTACAGCATTGAGGTGCTGCAAACACTGACAAGCACTGCACAAAGGTGCATGGCTGCACCCTGGCTCTCCCATGACTCCCTCCAGATACTTATGGAGGGAGTCACAGCAAGCAGGGAGGATCTCTTTCCTTCCAATGGGCAGGAGACCTCCCCAGGAGATCAACACAACTGATTGCACACTGCACAGGAGGACACAAGCAAGGATGTCCTCAGGAGGACCTGGCTGCAATGGTGCAAACCTTTCAATGATCTCAGTAGATCACAAAACATTACTGCAAAGCCACACTCAACCTCATCCTACTGTGCCACTCATCACCATCACTCTTCCTTCCCTACCCTACTCCTGCACATCCTTACTCACACCAACTTACCTTGCATCTCCACCCATCCCTCTCTATTTACATTATCACATCCCCATCTCACAAGCCACCCTTCACACTCACCCTCATCCTAGTCCAATCATACCAACTAACAACACACAAAGGTAGGCACTTGAGTGTTTTAGCCAATGTTCATGTAAAGTTTCTGTTAATGTGCTGTCAAACATTGAAATCTTTATTTTCAACACTTTGCATTCTTGTACAGATTTGCGTGCACTTTTTGAAGTGGCTTAGCGAGTTGCAGTGAATGGTGAGACATAACGGTACCCCCCACAATGGTGATGAGTGTGAAAGAAATGGCTTGGGCATTGTAGGGATGCTTTATGGTGTTGGTGTGGGGTGGTACTAACCTGTCACTTCATGTGGCAGCCAGAGTGTACGTCAAGTGAAGTAAATCTGGCCATGGTGAGGCTATCCCTGGCCTCCTGGGCAGTGATGTGATCGGGTGCTGATGCTCTCTGTCCTGTGCAGTTGATTGCGGAGAAGTTTGCTGTTGTTGTTGGTGCTGCTGGTGTGCCTGGTGCTGCTGGTGTTGGGACTGATTGTGGTGAGTTTTTTTCAAGGGAGATTGTTTCAAGGGTACCGATGCTAATGTAATAGGTGGCAGGCGAACTTGAGAAGACAGAATTGATCTGTCAATGGTGAGAGAGGTTTTTCCAATGAGATAACACTGGCTAGAGAGATTCCTCCAAACACTTACAAACTGCATAAAGCTCAATCTGCCTTCCAAATGCAGTAAGCAACAGCTTTTGATCTTGGGAAGTGAACAGCTGCGAGGTGAGAGCTTTTATAGCACAATTGCAGCTGTCAAGTAAAGAATTGAATTCATGGCCACACAACTCCCGATGTCCTTACCTGACGTGATCCCTGAGCAGTGTAAAACCAATGGACAACCTGGTAATATGGTATGTTCAGCTCAAAATTATTTTTCATAGGCTCTTAACAAGATCATAATGACCTAAATTGCCTCCCCTGCCGCTGCGTGTTGGATCTGTTCAGTGTTGACAGATCCGACATCTGGGAAAGGGGCATGGCAGCGGGTTGACAGCGGGGTCCTGACCCACTGTCAACATTTTTTTTCCCACCTGACCCGCCAACAAATGCATCTGTTGACCCCTCCCGCCCCCGAAATATTCCTCCCTATATTTTCGGTAGATTCGGCCACAATGCCCATGTCAGTGCTTTTGGCTAATATATTTGACAATGAAATAAATTATATTGTGCTTAAAAGCTGGATTTTGGACGAGATTAATCTTGTGCTCCTTTTTGAATTATCAGAGATGGGACATTCATTTTAATCTGTGAGTCCGTCTCTGTCTTTCAGCGGGGTATTGAATGATTCTCTCTCTTCAAACCACATGTCCTTAATATACTGAAATGTTGGAGGAGCAGAGTTCCTAAGTGTGGTGTGCATAAGGCAACTGTTTTCCTTCTATTTGGCACTCAGAGGAAGCCTTCCCTGGGGATAGTGAATAAAGGTTGACTGTACGAATTGGTTGTGCAATTATTGTTATGGTACGTTCTGTACTATTTGTAATGAAATGGAAATTGATAACTGCTGACTTGCCCTTGGGTGCTTGGATTGATGCTTTGACCTTTAACTATCCTACCTTGGCAGTCTAAACCTCCGGTTTGAGGAACTGGATGTTAATCAACCATTCGCTGTACCTCGGACCGCTTCCTTTGGCTCTACATGAAGACTTGATGTTCACCAATTTATTGTTTGGTCAGTGTCTAATGTTCATCCGCTTTTAATTCTATAGCGGTTTTACTCAGAGACATGAGCATTTAACAGATTTACAATGTTCTGCCACATAACACGTGCCTCAATGTCTTGGGTTAAATCAATTTTACTGAGCCGATGAACGTGATCCCTCACAACAAAAGGAGCTAGCCCGCTGCCAGGAAAATTCTCCGTCACGGACAGAAGAGCGCAAGGGAGATGTGCAGCAGCACTGTCTGTGTCAGCTGTGGCTCAGTTGGTTACACTCTCACCTTGGAGTCAGAAGGTTGTGGGTGCAAGTCCCACTCCTGAAACTTGAGCACAAAAATCTAGGCTGATGCTCCAGTCCAGTGCTAAGGGAGCAGTGCACTGTCAGAGATGCTGTCGTTTGGATGAGATGTTAAACTGAGTTTGCTCTCTCAGGTGGACGTAAAGGATCCCATGGCACTATTTTGAAGAAGAACAGGGGAGTTATCTCTGATGTCCTGGCCAATATTTATCCCTCAATCAACATCACTTAAAAAAAACAGATTATCTGGTCATTATCGCATTGCTGTTTGTGGGAGCTTGCTGTGTTGCAAATTTACTGCTGTGTTTCTTAAGTTAGTGACTACACTTCAAAAAGTACTTCATTGTCTGTAAAGCACTTTGAGATGTCCTGAGGTTGTGATAGGCACTATATAAATGTAAATCTTTGTATTTCTTCTTTTTTGAGCCCTTAGCAGTTATCTCATGAAAAACCCTGATATAATGGAGTCAGCTCAGTGCAGCTGTCAGATGATAATATGAGTTATGATACCAGCTACATATTCAGAGAATATCCACCCACCGGGTTGATGTATGATGTGGTATTGTGGCTCATGCTCATATATCCACTTGAACAACTCCCAATATTGCACTCACACAAGGAACTATTATTGTGTTGCCACATCCTGTGTTTTAGATTTTGGAAATTATCCCAGCCTGGAGATCTACACAATGAGTCCATCTGAATGCAGTTAGATATCATTAACTGCGAGATACCAGTGTGGCCATCCTTTGGTAACTAAAAAGAGCCTGTGACATAAAAGTTCATAGCTGCTGTTACAGATAATGACGTGAATAGTAAGACAAAAGTGATCGTCAGTCAGTATAGAACACGAAATAGATGCCAGCAAAAGTGTCTTTGCTGAGTTGGAATTGACCAAGATACAATTACTCTCTCGAGATTAAGTAGTTGGTTATAAGCCGATAAATCTGTATCTATAAATATAGACAAGTGTGTGTCATATATTCAATTGTCATTGTAACCCATGTATAAATTGACCTAAGTTGTACACCGTGAGAACATTGACTACTAGGTGGTGAACTTGTGGGAGACACTCATAACCTAGACTTTCAGGTAGAAAAGGGGAAGCTCCACCTACCTTCAGTGCTGGAATAAAAGTTACTGGTCACAGAGTGACCTTCTCTCAAATATGGGCCTCATGTGCATTTATACTGTATTGTAAGAACATACCATTGGCGACGAGAAACAGGGATTTAAACCACGTGAGCATGGCCACTAGCAGCACAGATGAGAGGTACTGTGTTGGTGATGATTGGGACGATTTTATTGAGAGACTACAGCAAAGTTTCGTCACTAAGGAATGGTTGGGACAGGATTCGGCCGACAAACGCAGGGCTCATCTACTGACGGTTTGTGGATCCAGGACGTACTCCCTGATGAAGGACCTTCTAGCGCCAGAGAAGCCGGCGGACAAGACTTTTGAAGCGCTCAGTAAGTTGATCGGGGAACACTTTAAACCGGCGAGCAGCATGCACATGGCGAGACACCGGTTTTATACGCACCGGTGGCGAGAAGGGCAAAGCGTTCCAGACTTCGTGGCAGACCTCCGGCGACTGGCGAGCCGATGTAAGTTCCCAGATGCATGCAGAGTGGAGATGCTACAAGACTTTTTTATTGAGGGCATCGGGCACGCTGGGGTTTTCAGGAATCTGATTGAGACCAAAGACTTGACCTTGGAAAAGGCGGCTTTGATGGCCCAGCCATTTATCTCAGGAGAGGAAGAGACCTGAATGATGTTTGACAAAAATCTTGGCTTAAGTGCAGGAAATGGACAGGGAGTCAACATTGTTAACGCGGCACACAGTTCTCCAGGCAGACAGGGGCAATCAGACATACACGAGCATGTAGTCGAACCCAAAGGGGGAATTCAACAGAGACAATGGCTAGCTGAATGGCGATTCATGCCATCGCAAGGGACAATGTGGCCAGTAATGGGGCCATCAACAACTGTCAATGGTGCGCTTAAGGACAGTTACAGAGACAGTCAGAGATGATTGACTGGTAATGGACCTTTTGTTTCCAACAACAGCTCATGTTGGAGGTGTGAAGGCAAACACCCAGCCAGAGCTTGCAGGTATCAGAAATTGCAACGTCAGCGGTCACTTGGCGCATATATGCAGAAAGCCTGCAGCCAGGTTGATGTACGAGGAGGACGGGCCCGATGTAAGCCCTACGAGTCCAAATGAACACCGGGGGAAATCGCTGGAAGCTGAAGTTCAGCGAGTTCATGTGGAGCACATATACAGTTCATACACCAGGACGCCACCGATAATGATGAAAGTGCTCCTCAATGGCATCCCAGTATCACTGGAGCTAGACACGGGGGCCAGCCAGTCACTGATGAGTATCAAACAGTTCGAAAGGTTGTGGGTGTCCAAGGCCAGAAGGCCAAAATTATTACATATTGACACACAGCTACGGACAAAAACAAAGGAGATCATTCCGGTCCTAGGCAGCGCCACGGTAGTCGTCACCCACAAAGATTTGGAGAACAGATTGCCACTCTGGATTGTCCCGGGGGACAGTCCTGTACTACTGGGGAGGAGTTGGCTTGCTGTCATGAACTGGAAATGGGGCGATGTCAATGCAATTTCTTCTGTGGAGCGAATAACATGCTCACAGATCCTGGACAAATTTGACTCATTATTTCAACCCGGCATTGGCACTTTCATGGGGACCAAGGTAGTGATTCACATAAACCCGGACGCCAGGCCAGTACATCACAAGGCCAGAACGGTGCCGTACGTGATGAGCGAAAAGATAGAAGACGAATTGGACCGCCTGCTGAGGGAAGGCATCATCTCGCCAGTCGAATTCAGTGACTGGGCGAGCCCGATTGTGCTGGTGCTCAAGACGGATGGGTCAGTCGGGATATGTGGTGATTACAAGATCACCATCAATCGGGTGTCACTCCAAGACCAGTACCCACTACTGAGAGCGGAGGACCTCTTTGCAATGCTATCCGGTGGCAAACTTTTTTCAAAATTGGACCTGACCTCAGCTTACATGACCTACATGCTGGCGAGTGAATCAAAGAAGCTGACCACCATCACAACACACAAGGGATTGTTTGAGTACAACAGATGTCCACTCAGGATTCGCTTGGCCGCCGCGATCTTTCAACGAAATATGGAAAGCCTCCTCAAGTCGATTCCAAGGATGGTGGTTTTTCAAGACGACATCCTCATCACGGGTTACGATACTGAAGAACACCTCCACAACTACGCAGACTGAACCGGGTAGGGCTGCGACTGAAAAGGGCAAAGTGCGTCTTCCGAGCTCCAGAGGTAGAATTTCTGGGGATGAGGGTAGCAGCAGATGGGATCAGACCTACTACGTCCAAAACGGAAGCGATCCAGAGAGCACCCAGACACCGTAACACGACGGAGCTGAGTTCATTCCTGGGGCTCCTGAACTATTTTGGTAACTTTCTTCCCAAATTGAGCATGCTGTTAGAGCCGCTACATGTGCTCCTACGCAAAGGTCGCGAATGGGTCTGGGTAGACAGCCAGGAAAGGGCTTTTGAAAGAGCACGCAATTTGTTATGCTCCAAAAATCTGTTAACGCTATATGACCCATGTAAGAAACTTGTTTTAATATGCGATGCGTCGTCCTCTGGGGTCGGGTGTGTGTTGCAGCATGTTAATGCCAATGGTCAGTTACAGCTGGTAGCTTCTGCCTCCAGAAGTCTGTCCCAGGCAGAAAGGGGCTATGGGATTGTAGAAAAGGAAGCACTTGCATGTGTATATGCTGTAAAAAAATGCACCAGAACCTGTTTGGCAGGAAATTTGAGCTGGAGACAGATCACAAACCCCTAGCGTCCCTTTTAGCCGCCTATGACTATACAATTCGGCACAGACCGGGCACTGAAAACTGCACCGATGTACTCAGCAGGCTCCCACTAGCCATCACCGAGGGGGCAACCGAGCATGCTGCTGAGATGGTCATGGCTGTTGAAGCTTTCGAAAGCGAAGGCTCACCCGTGACAGCCCGTCAGATCAAAGTCTGGACAAATAGAGACCCGTTACTGTCTTTAGTCAAGAAATGTGTCTTGAATGGGGACTGGGCTGCCACGTACGGGGTATGCCCTGAGGAATTCAAACCATTTCACAGGCGCAAGGATGAACTCTCGATTCAGGCCGATTGCCTACTGTGGGGAAACTGAGTGGTCATGCCCCAGATGGGCAGAGAGACGTTCATCAGAGAACTCCACAATGGGCACCCGGGCATTGTCATGATGAAGGCAATTGCCAGGTCACACGTTTGGTGACCAGGGATAGATGCAGACCTGGAACTTTGTGTTCACAGGTGCAACACGTGTGCCCAGCTGGGCAATGCGCCCAGAGAAGCCCCCCTTAGCCCCTGGTCCTGGCCTGCCAAGCCATGGTCACGCATCCATGTGGACCATGCAGGTTCTTTCATGGGAAAGTAGTAGACGCCTACTCCAAATTGATCGAGTGTGACATTCTCAATTCAAGCACATCCTTTGTCACGGTAGAAAGTCTACGGGCAATGTTCGCCACCCATGGTCTACCGGACGTCTTGGTCAGTGACAATGGCCCGTGCTTTACAAGCATTGAATTCCAGGACTTTATGGCAGGAAATGGTATCAACCATATCAGAACGGCACCGTTCAAGCCGGCCTCAAATGGCCAGGCGGAACGAGCAGTGCAGATAATCAAACAGAGGATGCTCAGAATCCAAGGGGGTTCCCTACAAAGCCGCTTATCACGCCTCCTGTTGGTCAATAGATCCCGACCACACTCGCTCACAGGAGTCCCACCCGCGGACCTGCTAATGAAAAGGACGCTCAAAACCAGGTTATCCCTTATACACCCCACCATGAAAGAAATTGTTGAGAGCAGACGCCAGTCACAATGTGACTACCATGACGGGAATGCGAGGGCGTGATGTATTAATGTCAATGACCCTGTCTTTGTTCTCAGTAACGCTTCAGGGCCTAAATGGCTCGCAGGCACTGTGATTGCCAAAGAGGGGAATAGGATTCTGGTAGTTAAACTTACCAATGGACAAATCTGCCGCAAACACATGGATCAAACAAAAAGAAGGTTCAGCAACCCCATAGAAGAAGCAGAGGAAGAACACGATGTAGAGTTCACTCCTCCACAGGTGACCGAACACCAGAACCAAGCAGAGGAGAGCCCAGTCACTGTGGGCAGTCCGAACAGGCCTGAGGCACTGCAAACAGCAGACACTCAGGCCAGTGCCCAACAACCGGAGCCCCAACTCCGGCGTAAACCACCAGAGAGACTTAACCTGTGATCCCAATCAGACTTTGGGGGGAGGTGATGTCATGTATTCAACTGTCATTGTAATCCATGTATAAACTGACCTAGGTTGTACACCGTGAGAACATTGACTACTAGGTGGTGAACTTGTGGGAGACACTCCTAACCTAGACTTTCAGGTATAAAAGGGGAAGCTCCACCTACTTTCATCACTTCAGTGCTGGCTAATAAAGGTTACTGGTCACAGAGTGACCTTCTCTCAAACATGGGCCTCGTGTGCATTTATACTGTATAGTAAGGACATATCAGTATGAGGTGGTGCATTTTGTTAGGAGAAATGAGAGGCCACCTACTCCTTGGAAAATGAGAGTCTAAATGGAGTCGAGGAGCAAAGGGATCTAGGGTTCAGATTCACAAATCATTAAAAGTAGTAACACCGGTTAACGAGGCCAAAAAATGCACTGGGGTTTATTTCTAGAGGAATATAATTCAAAAACAAATAAGTTATGTTGTACTTACATAGAACCTTCGATCACACTCAGTTCTGGTCTCCATATTATGAAAAGAATATAGAGGCACTAGAGTAGGTGCAAAAAAGATTTACAAGGCTGAAACCAGAACTGAGAGGATATAACAATCAGAAAAGGCTGAACAGGCTGGGACTATTCTCTCCAGAAAATAGAAGGTTGAGAGATGATCTGGTCGAGGTCTTTAAAATTATGAAAGAGTTCAATAGGGCAGATCTAGAGAAGTTGGTTCCACTTGTGGGAGAGACCAAAACTGTGGGCCATAAATAATAAATAGTCACTAATACAACCAATAGGGAATTTAGAAGAAATTCGGAGATCGGGATTGGCTCCCGCAAGGAATAGTTGAGGCGAGAAGCATAGCTACATTTAAGGGGAAAGTAGATAAGTACATCAGAGAGAAAGGAATAGACGAGTGCGTTGATAGGGTGAGGTGAAGTAAGGTGGGTGGAGGTTCGTGTGGACCATAAACATTGGACCAAATGTTTCTGTGCTGTAAATTCTATGTAAAATTTCTTCTCTTCCAGATTCACGCCTTTCAGATGTTCTCTTTTATCCAGCTAAGCACACACTCTGCACAAACGTGGAAACACTTAAGTATGTGTTGATGGTATTTAAATCAACTTTAATTGAAACATATAGTGCACCTGGAGTATGAGGTTTCAGACAAGGAAAATAGTCAGTTCCGCCTCCAAGTCATTTTCTTAAATAGTGCTTCAGTCATTGGGCGTTAATTCATTACAGTTGCATTTAATTGCATGCAGAAAGGCAGGCTTTGGTAATCACCAGATATCTTACATGACCACTGCTGCTAACATACCGCAATACATGGTACAGACACAGGCAGATGCCAGCAAGAGAAATTTTCAACCTCATCGCTTTGAATTGTGGCCCACTGTTTCATTTTTGTTTCGCTTTTTTGTCCATAACTGTAGCACAGTACGCCAACCAATTTTTTTTTATATACAGTGTATCGCAGTGGGCAACAATGTGTTATTGGTTTGTCGCAGGCTATAAATTAGTTAAACACCTTTCAACACATCATGCAGTTTTCACCACAGATTGGAGGAAGATTAAGTAGGGGGAATTGATAGCTGGCTGACCGACTTGCTCTGCACTTGGCATCGCGAGTGCAGGGCTGTTCCTAGGCCGCCAGACATCTCGGTCAGGTGAAGTCTGTTCCAACAGCACCTTTGAAGTCTGACTTAAGAACAAAACAATTGCATTGTTAGAGCATTTTCCAGGTTAACTAGCGCTGCCCTATATTCCGTAGCTTTGTAACTATTCTCTGCCTATAACAAGAAAGTTTATAGCTATATCTAAAAGTTAACGTACTAAATCTGTATAATAGGACGAAGCAATGTATCACATTAAAATAGCAATCCATTCGGGTGTATTTAGCCCATATTCTGCCCATCATACCCATATCGCTAACACCAATCTAAAAGTAAGGCAGTCGATTGGGGGAAATGTCTGAGGCTTTGAGGTTGTGTGCACTCCTATGATGTAAGAGGTGCTGAATGCGCTTATAGTATTTTTTTACACATGAATCCTTGGAATTTTTTTTCTCTAGATCTCTTGAAGAGTAGGATGTCAGTTGTGGGGAAAGATATATATATATATATGTTTTTCACTTTTTTTTAACCGTATGTTAGTTATAGCAGCTGATTGAAGATAGGGGGCAAGCTTCCTACTTTAACCCCAGCACTGTGCACCACTTTCCATGGTCGCACATATGGCCAGCTCTCTGCTTGACATCTTACTATTTATCTCCTGTTAGTTGAACCTGGTCTGTTTTGTAAGGATAAAACTGGCCACAAATGAAGCTGTTTGTGTTGTAACTTTTGGGAATCATGGGATTCAATTCCAAATTTTTAAGTTTAAAAAAAATATTAGAAATGGCATCTGGCAGCATAGTGTGAAGAATATTAAAAAATATAATTCCTTAGTTTCAGTGGTAAATATAAGCAGGTTTGCATATATTTTTGGTCAAAACATTCTTAGTGCCCATATACAAGACAATTCTATGCTGCTGGAGAGAAGGAGGGAGGGGGTTGATGATGATAGAAATATTTTCCCTCAACAATTTGCAGTTTGTTTAGTGTTTTAACTGTTGATGGGCTTAATTCTAGACTTTTTGAATATTACGATACTAATGGAGGCATTAGGTCAGCTGATTAGACCAGGTTAGAGCTTCTATTAAAATAGCAGACAAAAGAATTTCATAAAAATGCACTACACTCATATCTGAAAAGCAGAATTTCAAGGCGTAAGAGTTTGAGACATACTAAAGTGTTTTCTTTGAGGTAGTCTTGCTGTTACATCTATCAAAGGATTTTGGGTCTGGTTGTGACCTGTTAGGCTTGATTTAGTTGGAACTTAAGTCTCATGACATAAGTGTTCTAGATTACTGTCCCCTCGCTGGGGCAAATTCCACCAAGGGCACTCCTTGAATATCACTTAGAATAAATGTAAAATTGATTCCTGCTGAAGCCTGTCTTAATGAATAAATTGTCTCCTCACTCACCGTGTGCTTTGATTACATGTCTATCCCTTATTGCAACTTAAACCCTGTTCTTATTGTTCATCATAGGAACATTTTATCACCTTCTAGAGTCTGGGACCAATAAAGGTGCTACAGTGACAGGTGGCTATGAGTAATGAATTATACAAATTTTGACTTGATGCGTTACTAAATGCTGAGAGCACATTTTATTCATTTTACAATGATGAACCTCAGTGGCTCAAGAGAATCAATGTAGAAACATTGCAATACAGAACAAAACCAATGCTGATGAAGGGTCATCGACCTGAAACATTAACTCTGTTTCTCTCTCCACAGATGCTACCTGATCTGCTGAGTGCTTCCACCTTTTTCCGTTTTTATTTCAATGCTTCAAAATACCATCTGCGGAATCTCGGCATAATGTTGAACCCCAAGTTCACCTTCCTCCCTTCATCTCTTCAGTTTCCGAGACCATTCTTTTCCAACCCCACAACATTACATGTCTCCTTCCCTCCCTCTTCCCCACTGCTGCTTCAATCACCTCAGCTGCGATATTTTTAATGCTCTTGTATCCAGCTCTCTGCCTCCACTCTCCAAAAATTATGACTCCTTCAAAACCACGGCCCGCACCTTCATCTGCACTACATTCCACACACCAATTGCCGCCATCCTTTCCAAGCTGTACTGACTCCCCATGCCAATAAATTGACTACGACATCTTTATCCTTGCTTTCAAATCTCTCGCCCACTCTACCGTTCTGATCTTCTCCAGCCATATATTCAGGTGAGCACCTTCCGACACCAGGTAGCTGCTCTTTCAACCACGATGCTTTTGCTCACTATGTTCCCTCTTTAATTCCCTAATCTATCCACCTCCCTACCTGCTTTCAAAACCTCCTCCTCCATAGCCTTCCTTTTGATCCTGCTTCTGCACCACCTCCAATCTTCGATGTTTTCCCATTTCGCCTCCTGCTTTGCATCTACTGTTTCCCTTCTGTAATGTAAAACTCTTTCAGACACCTTCCTACCCATGTGAATTGCTATAGAAATGTAAGTTCCTGTGGCCATAAATATCTGGCAATGATTCATCATTTATATTTGAATCTGTTGAATGCTATCAAAATACCATTAAATCAATTGTACTCTTATTTACAAGAAAAATGAAATGTCACCCCTGACTAACAGGTACTGATCACGATTATATATCATGACTTAAATGTACCCTGATTGCGGCAACTTAACAGATCCATTTCCTTTAATCATTTATCTATGAAAGAACAAACTGCTTCTGTCATGTTTGTAACTACAATGTAACACCACTGTATACACTCAACACAGATGCACACCTTGACCACAGGGGATGAACTTGTGGGAGACACTCCTTGCCTGATCATTCAGGTATTTAAAGGGAGGTCCCACGCAGGGTCATCACTTCTGGAGTGCTGAATAAAGAGTTAAGGTCACTGTGTGGCCTTGTCCCTGGAATGTACCTCATGTGGTTTCATGCTGCAGAGTAAGGACTTTACATTGGCGACGAGAAACAGGAATTCACGACCCACGAGAATGGCCACCGGCAGCACAGATGAACGGTACTGTGTTGGGGAAGACTGGGATGATTTTGTTGAGAGGCTTCAGCAGAGCTTTGTCACGAAAGACTGGCTGGGGATGCAGCGGCCGACAAGCGTCGGGCTCATCTTTTGACCAGCTGCGGGCCAAAGACTTATGTGCTCATGAAGGACTTACTGGCACCTGAAAAGCTGTTGGACAAAACCTTTGAAGAGCTTAGCAAGTTGATTGAGGAGCACCTCAAGCCGGCGAGCAGCATACACATGGCTCGACACAGATTCTACACCCACCGACGTCGTGAAGGACAGAGCATACCGGACTTTGTAGCGGATCTCAGGCGCTTGGCCAGCCTCTTTAAGTTCACAGACACCTGCAGTTCTCCCTCCAATGCGGCGATGGATCAGGGAGTTAACATCCTCAATGCTACTCAGAGCCCCGCGGGCAGGCAGGGGCAGTGCGATATTCATCGGGTAGTAATAGACCCCAGAGTAGGACCGCAACAGAGACAATGGCAGGCTGAATGGACATTCACGCCATCACAGTGGACAATGCGGCCCAGGATGGGCCATTGACACCCACTAATAGGAGTCAGAGGGACAGTCAGCGCGGAATTCCTGGCCACAGTCCTTTTGTCCCCAACAATGGAAACTTTAACTCGTGCTGGAGGTGTGGGGGAAAACACTCAGCCAGATCTTGCAGATTCCAGCAGTTTGTCTGCAGAAACTGCAACCTCAGTGGCCATTTAGCTCATATGTGCAGAAAGTCTGCAACCAGATTGATATATGAGGCAGGTGGACCAGAAGAGGGTTCTCTGAGGCAGGATGACTTTTGGGGCAAATCGATGGACGCCGAGGTTCAGCGGGTCCATGTGGCGAATATTCACAGTTCATACACCAAAACGCCACCAATGATGATGAGGGTTTTATTGAATGGTATCCCAGTACGAATGGAGCTGGACACAGGGGCCAGCCAGTCACTCATGGGTGTTCAACAATTCGAGAAGCTATGGCCACACAAAGCCAGTAGACCCAAATTAGAACGTATCGAGACACAATTAAGGACTTACACCAAATAAATCATTCCGGTGCTAGGCAGTGCAATGTTGGCTGTCACGCACGATGGCTTAGTGAACCGGCTGCTGCTCTGGATTGTCCTGGGCAATGGTCCCGCACTGTTGGGGAGGAGCTGGTTAGCCGAGATGAACTGGAAATGGGGGGATGTTCACGCAATGTCATCGGTGGAGCGAAGTTCGTGCTCACAAGTTCTACAACAATTCAAGTCACTTTTCCAACCGGGCGTCGGGACTTTCAAAGGCACTAAAGTAGTGATACACATCACCCTGGATGCCAGGCCAGTGCACCACAAAGCCAGAGTGGTGCCGTATATGATGCGGGAGAAAATCGAGAGCGAATTGGACCGGCTATTGTGAGAGGGCATCATCTCGCCTGTTGAATTCAGTGACTGGGCGAGCCCCATCATCCCCGTTCTTAAAGCGGATGGCTCTGTCAGGATCTGTGGCGACTTCAAGGCCACCATCAATCGGGTGTCCTTACAAGACCAATACCCGCTCCGAAGAGTGGAGAACCTCTTCGCCATGCTGGCAGGCGGCAAGCTGTTCACCAAGTTGGACCTCACTTCAGCCTATATGACCCAGGATCTGGCCGATGAATCTAAACTGCTGACCACCATCACCACGCACAAGGGACTGTTTGCGTATAACAGGTGCCCGTTTGACATTCGATCAGTGGCCGCGATTTTTCAACGCAACATGGAAAGCCTGCTTAAATCCATCCCTGGAACGATCGTATTCCAGGACCCCATCCTCATCACGGGTCGAGACACCGAGGAACATTTCCACAACCTGGAGGAGGTGCTACGCCGACTGGACCGGGTAGGCCTGCGACTCAAGAAGTCTAAATGCATGTTCTTAGCTCCCAAGGTTGAGATCTGGGCAGGAGGGTGCTGCAGATGGGATTCGGCCCACCGAATCCAAAACAGAGGCGATTCGACGAGCACCCAGGCCCTGCAACACATCGGAGTTGTGTTGATTCCTGGGACTGTTGAACTATTTCGGGAACTTTCTGCCGAACTTGAGCACGTTATTGGAGCCACTATACGTGCTCCTGCGTAAGGGTTGTGATTGGTTTTGGGAGGACTGTCAGGAACGGGCTTTTAATCAGGCATGAAACCTACTGTGTTCAAACAAGCTGTTGACCCTGTATGACCCTTGCAAAAGTTTAGTTCTGACATGTGATGCATCGTCCTATGGAGTTGGGTGTGTGTTGCTGAGGGTCAACTACAACCTGTGGCTTATGCCTCCAGTTCGCTCTCTCAAGCAGAACGGGACTATGGGATGGCTGAGAAGGAAGCGCTCGCATGTGTCTATGGTGTTAAGAAAATGCATCAGTATCTCTTTGGTAGGAAGTTTGAATTAGAGACGGACCATAAGCCGTTCACATCCATGTTGTCAGACAGCAAGGCTGTCAATGCCAAAGCATCAGCTCGCATACAGCGATGGGCTCTCACACTCGCGGCTTATGACTACTCCATCCGGCACCGGCCCGGCACTGAAAATTGCGCTGACACGTTCAGCAGCCTCCCACTGGCCACCACCGAGGGGGCAGTGGAGCAAAGCGCCAAGATGGTCATGGCTGTCGATGCCTTTGACAGTGCAGGCTCCCCTTTCACAGCCCGCAAGATCAAAATCTGGACAAACAGAGATCCCCTCCTATCCCTGATTAAGAAATGTGTCCTGACTGGGGATTGGGCGCCCGCACACGGAGCATGCCCTGAGGCGGTCAGACCATTCCATAGACGGATGGATGAGCTCTCCATCCAAGCTGACTGCCTACTATGGGCTGCCGGGTAGTCATGCCCCAGAAGGGTAGGGAGGCATTCATCAGGGAACTCCACGGCGAGACTCAGGCATTGTGATGATGAAGGCCATTGCTCGGTCACACCTTTGGTGGTCCGAAATTGACTCAGATCTGGAACACTGTGTTCGTAGGTGCACAACATGTGCCCAGCTGGGTAATGCCCCCAGAAAGATCCTGCTCAGCCCGTGGCCCTGGCCCACCAAGCCATGGTCACGCATTCACGTTGATTACGCAGGCCCGTTCATGAGGAAGATGTTCCTTATCGTTGTAGGTGCGTACTCGAAATGGATCGAGTGCATCATCCTGAATTCATGCACTTCATCCACCACTGTGGAAAGCCTACGTGCGATCTTTGCTACCCATGGCTTGCCGGACATCCTGGTTCGAGATAATGGCCCGTGTTTCATGAGCTATGAATTCTGGGAGTTTATGTCGGGCAATGGCATCAACCACGTCATGACTGCGCCGTTAAAGCCGGCCTCCAATGGCCAGGCGGAACGTGCAGTCCAAATCGTTAAGCAAGGGATGCTCAGGATTCAAGGACCCTCCCTACAATGCCGCCTATCGCGCCTCCTGCTGGCCTATAGGTCCTGCCCGCACTCGCTCACGGGGGTCCCGCCTGCAGAGCTACTCATGAAACGGACACTCAAATCTCGGTTGTCCCTCATCCACCCAGTCCTGACCGACATAGTTGAGGGCAATCGTAAGGCACAAAATGAGTACCATGACCGTAATTCGAGGGGGAGATGTATAGAAATAAATGATCCTGTATTCGTCCTCAATCACGCCATGGGCCCAAATGACTCGAGGGTACCGTAATTGACAAAGAAGGGAATAGGGTCATTGTGGTAAAACTCAACAATGGCCAGATATGTCGAAAGCATCTGGACCAAGTAAAAAAAAGGCTCAGCAATGACACGGAGGAACCTGAAGAAGACCATGAGATGGAGCTCACACTACCGCCAGTGAATGAGCAACAAGAGCAATCAGAGGAATGCATGGTTCCTGAGGTCAGGCCGGACAGGCCGGAATCACCACAAGTGACAGACACTCACGTCAGTGTCCAACAACCAGAGCCCCAACTATAGCGCACCACGAGGGAGTGCAGACCACCTGAAAGACTAAACCTATGATCCCAATAAGACTTTTTTGGGGGGGGGGGGGGGCAGAAGGTGATGTCATGTTTGTAACTACAATGTAACACCACTGTATACACTCAACACAGATGCACACCTTGACCACAGGGGGTGAACTTGTGGGAGACATTCCTTACCTGATCACTCAGGTATTGAAAGGGAGGTCCCACGCAGGGTCATCACTTCTGGTGTGCTGTAATAAAGAGTCAAGGTCACTGTGTGGCCTAGTCCCTGGAATGTGCCTTGTGTGATTTCATGCTGTAGAGTAAGGACTTTACAGCTTCCATGTAGTATAAGCACACAAAAGAAAATCGAAAGAAAGACTTGCATTCTATTGACTCTGGATCAGTTCCCTTGGACTGGAGGGTAGCTAATGTAACACCACTTTTTTAAAAAGGAGGGAGAGAAAGCAGGGAATTATAGACCGGTTAGCCTGACATCGGTGGTGGGGAAAATGTTGGAATCAATTATAAAAGATGAAAAAGCAACGCACTTGGAAAGCAGTGACAGGATCAGTCCAAGTCAGCATGGATTTATGAAAAGAAAATCATGCTTGACAAATCTTCGAGAGGATGTAACTAGTAGAGTGGACAAGGGAGAACCAGTGGATGTGGTGTATCTGGACTTTCAAAAGGCTTTTGACAAGGTCCCACACAAGAGATTAGTGTGCAAAATTTACGCATATGGTATTGGGAGTAATGTATTGACGTGGATAGAGAACTGGTTGGCAGACAGGAAGCAGGGAGTCGGAATAAACGGGTCCTTTGCAGAATGGCAGACAGTAACCAGTGGGGTGCCGCAGGGTTCAGTGCTGGGACCCCAGCTATTTACAATATACATCAATGACTTAGATGAAGAAATTAAATGAAATATCTCCAAGTTTGCAGATGACACTAAGCTGGGTTGCGATGTGAGCTGTGAGGAGGATGCTAAGAGGATGCAGGGTGACTTGGACATAGAAAAATAGAAACATAGACACATAGAAACATAGAAACATAGAAAATAGGTGCAGGAGTAGGCCATTCGGCCCTTCGAGCCTGCACCACCATTCAATAAGATCATGGCTGATCATTCCCTCAGTACCCCTTTCCTGCTTTCTCTCCATACCCCTTGATCCCTTTAGCCATAAGGGCCATACCTAACTCCCTCTTGAATATATCCAATGAACTGGCATCAACAACTCTCTACGGTAGGGAATTCCACAGGTGAACAACTCTCCTCATCTCAGTCCTAAATGGCCTACTCCTTGCCCTAAGACTGTGTCTCCTGTTTCTGGACTTCCCCATCATCGGGAACATTCTTCCCGCATCTAGCCTGTCCAGTCCTGTCAGAATCTTGTAAGTTTCTATGAGAGCCCCTCTCACCCTTCTAAACTCCAGTGTATAAAGGTCCAGTTGATCCAGTCTCTCCTCATATGTCAGTCCCGCCATCCCGGGAATCAGTATGGTGAACCTTCGCTGCACTCCCTCAATAGCAAGAACGTCCTTCCTCAGATTAGGAGACCAAAACTGAACACAATATTCTAGGTGAGGCCTCACTAAGGCCCCATAAAACTGCAGTAAGACCTCCCTGCTCCTATACTCAAATCCCCTACCTATGAAGGCCAACATACCATTTGCCTTCTTCACCGCCTGCTGTACCTGCATGCCAACTTTCAATGACTGATGAATCATGACACCCAGGTCTCGTTGCACCTCCCCTTTTCCTAATCTTCGGCCATTCAGTTAATATTCTGCCTTCGTGGTATTGCCCCCAAAGTGGATAACCTCACATTTATCCACATCATACTGCATCTGCCATTCATTTGCCCACTCACCTAACCTGTCTAAGTCACCCTGCAGCCTCTTAGCATCCTCCTCACAGCTCACACCACTGCCCAGTTTAGTGTCATCTGCAAACTTGGAGATATTACACTCAATTCCTTCATCTAAATCATTAATGTATATTGTAAAGAGCTGGGGTCCCAGCACTGAGCCTTGTGGCATGCCACTAGTCACTGCCTGCCATTCTGAAAAGGACCCATTTATCCCGACTCTCTGCTTCCTGTCTGCCAACCAGTTCTCTATCCACGTCAGTACATTACCCCCAATACCATGTGCTTTGATTTTGCACACCAATCTCTTGTGTGGGACCTTGTCAAAAGCCTTTTGAAAGTCCAAATACACCACATCCACTGATTCTCCCTTGTCCACTCTCCTAGTTACATCCTCAAAAAATTCCAGAAGATTTGTCAAGCATGATTTCCCTTTCATAAATCCATGCTGACTTGGACCGATCCTGTCACTGCTTTCCAAATGCGCTGCTATTTCATCTTTAGTAATTGATTCCAACATTTTCCCCACTCCTAATGTCAGGCTAACCGGTCTACAATCACACGTTTTCTCTCTCCCTTCTTTTTTAAACAGTGGTGTTACATTAGCTACCCTCCAGTCCATAGGAACTGATCCACAGTCGATAGACTGTTGGAAAATGATCACCAATGCATCCACTATTTCTAGGGCCACTTCCTTAAATACTCTGGGATGCAGACTATCAGGCTGTGCGGATTTATCGGCCTTTATTCCCATCAATTTCCCTGACACAATTTCCCGCTTTATAAGGATATCCTTCAGTTCCTCCTTCTCACTAGACCCTCAGTCCCTTAATATTTCCAGAAGGTTATTTGTGTCTTCCTTCGTGAAAACAGAACCAAAGTATTTGTTTAACTGGTCCGCCATTTCTTTGTTCCCCATTATAAATTCACCTGAATCTGACTGCAAGGGACCTACGTTTATTTTCACTAATCTTTTTCTCTTCACATACCTATAGAAGCTTTTGCAGTCAGTTTTTATGTTCACAGCAAGCTTCCTCTCGTACTCTATTTTCCCCCTCCAATTAATCCCTTTGTCCTCCTCTGCTGTATTACAAAATTCTCTCAGTCCTTAGGTTTGCTGCTTTTTCTAACCAATTTATATGCCTCTTCCTTGGATTTAACACTATCCTTAATTTCCATTGTTAGCCACGGTTGAGCCACAGGTTAGGTGAGTGGGCAAATACATGGCAGATGCAGTATAATGTGGATAAATGTGAGATTATCCACTTTGGTGGCAAAAACAGGAAGACAGAATATTATCTGAATGGTGACAGATTAGGAAAAGGGGAGGTGCAACGAGACCTGGGTGTCATGGTACATCAGTCATTGAAGGTTGGCATGCAGGTACAGCAGGTGGCGAAGAAGGCAAATGGCATGTTGGTCTTCATAGCTAGAGATTTGAGTATAGGAGCAGGGAGGTCTTACTGCAGTTGTACAGAGCCTTGGTGAGGCCTCACCTGGAATATTGTGTTCAGTTTTGGTCTCCTAATCTGAGGAAGGACGTTCTTGCTATTGAGGGAGTGCAGCGAAGGTTCACCAGACTGATTCCCAGGATGGCAGGACTGACATATGAGGGGAGACTGGATCAACTGGGCTTGTATCCACTGGAGTTTAGAAGAATGAGAGGGGATCTCATAGAAACATATAAAATTCTGATGGGATTGGACAGGTTAGAGGCAGGAAGAATGTTCCCATTGCTGGGGAGTTCCAGAACCAAGGGTCACAGTCTAAGAAAATGGGGTAAGCCATTTAGGATCGAGATGAGGAGAAACTTCTTCACTCAGAGAGTGGTTAACCTGTGGAATTCCCTACCGCAGAGAGTTGTTGAGGCCAGTTCGTTAGATATATTCAAAAGGGAGTTAGATATGGCCCTTATGGCCAAAGGGATCAAGGGTTATGGAGAGAAAGCAGGAAAGGGGTACTGAGGTTGAATGATCAGCCATGAGCTTATTGAATGGCGGTGCAGGCTCGAAGGGTCGAGTGGTCTGCTCCTGCACCTAATTTCTATGTTTCTATTTATATCGCACCTTTCACAGCCTCAGGACATCCCAAAGCACTTTACAGCTAATGAAGTACTTTTCAAATGTAGTCACTGATGTAACATGTGGCAGCCAATTTTCACACAGCAAGCTTCCACCAACAGCAATGTAATAATGACCAAATAATCTGTAATAGTGATGTCAGCTAAGGGATAAATATTGGCTCGGTGTAGCATTTTTAGAATTTCAGATCCATTATTTTACATAGCTATTAGCTTGCCTCACAGTTGTGGTGGCATCGTAAAATGTACCCAGGATCTACAAATGGCAAGTCTATAAGCCCATCCGACTGTTTGGGACAGGTGCAATCCAGAGGTTGAGTAACTCCTGTCAGCTTCAGAGCACCTCCAGCATCTGGTAACCAAGTGGTAACAGCAGAGGTGCTGGGACCAGGCTAACTGCCTGAATCTCTCACCCAAGGTATGATGCATAGATTTGAGGAAAGGGGAGTGCACTTAAACGAGTTGAGGAAATAAATTAGAGATCCAAATCGAGAATAAGCTATCCAAATATTTTAAACTGTTTGCACGCTAAAAATCATCGGGCTAGATTTAGCTGAAAAAATAACGGGTGTATAAACTTCGCCGTATTAATCTGTAAATTGGCCTGCAATTTGTGGCGAGGAAGAGATATCCTGTGGATTGCGAATCGCCACAAATTGCTGGACGATTTGCACCGCTCCACTGTTAGCTTCACGAAAGCACCAAACCTCCCCGTGATTTTCATGAAGTTGTTGTTATTGCCCTTTAAACTCGCAGAAAATTTAAGACTACTAATTAATAGTGTAAGTACCCTTTTAACGACATGGTTATTGTAAATGACTACGAATCAACCTCTCTGGCCCAGAAAGTGAACAATTAAACATGTGCAGTCTCACTCCTTCAGGTAGTGAATTGTTGTTGATGATTTTTAACATGTCAAATTTTTAAAAATTGATTTTACTTTTTTTACTTTCCTTTCTGTCTCTTTTTTTTCTCCCCCTCTTAATCCAATCTTTCTTTCCCTCTAGTTGTCCGGAATTTTGCTGCCGCTCAGAGGGCAGGTTTGGAGGCAGGTCTGCGATCAACATCTAAATGATTGACCGTGGGGTGGGAACCCGCCTCCTTGTAAGTTTTTCAAGTGCAAACCTGATACTAAGAGGCGGGTGAGCCAACTGAAATACTTAAGAGGGTGTTTAAAGGTATTTAAGTAGCATTTTACCAGCTACTATTCATTTTCCCCAACCTTTCTACAACTTTCACGTCATTCAGGGATCACGTCAGGTAAGTATGTCGGGTTTTCAATGACTCTCTGCTTCTTTGAATAGGTGACAGCTGCAAAAGTGGTATAAAAGCTACCATTTCACAGCTGTTCTCTTTCCAATGTTAGAAGATGGAGCCTTCATGATTTGGAAATTACTTTTCAGCTTTAGGAAGGTTGGAAGTGTTTGGAGTAAACTCTCTATCCGGTGTCACCTCCTTGGAGCAACTTCTCTCACCATTGGCAGATCGCTTCTGTCATCTCAACTTCAGCTGCCATTTATTCCAGCAGTATTGGTGCCTTTGAAAAAAATCTCACCTGGGTCATCAAAATTCCACCACGATCAGCCCCAGTATCTATATCACTAGGTACACCAGCATCACCAATAACAACACCAAACATCTCTGCAATCATCTGATGCTGCACAGGACACAGGGTATCAGCACATGACCACATTGCTGCCTAGGATGGCCTTACCATGGCTACATTTACTTCACTTGATGCTGTACACCCTGGCTGCCACATGACGTGGCTCCACCCAACACCAGCACCATAAGGCATCCCTGCAATGCCTAAGCTATTCCTTTCACGCTCATCACCATTGCGGGGAGTACCCTTATGTCTGATCATTCACTACAACTCACTAAGCCACTTTCACAGATGCACACAGATCTGTCCAAGAAGTCCAATAAAGATTTCAATGTTTGACAACACATTAGCAGAAGCTTTACATGAACATTGGCTAAAAGACCCAAGGTGCCTACCCTTGTGTGTTGTTAGTTGATATGCTTGCACTAGAATGAAGGTGAGTGTGTGGGGTGGCTGGTGATAATGTAGATAAAGAGAGGGATGGGTGGAGGTCCAAGGTAAGTTGGTGTGAGTAAGGATGTGCAGGAGTAGGGTAGGGAAGGCAGAATGATGGGGATGTGATGAGTGGCACAGCAGGATGAGGTTGAGTGTGACTTTGCAGTAACTTTTCATGATCTACTGAGATCATTGAAAGGTTTGCACCACCTGCAGCCTGGTCTTCCTGTTTATGCCCTCCTGTGCAATCTGCAACCAGTTGTGTTGGTTTCCTGGGGAGGTCTCTTCTACCCATTGGAAGGGAAGGGAACCTCTTGCATATAAGCATATGGAGGGAGTCATGGTAGAGCCTGTGTGTAGCCATGCACCTTTGTGCAATGTTTGTCAGTGTTTGCAGCAACTCAATGCTGCAGAACATTGACAGCACAACTGTCAAAATGAATATGGACATGGCCCCCTTAAGGAAACCAGCTGATGTCACATCATCAAATGACTTCATCAGACCCGCTTCCTTTTAATTGGCTTCCTTTTAATTGATTGGGTACCTCGCAGCGCGGGCTTAACAAGCCCTATCAAGGTAAAATCACTTCAACAGAGCACCTGCAACCAGGAGCAGTGTTCCAATCCACACTTGAAGTCGCCCGCCTCCCTCCCGACCCGGTAGGAAAAATCGCGGCCCTTATGTCTCTTTCTGTACCTGATTTGACATTGAATTCACGCAATCTAATTCACCCTCGTTCTCAATCCTTCCTCTGCTTGAGATACACTGAGGGGAGGAACACCAGCAACAGGAGACCATTGTCCAGAGAGAGGTTCAAGGTTCTTGGAGAAGGACTCGGTATTACCCACTGCAGAGTGAATACTGCGAATGTATCACTTAGCTGGACCTCAGAAAGCGTTTGAGGAGGCTGTGTGTGGAATGTGCCAATCAAACGGTTCAGATACCATTCTCAGTGAAAGTAAAAGTGACCAGCACACTCAACTTCTACTGCATGGAATCCTTCCAGACAGGAGATGCAATTTGAATGAGCCAGTACGCAGTTCACTGCTGCATCATCGCGTTGTCACACTTTCTCTTCTGCACGTATCAGCATACATCAATTTCAACAGCAATGTAGCAACACCAGCTGGAGAGGCTCAGAGATTGCTACATGACTGCTCAGGTAGTGGCTCCAACTGGTGTCCCTATTATTCCAAACTTTAAAGGTGATTCAGTTGACCCATTCACTTCCAGGCAGGAACCTCAGCTCACTGAAGGGACAGAGGGAGCCATCACAACAGAATAGGGAAAAAGAATCCAAAGTGAGCATTTCTTCAGGTTCTGTTTTAAAATGTAACTATATAGAGAGTTATTTATTTATTTTCCCACAATGCACATGTGAACATACAAAATCAAAGGGCGGGGCAGAGGGGGCGATGGAAGGATCAGCTGGGGCCTATATCTTTTGGCCATGCTTGAATAAAGCATCGTGACCCTCAATGCTCCACCAACCACCATGTCATCTACTGGCAGAACCAAGCAAACACATTACCCCCAAAAAATCCAGTCCAATTGATAAAACATTCTGGGAAATTCCTCTCCGACTCCAAAAGACGATCAAAATCAAGTTCCAGGAGATAATAGTGACCTTGAGGTACATCACCCAACATCCCGCCTACCTTTTGTACTCAGGGATACTGCCTCCTCTGGGAACCCGTACAATTCCCTTTTTAACATTTGCGGTAAATTCGTGTTCAGTGTGCGAACTGGAAACTTGTTTCAAAGGTTAATGGCCCTCTGCGGAAATAAAAACCTCCTGTCAGCGAATCTATTTCTTATGTAACTTATCCGCTTGTCCCTGGTTCTCATTAATCAATCTAATTCCCAGTAACCTGTCCATGTGGACACAGTCTAGTCCCCTCATCATTTTAAATACTTCAATTAAATCAGCCTGAAATCTACACTTTTCTAGAGTAAAAAGCCCCAGCTTCCCGAGTCTGTAGTGATGATTTTTAAATCAGATTTAACGGCCTCCTCTGAACCTTTGCCAGGGCCACTATATCTCCCACCGTGTGAAGGCATCAAATCTGGACACAATATTCTAGATGAGGCCTACATCTTGTACAAAGATACTATGGTGTCTTTTGTTTTATATTGGATCATCCTAGCTATATATCCTAAAATTCTATTTGCATTCCCTATAGTCTCTCAGCGCTGGTTAGAGACTCCTGCACTATAACACCTAGAGCTCTTTCCGCTCAGAAAACTTCAATTCAGAACCCAGAACAATATACACATGCTTGGCATTAGCTCTACCTATGTGCGTAACACTACATCAAATGTCACCTGCCAGATGTTGGCCCATTCCCCCATCAAAGCGAGATCTGATTATAATCATTTCTTCTCATCCAGTGTGCTGACACTGGCACAAATCTTTATATCATCCGCAAACATGCAAACACTTCCGCCAATGCCTTCGTCCAGATCATTAATATAGATAATGAAGAGTAACGGTCCTAACACTGATCACTGCGGGACTCTACAAATAACTCGTCCTCATGCAGAACCACTAACCTGAGTGACAATACCCTGCTACAAGAATAAAGAAAGACTTGTATTCATTTAGCACTTTTCACAGCCTCAGTATACTGTATTCGCTGCTCATGATGTGGTCTCTTCTACATTGGGGAGACCAAACGCAGATTGGGTGACCATTTTGCAGAACGCCTTTGTTCAGTCCGTAAGTGTGACCCCGAGCTTCCGGTCACCTGGCACTTTAATTCTCCGCTCCACTCCTACTCTGACCTCTCCGTCCTCAGCCTCCTACACTGTTCAAACAAAGCTCAACGCAAGCTCAAAGAACAGCACCTCATCTTTTGTTTAGGCACTTTACAGCCTTCCGGACTCAACATCGAGTTCAACAATTTCAGACCATAACCTCTGCCCATCCTTTGCTCCCGTTCCATTCATACTCTATCTAGACTCATCTTTTGTTTCCTAACTTGTCCCATTACCATCTCATTTTTGCCCATCATCCCTGTTGTCTCTTAAATCTCTTCTACCTTCCACCCTATCACAGACCTTCCCTTTTGTTCTTTCCTCCCCTCCGCCTTTCAGGGCCCCTGCACTTCCTTAATAACCTGTTCCATGACGAAGGGTCACAGACCCGAAACATTGACTCTGTTTCTCTCTATAGATGCTGCCTGACCTGCTGAGATTTCCAGCATTTTCTGTTTTTATTTCAGATTCCAGCATCTGCAGCATTTTGCTTTTGTATTGGTAAGACATGACCCTTTTTTCTGCGATTCTCAACTAATCTCTTCCATGTCCAGCTGGTCTTGCAGAGTGGCCCAGATTTTCCTGCAGGGGTGGCACCATTGTAATGGTGCATCTGCGGCATAGGGATCTGCTAATGATGCAAGACAAAGAGGAAATTAAGGAATACGTGACTTAGTTATGTACTCAATATTTTCTTGCACCTTTTATGCTGCTGCTGCAGCGTTATCGTCGCTGAAAGTAGTAATTATCAGTTTTGCCCGATTGAAATCGATGGCGATCACGTTACACCAGTTTTCACGCCACTGCCATTTAGACTTAACAATAATGGTGCAGGAGACCTGGCTGTGATGTGATTGATTGACTTTGAATGCAATCTCTAATTGTATTTAAATGACATGCTAATTGGGACATTGCTGCTTTTGCTGATCGGGATGTGACGTGCTATAATGTGTTTTCTGATCAGGACTTGTTGAACGACAGGTTCTTAAACTTCCACAATTCATGGGCCTTGAGAGTGAATTGCGATGTTACCAATGCTGCCTGTGTTCCCTTGGTGATTTTGTTTTTTGTATTTTGTCCAGTGTGTCTACAAGAATGATATATGAAGAAAGGCATGGAAACAAGGAAGTCTCCCTGGTAAAAACATACAATTACTACACCTGGTAAAAGTAGCTGCATCTCGTGAACCCACAAGTGCCACTTTCCATCCAGTGAAAAATGTTGCTTTGGAGATGACCGATTTACATCAGTGTTTAGGATGCACAACACTGCCCTTTCTGTCTGCTGCACCCTCTGCTGTCCCAGTTTCAAAGAGGTATTAACATTAGGGGAAAGATTTAATGAAAATATTTGTTTATATGTGTCCACAGCTTCAGAACAGAGTCAGCGACCCGGGCAAAGTGGAGGAACAGTGGAGAAGGAGACGCAACCTCATCAGCAAGCTTGTGACTGAGGTGTGAAGACATGCAGGGACAGTTAACCATTCAGCATGGCCTGCCAGTCGCAGTGAAGGTCACCACTGCATTGCACATTTACATCATCGGGACCTTGCAGTTACCCACAGAGGATATCTCAGGAGTGAATCTCTGTTTGCACTTTGGAGAATTAAAATATCTTATTTTTTAAATATTCATTATCAGGGTAAGGGTGTCACTGGCAAAGTTGGTATTTATTGTCCATCCTGGAGAAGATGGTGATACAACTGAGTGACTCGCTTCAGGGGACAGTTCAGAGTCAACCACCCTGGTGTGAAATTGGAGTCATATATAGGCCAGACCGGGTAAGGACAGGTCACCTTCCTCACCGTACATGAGTGAACTAGTTGGGTTTTTATGACAATCTGACTGCTTCATGGCCACTTTTACTGATGACAGCTTTTTATTTCCACATTTTCTTTTTAAACTGAATTTAAATTCTCATACTGCCATGGTAGGATTTAAACTCACGTTCTCTAGATTAATAGCCTAGGTCTTTGGATTACTAGTCTAGAAACCTATCTGCACCATGAACAAAGACTGCAAGATGTAACAACCACCAGTTGCATTTATATACCGCCTTTAATGCAGTAAAACACCCCAAGGCACTGCACAGGAACGGTATCAAACAAAATTTGACATTGACCCATGCAAGGAGATATTAAGGCAGATGACCAAAAGTAAAAGAGGTAGGTTTTAAGGAGCATTTTAAAAGAGGAGAGATGGAGGGACAGAGAGGTTTAGGGGAGGGAATTGCAGCACTTAGGGCCTCGGCAGCTGAAGGTACGACCGCCAATGGTGGAGCGATGAAAATCGGGGGTGTTCAAGAGGCCAGAATTTGAGGAGCACAGGGTTGTAAGGCTGGAGGAGGTTACAGAGATAGGGAGGGGTGCGAGGCCATAGAGGGATTTGAAAGCAATGATAACAATCTTAAAATGTAGTAAATAACTGAATTTTAATGAGTGTGCGAATTGTGGATCTAGTTAACCTGCTCGCCCTCACATTTGGCCCTTGGGTGTCACGAACTTTTCCTTGCTGGCTGTGGAACAAAATCCCCATCAATTTTACTGCACCACAATCTGTAAACACTGCTCCTTTTCCCCCCCAGGAGAAACTTTATGATCACATGTCTGCTGTCATAATGCACAGAATTCCAGTGCTAAAGAGCCTGGCAGGTCCGATCAGCTCAAAGCAGTGAGCTGCACCGGTGTGGCTGCTGAGACAAGCAATCAAGGAGTCCGCAACGATAAAAGAATTGAAAGTGAAAGAAGACAAAAGCGCCTTTCATGCGCCAATGAAGTATTTTTGGAGTGTAGTCACTGTTGTAATGTAGGAAACGTGGCAGCCAATTTGTGCACAGCAAGGTCCCACAAACAGCAGTGTAATAACGAACCAGATAATCTGTTTTAGTGATGTTCGTTGAAGGACAAATATTTGCCAGGACACCGGGGATAACTCCCCTGTTCTTCTCCGAAAGAGCGCTGTAGGATCATTTACATACACCCGAAAGGGCAGACGGGGCCTCGGTTTAATGACTCATCCAATAGATGGTACCTACAACAGCGCAGCACTCCCTCAGTAATGCACTGGGAGCGTCAGCCTGGGTTTTGTGCTCAGTCCCTGGAGTGGGACTTTAACCCACAACCTTCCAACTCAAAGGCGAGAGGGCTGCCACTGAGCCATGGCTAACACTCCTATGCAGAAAAGGAAGAGTGTGAATTCCCTGCCAGATTAATACTATAGAGCTCATACAATCCAGGGACTGAGGCCTGTACACCTCGATATGTGTGGCGAGAACACCTGGGAATAAAGATCCCTGATTCGCGTGTGGTCAATACAGATAGATTTCACCGCCGTTCAACTGTTATTATTTGATCAATTTAATTTCACTGACTGCCTCTCCTGGTGCCTTTTTTGTTATTATAATGTTTTTGTTTCAAAAAGACGCTAGTTAATAAATAACTGCACTGGTGCAATCTCAGATGATGTGACGGTACCTTCGCCCATTCTGTTACTTTAATTTGACTGAAGAGTTCCAATGTTAATATTTCCATCACCAACTATATAAGATGAAGGCTTACTGATCCTATAACATATTCTGTGAAACCTGACATTACCTTTCAGCCTGAGGAACACCAGACACTACGGCCTAGAAATTCGGGTGGTTTGCGCCACGCATTACTGCCATGAAATGGCGAAAAAGCGGCAGTCGGCGCTCTTCCGCCATCTGGTGGTGGGTCCTGCAGTGGGCGACATTTTCGGCAGGTTGGCAACTGGCGAGAGTATTTTAATGAGTTGGAGCATGACGTCAATTGGCGTGCAACGGCCAGAGGACATCCGCTCATCCACTTTGAGCTCTCCGCTCGCGTTGCTGCCCGCGCTAAATCACACCAGTGAGTGCTGTTGCTAAAAGATCTTTCAGCAACATCAGCGGCCAAGAGGCATCTGGTAGGATTTATGAGGTTGGACGCTGGAACTTCAAATGCCTCCTTTGCTAAGGTTCTTCTTTTAAACTTTCATTTTTTGCCCATCAGTGGCCCGGGGGCTTGCATTTTCTGGCAGCTTTCTGGGAGGCCTACAGCCTTTGTGGGTCAGTAAATAATTCTACCCCTCAACTAAAACACACCCATTTCCTATCAATACCCGACTCAACAACTGAATCTACACAGCAAAAAACATCACACTCGCATTAGAATTCACATACACTTCCGTTGGATGCAGCTCTTGGTAATTAAATGTTAATCCATTTATTGAAACAGATCAATCGTGTAATTCCATCCGCCTAAACTGAAAACCAAGCATGATTGATATACATTCGCGACCTGTGGTGGTGGATTCAGATTGTATTGACAAAACTCACAGTTGGATTTCGGATGGAAAGGCCCAGATAATCAACGGGTTCCGTTAGACACAGAGGAATAACTAAACCTAATGATGAAACGTTACCGGACCTGTTCCCAGACTAGATACTTATGCAAGTATTTTTCATAAACTCTTTAATAAATGAGCGGACCTCACAGGATTCACTGTTGGGAACTATATTTGCAATCATCCACCTCTCAATCTTTTCAACACAACAGGAAATATAGACAATTCAGTTACTCATTTATTATATGGAGAATGATATGTAACGAGCCAGCATGATAGGTTCCAGGATATGTATTATATAAGAATAATTTCATGTCATTATTGAGCCTTGGTGAATTTTAAAATGCAGATCGACAATATGTTTTTATCAATGGGTGAACTCCATTGCAACAATAGAAGATGATCTGTGCTAAGATCTCTTTTATCTGCATTCATATCATAAACAAATAAAAAATCGACAAACATCGGGCAGCAGTTAATATTTTTGGAGCACGTAGGGCAACTGTTGGGGTTGCTCTTTTCTTCCCCGCTCCCCTGCACTAGGAGCGGGAGAGAGAGGCGACCTTTGACCTCCTTCTAAGATTAGCGCTGCAAAGAGCGCGTTGCACGAGAAAATCACCGGCACGTTGATGTTAACGAACAGGTGGTAGCAAATTGCCGGTACTGCCTGCACTCTCCCGACCGGTCGCCGTTGTTGCCGGCAGGTTTCCAGTGTTCTCTAGTTTTTAGGCCCAAGTTCAATATTGCACCGAAGTGACTGATGATAATGGAGTTGCCCCAAGAACAGCAGCGTGCAGGATGGAACATAGGAATAAATAAACGGCAAAAGATCAAGGTCCATCCACTTCACCTTTTATCATTCCGGTAGTCACATGGTACAATAATGGAGTTGTTGCCTAATCATAGCAATCAGCCTCCAGCGATCAGCGACAGACCCAGACATGACACAAGGAAAGCCCCAGTGGTGGAGAGCTTTGGGAACCAGGGCTGAGAAATTCGGGCACGGTTCAGGCGTGGGCCCTGGTCGCCTATATTTTTTCCTTCATCAACATAGCGGGTGGCGCACTTCCTGCCGGAAATTTGCGCTCACTTCCTGTCCGGCATATTGGGGGCTTAGTAGGCCAATTAGCACCTGAAAAACGGGTGCTGCGCGGCCAAATTTAAGGGCCAACAGGTCCAAAGTAACAAGTTCCTCCCAAGCACGCTACACTTACCACATGTCAAATTACTCAAACTATATCCCAAAATGGAGCTCTGATAGACTGTGGTGCAGAGCGGTGGAATGTGGGTTAAAGTGCCCAATTTCTCCATTCTCCATTTTGGCCATAGCATCAAGGAAAGGTGACAAGCAGCAACCGGACATCAGAAAAGGGGGAGGTTGGGAGAATTGGAGTGTAGCTCACCCATGCCTGCTTGTGCCTACCTCCCAGGAGTTGGATTAAGGGCGGCTTTGGCATAAGTTTAATAGCTCTCTTAGCCAGAGAGAGCAGTACCTGTTATGGTGAGGCTTGAGGGGGTCTTCAAATAAATTGCTTATAAAATGAGACAAAACATTTTAAAACATTAATTGCCAGTTAACTCCCGCCCCCCCCCCCCTCCTTTACTGTCATTCTGCCCGTTATTTAATCCCAAAGAAATTAATCCTTGACTGTAACCACAGAAAGGAGCTGGAAGGCAAGAGGCAAAATAAGGATTCAATTCACCTTAGAAGTGTCAGGATTGAAAATTCAAAAAAAAGAAAGTAAAAAAAGCTATAAAACTTGCCTGAAAGCAGACAGCGGGAATATAATATTTTGCAAAAATCAGCCAAGCTGACAGACAAGCACAAAAAGATGAAATAGAAAGCTTTTGAAAATCGATTACAGCTGAGTGAATATATTTAAAAATGGCAAAAGACAGGCTCTGGCGCCCTCTGTTGGACTGCAGGCAGTTACTGCAGCTCCACCATTCTAACGGAGAAAATACAGGCTCATTGTCACTAAAAGTTAAAACAGGGAATACTGGGGCTACACAGCCGGTCCGTCGATAGCTCAATAGAGAAAAGGCAAGTTTATGGGCCCAAATTTCCCGAGGAGTTGCTCCGTTTTTTTTTGGAGCAACCTGATAATATCTCCAAGTTTGCAGATGACACTAAACTGGGTGGCGGTGTGAGCTGTGAGGAGGATGCTAAGAGGCTGTAGGGTGACTTGGACAGGTTAGGTGAGTGGGCAAATGCATGGCAGATGCAGTATAATGTGAATAAATGTGAGGTTATCCATTTTGGGGGCAAAAACACGAAGGCAGAATATTATCTGAATGGCGGCAGATTAGAAAAAGGGGAGGTGCAACGAGACCTGGGTGTCATGGTTCATCAGTCATTGAAAGTTGGCATACAGGTACAGCAGGCGGTGAAGAAGGCAAATGGCATGTTGGCCTTCATAGCTAGGGGATTTGAGTATAGGAGCAGGGAGGTCTTACTGCAGTTGTACAGGGCCTTGGTGAGGCCTCACCTTGAATATTGTGTTCAGTTTTGGTCTCCTAATCTGAGGAAGGACATTCTTGCTATTGAGGGAGTGCAGTGAAGGTTCACCAGACTGATTTCAGGGATGGCTGGACTGACATATGAGGAGAGACTGAACCAACTGGGCCTTTATTCACTGGAGTTTAGAAAGATGAGAGGGGATCTCATAGAAACATATAGGATTCTGACGGGACTGGACAGGTTAGATGCGGGACGAATGTTCCCGATGTTGGGGAAGTCCAGAACCAGGGGACATAGTCTTAGGATAAGGGGTAGGCCATTTAGGACTGAGATGAGGAGAAACTTCTTCACTCAGAGAGTTGTTAATCTGTGGAATTCCCTGCCGCAAAGAGTTGTTCATGCCAGTTCATTGGATATATTCAAGAGGGAGTTAGATATGGCCCTTACGTCTAAGGGGATCAAGAGGTATGGAGAGAAAGCATGAAAGGAGTACTGAGGGAATGATCAGCCATGATCTTATTGAATGGTGGTGCAGGCTCAAAGGGTCGAATGGCCTACTCCTGCACCTATTTTCTATGTTTCTATGTTTCAATGATTTTTCTGGAGTATTCTGGCCATTTAATTTGCACCAATGTAAGTGAGTTAGTTAGGTATTTTTAAAGGGGTACATTCAAAAGGGGACGTTCCCAGCCACCTATGCCTGTTTTGGCCATTTAAGCGAGTTTGGCCAACAAATAGTGCTCCAAACTAACTTAGGCCATTGTATGTTGCCACTTCTGTCCACACAGAAAAACCTTACCTAGAGTTAAGGAATCGGCACAAGTAACTACATTTAAAGCACCAAACAAAGCACAAAATGTAATAAGCATTCAATAAAAAATACAGAACTGAAGTAAATAATTAAATTCACAAATAAAGAACTGAAGTAAATCCTACTTTTAACTAAACTTGGCAGCGGCTGGCCGTACGGGAGTCCCTTCGGCCTGGGATAGGGGAGGGAGAACGAGGCTTCTGGTGGGGGGGGGTGGGAGAAGGCTCAACGCGGCAGGCTGGAGGGGGGGAAGGGGCCTGGGAGTGGTAAACGCAGCATTTTAACGGGGGGGGGAGAGGGAGGGAAGAGCTCCACAGCGGGCCCAACCCGGCCGGTGCGGGAGCCCCCGCATCCCGCCCCCCCACATGATCGAAACTCTTTCCTCCCCCACCCGCCCGCCACCCCTCCACCCCCAGCCGGATCAAAACTCTTCCTCTTCTCCCCCCCCCCACAAAACTCTTCCCTTCCCCCCCAAAAAAAACTCTTCCCCTCCCCACACCCCCGCCCGATCAAAACTCTTCCCCCCCGCCAACCTGTCTCTTATAGCCCTCAGCGCAGGAAGGCAGCGGCCGGCCTGTACGACAGGCCACTTGGCCCGGGATAGGGGTGGCGAGCGTCGGCCCCTCCCACACAGCCTGCATCTCACACACTCAGATTCTGGGGGCTAGGAACTACTGCGCATGCGCGCACAGTCTAGCCCGCATGTGCAGAGGTCCCGGCACTGTTTTCAGCACCGGGACCTGGCTCCGCCCCCGAATCCAGTTGCCACGCTATGCCACCATGGAGGCGAGGCTGGGGAGCGGCCAAACTTGGCCCGAAGATTTTTGGCGCCCTTGAAGTTTTACAAAAGCAGCGCACCTCTGGTCAGTGCACCAGAAATCTGTACTGGCCAAATTTGGGCCCAATGTTTCTGACAGAGATCCTTTATTCAAAAAAGCTCATTCTGGTGAAGGGTTTGGACCTGAAAGCTGAGACGTTCTTTTCTTGTTGCAGTTGCTGATGACTCTGCTGTGTATTTACAGAGTTTTCTGTTTTATTCTGTTTTTTAAAATCATTTTATCATTACCCCTTTAGACGGTATTGAAAAGTGGAATAGTGCTTGGTATTGGATGGTTGGCGTTTCAATTTAGTAATGTCAGAACTGCTCCCTATGGCAGGCAATTGGACATATGTTCAATCATGAATTTATATATCCTCCTACAAGTGTTTAACTATACATCTGTCCCTCATGAGAGAAGAAATGAGGGGCAATGAAAGCTTAATCAGGCATCTTGACTTTTTTCTCAGTGTCATCACTGTAGCTGGTTGATCACCTGAAACACACATTCACATACAGAGATCTCACACACAAACCATACGCACGCACACACAAATACAGCCACCACAGACAGACATACAGATTTTACACACACCACACACACACAGGTCTCATAGACGCACAAACATCACACATACCCCAAACGTACACCACAGACACACAGATCTCACACACATCAAACGCATGGATCTCACCCACACAGACATCTCTCGTAGTTACACAAACATCACACACACACACACCACAAACACACAGATATCTCACACACACACACCCAAACAGATACCTCACACACACAGACCCCACACACACACAAACAGATATCTCTCATACACACACCGCGCACACATTAACCTGATGCAAAAAGTAACAGCACAAGAGATCAACTAGTAGGAATATTAAAAAATCCCATTGTAACAGTGGAACTAACTGTAGAACTTACTTATCTCTTGCAATGGTTTATATGTGATGTGATCCAGTGCCATTTAGCAGGTTATGTTGTATTTTATTTATTTTTTAAGGTTCTTGGGTAAAACTGATAAGTCTTAATTATTGCCCATCCCGGGTTGCCCTGAGGACATTAAAAGTTGACCACATAGTGTGGGACTGGAGTCAGATGGAGGCCAGACTGGCAAGTCCCCCTTCCTGAAGGGTATCAGTGAACCAGTTGAACTTTTACGATAACCCGGCAGATTTTGTACTCATTGTCTGGTGCCAGCCCAAAAATGATCAGATTTATTGAATTCAGTTTTAAACTGGGAGAATTTATGCTCATAACCTCTGGGTTGTTCACCTAGTACTATAGCCACTAGGCTACTGTAACCTTAATAAACATTTGTATGTTTGTGTGAATCCAAGTAATGATTTATGCAAAGTTTCAATTATTAAACGTTTGACAGACAAACAAATATTTTACTGTATTTCTTTAAATTTATAGGTAATTTCTTAATGTTGTTGGGTGAACTTTGTAATATGAAGGTGAGAGATATCAGTGCTGGAAATTGAACATTTTGTTATTTTTTTGATCTGTGTATAGAGTGAACTGGAATCAACTAGCCCAGATGCAGAGGAAATCTTTCTCTAATTCACCTCAACAATGTGTCTTCAACCCAACCTCAAAGTACTGCACCTGTGTGATGTTACATTTTGCCAAACCACGAACCATATGCCAATCAGTACCAAATTACAGAGTTTATCTGCTCTGCATCCAGCAACAATAACTTGCAATTATATAGAGTCGGCGAGAGGCGGGAGCAGTGTGGTGAGGCCGAGAAAAGGCCCAGCGGGTGTTCCACAGGCAGCGGCAGTCGGCGAGAGGCGGGAGCAGCGTGGTGAGGCCTATAAAAGGCCCAGCGGGTGTTCCACAGGCAGCGGCAGTCGGCGAGAGGTGGGAACAGCGTGGTGAGGCCTATAAAGGCCCAGCTTGTGCAGCTCCAGCCGGGAGAAAAAGCAGAAAAGAAGTAGAAAGGAATCAAAAGGTGACGTCACAGCCAAAGGGGTAAGTGATTGGCTGGTGATTGGTAAGTAGTTTTTCTTTTTATTTTTTATATCAGTAAGTAACCTATAACAGTGTTGTCACCAATTTAAGTGTATCTAAGGGTAAAGTCATGGCAGGAGAGCTCGGTCACGTGATATGCTCCTCCTGTACCACTTGGGAACTCAGGAACACTTCCGGTGTCCCTGACGACTACATCTGCGGGAAGTGTATCCGCCTCCAGCTCCTGACGGACCGCGTTGCGGAATTGGAGCTGAGGGTGGATTCACTCTGGAGCATCCACAATGCTGAGAATGACGTGAGTAGCACATGTAGCGAGTTGGTCTTACCGCAGGAGAAGGGTTCACAGCCAGCTAGGGAATGGAAGACCAGCAGGAAGAGTAGTGCAAGGAAGGTAGTGCAGGGGTCCCCTGTGGTCATCCCCCTGCAAAACAGATACACTGCTTTGAGTACTGTTGAGGGGGATAACTCATCAGGGGAGGACAGCAGCAGCCAAGTTCACGGCACCGTGGCTGGCTCTGTTGTACAGGAGGGCAGGAAAAAGAGTGGGAGAGCATTAGTGATAGGGGATTCAATTGTGAGGGGAGTAGATAGGTGTTTCTGCGGCCGCAACCAAGACTCCAGGATGGTATGTTGCCTCCCTGGTGCAAGGGTCAAGGATGTCTCTGAGCGGGTGCAGGACATTCTAAAAAGGGAGGGAGAACAGCCAGTTGTCGTGGTGCACATTGGTACCAACGACATAGGTAAAAAAAGGGATGAGGTCCTACGAAACGAATTTAAGGAACTAGGAGCTAAATTAAAAAGTAGGACCTCAAAAGTAGTAATCTCGGGATTTTTACCAGTGCCATGTGCTAGTCAGAGTAGGAATCGCAGGATAGCGCAGATGAATACATGGCTTGAGCAGTGGTGCAGCAGAGAGGGATTCAAATTCCTGGGGCATTGGAACCGGTTCTGGGGGAGGTGGGACCAGTACAAACCGGACGGTCTGCACCTGGGCAGGACCGGAACCAATGTGTTTGCTAGTGCTGTTGGGGAGGAGTTAAACTAATATGGCAGGAGGATGGGAACCAATGCAGGGAGACAGAGGGAAACAAAAAGAAGACAAAAGCAAAAGACAAGAAAGGAGATGAGGAAAAGTGGAGGGCAGAGAAACCCAAGGCAAAGAACAAAAAGGGCCACTGTACAGCAAAATTATAAAATGACAAAGGGTGTTAAAAAAAACAAGCCTGAAGGCTTTGTGTCTTAATGCAAGGAGTATCCGTAATAAGGGGGATGAATTAACTGTGCAAATAGATGTTAACAAATATGATGTGATTGGGATTACAGAGACGTGGCTCCAGGATGATCAGGGCTGGGAACTCAACATCCAGGGGTATTCAACATTCAGGAAGGATAGAATAAAAGGAAAAGGAGGTGGGGTAGCATTGCTGGTTAAAGAGGAGATTAATGCAATAGTTAGGAAGGACATTAGCTTGGATGATGTGGAATCGATATGGGTAGAGCTGCAGAACACCAAAGAGCAAAAAACATTAATGGGAGTTGTGTACAGACCTCCAAACAGTAATAGCGATGTTGGGGAGGGCATCAAACAGGAAATTAGAGGTGCATGCAATAAAGGTGCAGCAGTTATCATGGGTGATTTTAATATGCACATAGATTGGGTTAACCAAACTGGAAGCAATACAGTGGAGGAGGATTTCCTGGAGTGCATAAGGGATGGTTTTCTAGACTAATATGTCGAGGAACCAACTAGGGGGGGGGAGGCCATCTTAGACTGGGTGTTGTGTAATGAGAGAGGATTAATTAGCAATCTCGTTGTGCGAGGCCCCTTGGGGAAGAGTGACCATAATATGGTGGAATTCTGCATTAGGATGGAGAATGAAACAGTTAATTCAGAGACCATGGTCCAGAACTTAAAGAAGGGTAACTTTGAAGGTATGAGGCGTGAATTGGCTAGGATAGATTGGCGAATGATACTTAAGGGGTTGACTGTGGATGGGCAATGGCAGACATTTAGAGACCGCATGGATGAACTACAACAATTGTACATTCCTGTCTGGCGTAAAAATAAAAAAGGGAAGGTGACTCAACCGTGGCTATCAAGGGAAATCAGGGATAGTATTAAAGCCAAGGAAGTGGTATACAAATTGGCCAGAAATAGCAGCGAACCCGGGGACTGGGAGAAATTTAGAACTCAGCAGAGGAGGACAAAGGGTTTGATTAGGGCAGGGAAAATGGAGTACGAGAAGAAGCTTGCAGGGAACATTAAGACGGATTGCAAAAGTTTCTATAGATATGTAAAGAGAAAAAGGTTAGTAAAGACAAACGTAGGTCCCCTGCAGTCAGAATCAGGGGAAGTCATAACTGGGAACAAAGAAATGGCAGACCAACTGAACAAGTACTTTGGTTCGGTATTCACTAAGGAGGACACAAACAACCTTCCGGACATAAAAGAGGTCAGAGGGTCTAGTAAGGAGGAGGAACTGAGGGAAATCCTTATTAGTCGGGAAATTGTGTTGGGGAAATTGATGGGGTTGAAGGCCGATAAATCCCCAGGGCCTGATGGACTGCATCCCAGAGTAGTTAAGAAGGTGGCCTTGGAAATAGCGGATGCATTGACAGTCATTTTCCAACATTCCATTGACTCTGGATCAGTTCCTATCGAGTGGAGGGTAGCCAATGTAACCCCACTTTTTAAAAAAGGAGGGAGAGAGAAAACAGGGAATTATAGACCGGTCAGCCTGACCTCAGTAGTGGGTAAAATGATGGAATCAATTATTAAGGATGTCATAGCAGCGCATTTGGAAAGAGGTGACATGATAGGTCCAAGTCAGCATGGATTTGTGAAAGGGAAATCATGCTTGACAAATCTTCTGGAATTTTTTGAGGATGCTTCCAGTAGAGTGGACAAGGGAGAACCAGTTGATGTGGTATATTTGGACTTTCAGAAGGCTTTCGACAAGGTCCCACACAAGAGATTAATGTGCAAAGCTAAAGCACATGGGATTGGGGGTAGTGTGCTGACATGGATTGAGAACTGGTTGTCAGACAGGAAGCAAAGAGTAGGAGTAAATTGGTACTTTTCAGAATGGCAGGCAATGACTAGTGGGGTACCGCAAGGTTCTGTGCTGGGGCCCCATCTGTTTGCACTGTACATTAATGATTTAGACGAGGGGATTAAATGTAGTATCTCCAAATTTGCGGATGACACTAAATTGGGTGGCAGTGTGAGCTGTGAGGAGGATGCTATGAGGCTGCAGAGTGACTTGGATAGGTTAGGTGAGTGGGCAAATGCATGGCAGATGAAGTATAATGTGGATAAATGTGAAGTTATCCACTTTGGTGGTAAAAACAGAGAGACAGACTATTATCTGAATGGTGACAGATTAGGAAAAGGGGAGGTGCAACGCGACCTGGGTGTCATGGTACATCAGTCATTGAAGGTTGGCATGCAGGTACAGCAGGCGGTTAAGAAAGCAAATGGCATGTTGGCCTTCATAGCGAGGGGATTTGAGTACAGGGGCAGGGAGGTGTTGCTACAGTTGTACAGGGCCTTGGTGAGGCCACACCTGGAGTATTATGTACAGTTTTGGTCTCCTAACTTGAGGAAGGACATTCTTGCTATTGAGGGAGTGCAGCGAAGGTTCACCAGACTGATTCCCGGGATGGCGGGAGTGGCCTATCAAGAAAGATTGGATCAACTGGGCTTGTATTCACTGGAGTTCAGAAGAATGAGAGGGGATCTCATAGAAACGTTTAAAATTCTGATGGGTTCAGACAGGTTAGATGCAGGAAGAATGTTCCCAATGTTGGAGAAGTCCAGAACCAGGGATCATAGTCTAAGGATAAGGGGTAAGCCATTTAGGACCGAGATGAGGAGAAACTTCTTCACCCAGAGAGTGGTGAACCTGTGGAATTCTCTACCACAGAAAGTTGTTGAGGCCAATTCACTAAATATATTCAAAAAGGAGTTAGATGAAGTCCTTATTACTAGGGGGATCAAGGGGTATGGTGAGAAAGCAGGAATGGGGTACTGAAGTTTCATGTTCAGCCATGAACTCATTGAATGGCGGTGCAGGCTAGAAGGGCCGAATGGCCTACTCCTGCACCTATTTTCCATGTTTCTATGTTTCTATGTTTAACATAGTAAAACATCCCAAGCGCTTCACAGGAGCGTTATAAAACAAAATTTGACACCGAGCCACATAAGGAAAAATTAGGGCAGATAACCAAAAGCTTGGTCAAAGAGGTAGATTTTAAGGAGCATCTTAAAAGAGGAAAGAGAGGTAGAGAGGCAGAGAGATTTAGGGAGGGAATTCCAGAACTTAGGGCCCAGGCAGCTGCAAGCACGGCCACCAATGGTTGAGCGATTAAAATCAGGGATGCTCAAGAGGCCAGAATTAGTGGAGCCCAGATATCTCGGGGGGGTTGTGGGGCAGGAAGAGATTACAGAGAAAGTGAGGGGTGAGGCCATGGAGGGATTGGAAAACAAGGATGAGAATTTTAAAATCGAGACATTGCTTAACCAGGAACAAATGTAAGTCAACGAGCACAGGGATGATGAGTGAACAGGACTTGGTGCGAGTTAGGACACGGGCAGCTGAGTTTTGGATGACCTCAAGTTTACGTAGGGCAGAATGTGGGAGGCCAGCCAGGAGTGCATTGGAATAGTCAAGTCTAGAGGTAAGAAAGGATTGGATGAGCCCACTATGCGCACTAAGCCCACTATGAACTGTTTTGAGTATACCCTAAACCCATCACATACAGGACTTTGTAAGCTGGCAGAGATTGGAGAAAGCCATCCCCATCAGTTTGGACTGGATTCAAACCCAGGTACCAGAGGTTAAATGATTGTGTGTTGGCTCAATGTAACACACAATCTTTGATCTTCTTACCTATATTTAACTCATGGTTGAATCACTCAGAGTGGCACCAATTCCCACAGCAGCTCTGGGTGGGAGATATCTGGGTTTGCAGCCGAGTTGTCCTTGTACACCTCCAAGTGATTATTTACAGGATGTTATTGCCAATACCAGTCAGGAAATAGTGTATGATGCAGAGAAGCTTAAAGTAGGAAGGGGAAAGAATAAAAAGTCAAAGAAGCAAGGAAATGTCATTCAGTTCATTATCAGTAGATAACCAACACATTTATTTTAATTTCAGTTGTTAAATATTCTTCTGATTATCATTTTGTCTCGAGAAAAACTTTCCTTTATGTTTTTGGACATACACCCTTGTCATGCTGTCTCGGTCATTCCAAGATTTGCAAAAACATCATTAAATAAACAAGCACCTGGCCCAGCCACAGTCAGGCTGTGTGTGCTGGATCGGTTACGTTCATGCCAGGGTATCCCTGGAGATGGAGCACGCGGTGTCCACCGGTACACTCGCGGCCTTTCGCGAGAGGTGGGTGCCGGAGAGACTGGAGTGCATCATCACCCCCGGCAACCACATTTTAAGTTGATTTCGGGTTCCTTTCAAGTTTTATTTGGAAATGTGTGAGTTCTGGTGCCCTTACTAAAAGGGGGCACTTGATTGAATGTTACTTTTAAAATAGTTGTATGTGCTGGATGGAAAAGATCGCACAACACAATTTCTTATATTACAATAGTAACTAGATTTCAAAAGTATTTCATTGGCTGCAAAGCACTTTGGGATGTCCTGAGCTTATGAAAGGCGCTATATAAATGCAAGTCTTTCTTTTTTCAAAGAAGAGAAGGGAGCTCTTCTGGTGTCCTTTTCAACTTTTATCCCTCGCCAGCTCCTCCAAATCAGATGAATGCATCATTTTTTTACTGTAGTTTGTGGGATCTTGCTGTGTGTAAATTGGCGACCACATTAGCTCCGCATAACAACAACGACCACACTTCAAAGGTGATTAATTTGCTGTGAACCACTTTTGCCCCACACTTTTTGGCTGACCTTAGGTTGTGAACAGCATTATATGAGTGTGAACTTTCTTTATTTCTTTGTGTGTGATGTGACCGGGGACCATTTGAAACCCAGTGATATCATGTTTGGATTCCATGCTGTCTTTGCACAAGGAAACACTCAATAATAAGAGTAATTAAATAGCGTTAAAGAGTTGAATTATATGTTTAGGATTTTGAGAACATTTTTAACAACTTGCATATCAACAGGAACAGCAACTTGAATTCCTGCAGCTCTCTTCACATGTAGGAAGATGCCTCAAAGTGTTTAACCTTAGGAGCAAAAGATTGGAGCGTGGGCAGGTACAGCAGGAGTAGCGAGGTCGAGGCGAGGAAGCGGCGAGAGATTGCAGAGCAATGTGATCGGGGCCTAGGAGAGGCGTGAGTTTGGGGCCAGAAGAGGCGAGGGCCCAGGGACAGCACGGGCCAGCCCACACTGCGATATGTGTGCGCACTAGGTCCATGCAGCAGAGCTGGTCGCCAGTCTTCTTGGTTAATTCTTGCCACTGGACCAAGACCTAGCTCTGTCAAGCCCGTGGGGTGGCTCGTGTGCAATAGCCACCACACGTTAAAAAAATCCATGCACAGGCATCTTCCACCCTTCAATATGCAGTTCGCGACCTGGAATATCAGGTCCTTCGTTGAAACACCTGAAAACTCATCCCTTTTTGGCACGGAAGTGGGTCATCCTCGATTCGAGCGACCGCCTAAGAAGACCAGTAGATGCTGAAACTGGAGAGGCTTGTATAATGAAACAAAGCTATGATTGAAGAGAAGGGTTTTAAGGTGGTTTTTAAAAGCAGAGAGTGAGATAGCATGGAGAAGAAAAGTGGACAAAAGGTATCACATGGCAGAGGCATGGTACAGGAACATAAGAACAGGAGTAGGACCATTCAGCCCCATGAGCTTGTTCTACAATGCAGTGAGGTCATGGCTGATCTGTCTTAACTCCATCCACCTGCCTTACCTCCAAATCCTTTTATAACCTTGTCCAGCAATAAATCTATCGTCTTAGATTTTAAAATATTAATTGAGCTAGCATCATTTTTGTGGGGGAGAGTTCCACATTTCTATCACCCTTTGTGTGAAGAGGTGTTTTCTAACTTCTCTCCTGAATGGCCTGGCTCTGATGTTAAGGTAATGTCCCCTTGTCTTAGACTCCACCATCAACGGAAAATGACTCTATCTATCTACCCTATCGATTCCTTTCAATTTCCTAAAAACCTGAGTCAAATCACCACTTAACCTTCTATATTCCAGGGATAACAAGCCTAGTTTAAGTAATCTCTCCTCATCATCTAACCCTTGGAGCCCTGGTAACGTGCTGGTTAATCTGCACTGCACTCCGTCCAATGCCAATATATCCTTCCTAAGGTGCGGTGGCCAGAACTGTACATTAAACTCCAGATGTGGTCTCTAAACAAGTGGCCGTCTATGGTAGGGAGGGAGAAAGCCAGAAATACAGAAACAAAAGATATGTGGCACATAAGGCAGGAGATCACTCAGCTAGGGCAGGAAGGATTTGGAAATAAGGATGTATATTCTGAAATTAACTCCTTGGGGCACAAGGGGACCAGTGGGGCATGGAGAGGATGGGGGTGATGGGAGTGTCGGACTTTGTGCAGGAGCTGCAAAGCTTTGAATGCCTGTGGTGAGAAGTTGGTTAGAAGAGCTTTCGAGAAATTGAGCCTTGAGATAATGAGGGTGTGGACCAGGTTCACTACAGTCAGACGGGCGAGAGGTAGGGGCAAAGGCAGGCAATGCTTTGGATGTGGCAGAGAGCAGTTTTAGTTACAGAGAAGAAGTAGGAGGAAGCCAAGCTTAGAGTCGAGCAGCAAGCCAAGGTTCTGCAATTCCTGACCTAACCATGGAGATTAATGGAATCAAGATGACACATAGATGCTGGCAGGAGTCAAAAAATGGCTTTAGTTTTGCCAAGACTGAACTGCAGTAAAATTTGGCTTATGGAGTTCTTTTTGGCAGGCAATGAGTTGGAGGTATAGCAATATCCTTTGGATTGTAGGAAGGAAGCAGACCTGTATTGTGCATTTTGGCTGCCGCTTTGGATCCGAGTCTTTAACCTCTTTGACACTTTTTTCTCACTCTTTTTCTCTCTTTCCCTCAATGGTCAATATCTAATGTGTTGTAAAATTGTTGTGAAGTGCCTTGGGTTGTTTTACTACGTTAAAGGCGCTATATAAATAAAAGCTGGCTATCACCCAAAAAATGGGCGATGTTCCCGCCTTAGCGATGTTTCAGCTTTCAGGATTGCTGGGAGATCACCCCATTTTTCTGATTGCTACTTTCGGCTTTTTTGGGGGAGGGGGGGGGGCGTGATAGCTCAGCGATGTGAACTGGGCTTCAGCGATGTGCAAGGCTGGCGTCCCTAGCAACGCCCTTTCTTCACATGCGGGTTTTTTTTGTAAAGAAAGTTAAAAAAGGTAATAAAGGTGTTATATATGTAAACTTGTATATACTTTGTACAGCCACCAGAGGGCTCAGCCCCTGGAGTCCCAAGGGATCCCATAATCCCTTGGGAGCACAGGTACTTAAGGAGGCCTCACGTGTTGGAGAGGCACTCTGGAGATCTGCAATAAAAGACTACGGTCACACTTTACTTTGAGCTCACAGTATCCAGTCAGACTCTTTATTCATACATAACAACTGGCGACGAGATACAGACAACGAATCCCACCGCAACATGCAGAAAACAGTGGGCATCCTGGAGAAGTTTTCGGAGGGAGATGATTGGAAAACTTTCGTGGAGCGACTTGACCAATACTTCGTGGCCAACGAGCTAGAAGGAGAAGCGAACGCTAGCAAATGAAGGGCGATTCTCCTCACAGTCTGCAGGGCACCAACGTATAGCCTCATGAAAAATCTGCTTGCTCCAGCAAAACCCACAGAGAGATCGTACGATGATTTGTGCACACTGGTCCGGGAGCATCTGAATCGAAGGAAAGCGTTCTGATGGCAAGGTACTGGTTCTACACCTACAAAAGGGCTGAAGGCCAGCAAGTGGCGAGTTATGTCGCTGAGCTAAGATGCCTTGCAGGACATTGCAAATTTGAAGTACATTCAGAGACTTTTTCGTACTTGGCATTGGCCATGAAACGATACTCTGCAAACTTTTGACTTTAGAGACTCCAACCTTGAGTAAGGCCATAGCGATAGCCCATATATTCATTGCCACCAGTGACAATACTAAGCAAATCTCTCAGCACACGAGTGCTGCTACAAGTACTGTGAACAAAGTGATGTTGTTTTCAAATCGCAACGTACAGGGCAGGCTCCACATGCCTGCAGCTGCACGTCTGCAGATGTTTCAGAGTCCACCATCAATGCAAGGCCATTAACACCTTGTTGACGCTGCGGGGTTGATCATTGTTTCCAATCATGCCGCTCCAAAGGGTACGTTTGCAAGTGCTGTGGAATAATGGGACACATCCAACGTATGTGCAGGCGAGCTGCAAATCCTGTTAATCCTGCAAACCACCATGTTGCAGAGGAGGACAGGTTCACGGCGGATCACGATGAACCAGAGCCTCAGACCAAGGAGGCAGAGGTATATGAGGCGCACACATTTACCACAAAGTGTCTCCCGATAATGCTGAAGGTTGAACTAAATGGACTCCCGGTCTCAATGGAGCTGGACACGGGTGCGAGCCAGTCCATTATGAGCATAAAGACTTACAAAAATTGTGGTGCAGCAAGGCCTCGAGGCCAGTCTTGACTCCAACCCACACAAAATTGAGAACTTACACAAAGGAACTGATTCCCGTAATCGGCAGTGCTTCTGTAAAAGTCTCCTACGCTGGAGCGGTGCCCAAGCTACCACTTTGGGTGGTACCGGGCGATGGTCCCAAGCTGCTCGGCAGGAGCTGGCTGGGAAAGATACGCTGGAACTGGGACGACGTCCGAACGCTCTCGCCCGCAGATGATACTTCGTGTGCCCAGGTCTTAAACAAGTTCCCTTCGCTGTTCGAACCAGGCATCGGGACGTTCCAAGGAGCAAAAGTGCAGATCCACCTAATTCCAGGGGCGCGACCCATCCATCGCAAGGCAAGAGCAGTACCGTACATGATGAGAGAAAGGCTAAAGATCGAGCCAGACCAGCTGCAAAGAGAGGGCATCATTCCGCTGATCAAATTCAACGAGTGGGCCAGTCCGATCGTTCCTGTCCTCAAGGGAGACGGCACCATCAGAATCTGTGGTGATTACGAAGTAACTATCAATCATTTCTCCCTACAGGACCAATACCCACTACCAAAAGCCAACGACCTTTTTGCTACGCTGGCAGGAGAAAAGTCGTTCACGAAGCTGGACTTGACCTCAGCCTACATGACACAGGAGCTGGAGGAATGATCACAAAGGCCCTCACCTGCATCAACACACACAAAGGTCTCTTCATTTATAACAGATGCCCATTTGGAATTCGATCAGCGGCGGCGATATTTCAGAGAAACATGGAAAGCTTACTGAAGTCGGTCCTGCACACGGTGGTCTTCCAGGACCACATCTTGGTTACAGGTCGGGACACAAGCGAGCATCTACAGAACCTGGAGGGGTTCTTAGTCGACTCAACTGCTTGGGGCTCAGGTTAAAATGCTCGAAGTGCGTTTTCCTGGCGCATTAAGTGGAGTTCCTGGGGAGAAGAATCGCGGCGGACGACATCAGGCCCACCAATTCGAAATCGGATGCAATCGAGAACGCACTGAGGCCACAGAATGTGAAGGAGCTGCGGTCGTTTCTAGGACTCCTGAACTATTTTGGTAACTTCTTACCGGGTCTCAGCACACTGATAGAACCACTGAATGCCTTACTGTGTAAAGGAGATGAATGGGTATGGGGCAAAAGCCATGAAAATGCCTTTGTAAAATCGAGAAATTTTTATGCTCAAACAAATTGCTTGTGTTGTATGATCCATATAAGCATTTGGTACTAGCATGTGATGCGCCGTCGTATGGCGTCGGGTGTGTATTGCAACAAGCTATGATTTTGGGAAATTGCAGCCAGTTGGTTATGCATCCAGGAGTCCGTTTAAGGCTGAGAGAGCCTACAGCATGATTGAAAAAGAAGCTTTAGCATGTGTCTATGGGGTAAAGAAAATGCATCAATATCTGTTTTGGCTAAAATTTGAATTGGAAACTGACCATAAGCCACTGATATCCCTGTTTTCCGAGAGTAAGGGAATAAATACTAATACATCGGCCCGTATTCAGAGATCGGCGCTCACGTTGTCCACATACAACTACGCCATCCGCCACAGGCCAGGCACAGAAAACTGTGCCGATGCTCTCAATAGGTTGCCATTGCCCACCACGGGGGTGGAAATGGCGCAGCCCGCAGATTTAGTCATGGTTATGGAAGCATTTGAGAGTGAACAATCACCCGTCACAACCCAACAGATTAGAACCTGGACGAGCCAGGACCCCTTACTGTCCCTAGTAAAAAACTGCATGCTTCACGGGAGCTGGTCCAGTGTCCCAATGGAAATGCAGGAAGAGATAAAGCCGTTCCAGTGGCGCAAAGATGAAATGTCGATACAGGCAGACTGCCTTCTGTGGGGAAATCGGGTAGTAGTTCCCAAGAAGGGCAGAGACACCTTCAACACTGACCTCCACAGTACCCACCCAGGCATCGTAATGATGAAAGAGATAGCCAGATCCCACGTGTGGTGGCCCGGTATCAATGCGGACTTAAAAGTCCTGCATGCACAGATGTAACACATGCTTGCAGTTAAGCAATGCACCCAGGGAGGCATCACTAAGTTTATGGTCTTGGCCCTCCAAACTGTGGTCTAGGGTCCACGTCGATTATGCAGGTCCGTTCCTGGGTAAAATGTTCCTTGTGGTTGTAGATGCGTACTCCAAATGGAATGAATGTGAGATAATGTCGGCAAGCACATCCGCTGCCACCACTGAAAGCCTGCGGGCCATGTTTGCTACGCATGGACTACCTGATGTCCTCGTGAGCGACAATGGGCCATGTTTTACCAGTGCTGAGTTCCCATAACAGGATCAAACATGTCACATCTGCCCCACTCAAGCCAGCATCCAATAGTCAGGCAGAGAGAGCAGTGCAAACCATCAAGCAAGGCTTGAAGAGGGTAACTGAAAGCTCACTGCAGACTGGCCTATCCCAACTCCTGCTCAGTTACCGCACGAGACCCCACTCGTCACTGGATTTCCACCTGCTGAACTGCTCTTGAAAAGGGCACTTAAGATAAGGCTCCCGTTAGTTCACCCTGATCTACATGAACAGGTAGCGAGCAGCTGGCTTCAACAAAGTACATACCATGATAGCGCAAATGTGTCACGCAAAATTGAAATCAATGATCCTGTATTTGTATTGAATTATGGACAAGGTCCCGAGTGGCTTTCTGACACTGTTGTGGCCAAAGAGGGGAGCAGGGTGTTTTGGGTCAAACTTTCAAATGGATTCATTCACTGGAAACACTTGGACCAAATCAAACTCAGATTCACGGACTATCCTGAGCAACCCACTTTGGACCCTACCTTCTTTGACTCCTCAACATACACACCAGTGGCAACCGATACCGCGGTTGGCCATGAAACAAAACCCATCATCCACAGCAGACCAGCAGGACCCAACACACCAGGCAGCCCAGCAAGGCCCAACAGACGGTTCACCAACACCAGCATCTGCACCAAGACGATCAACCAGGCAAAGAAGAGCCCCAGATTGTCTCACCTTGTAAATAGTTACACTGTTGACTTTGGCGGGAGGGGGGGGGGAGTGTTGTTATACATGTAAACTTGCATTTACTTTGTACAGCCACCAGAGGGCTCATCCCCTGGAGTCCCAAGGGATCCCATAATCCCTTGGGAGCACAGGTACTTAAGGAGGCCTCACAGGTTGGCAAGGCATTCTGAAGACTTGCAATAAAAGACTACGGTCACACTTTACTTTGAGTATCCAGTCAGACTCTTTATTCATACACAACAAAAGGGATCAAAATTGGCCCCATACAATTAAGTAATCTGATTGCAGGAAACCTGATTCTAAAACCATGCAGTTTGAATTGGCAATAAGAAAAAACATTATAGGAGAGAGGCACCTGACCAAAAATGGAATGTTTTAAGGATTTAATGCTATCTGGATAAACATTTGAAAAGGAAGTTTATCAATGGATATGGGAAAGGGCAGAGAAATAAAATCAGAATAGATCACTCCAATTAAAGAGCTTACACCAGAAAAAACTGCATTGTTAAATTATTAAAACATTTTATTAAATTTTACAATTGTTGTGCAGTGTCTTCTAATAACGTAAGGTAAGGTAAAACATGGAATACAATTGTTGGGAAACAATGGCCAGGCCAGGCCAGGCAATGATGTAATGTAACACAACTGCAACTGTTGTCTTTCCATAACTGTAACCAATGTAAGTTCATGCAAAGCTTTCATTTATGAGCGGCTAACGCAAGAGTTTTGCAGTTGCGTAACTCTCATGGGGCTTGTCCAGTCTTGCAGGAGAACATGGGGGCATAGGCTCATCGCCAGGCTGATTGTCCTCCCGGAGGTCCTCATCATCGTCCTCCTCCTCCTCCTCCTCTTCCGCCTCCCCTCTCTCCTGAGGTGGATCGGCAGTCCCATCTAGCAATTGTTGTCCTCTCCTTACAGCAAGGTTATGCAACATGCAACACACTACAATAAACTCAGCGACCTGGTTAGGGTGGTATTGTAGATTGCCTCCTGAGTGGTCCAGGCATCTGAAGCTCTGCTTCAGCACTCCAATTGTCTTTTCGACAATATTGCATGTAACTATATGGCTTTCATTGTAGCGTTTATCAGTTTCCGTCTGGGGATTACGCAGGGGGGTCATGAGCCAGCTGGCAAGGCCATATCCTTTATCCCCCAGCATCCAACCGTGACCTTGTGGATGAATCTTAAACAGGTCAGAGGCAGTGCTCTCACGCAAGATGTACGCATCATGGATGCTGCCTGGAAAATTAGCATTTACTGCCATGATTACATAGAAACATAGAAAATAGGTGCAGGAGTAGGCCATTCGGCCCTTCGAGCTTGCACCACCATTCAATAAGATCATGGCTGATCATTCACCTCAGTACCCCTTTCCTGCTTTCTCTCCACACCCCTTGGATCCCTTTAGCAATAAGGGCCATATCTAACTCCCCCCTTTAGCCGTAAGGGTCATATCTAACTCCCTCTTGAATATATCCAATGAACTGGCATCAACAACTCTCTGTGGTCGGGAATTCCACAGGTTAACAGCTCTCTGAGTGAAGAAGCTTCTCCTCATCTCAGTCCTAAATGGCTTAACCCTTATCCTTAGACTATGTCCCCTGGTTCTGGATTTTCCCAACATCGGGAACATTCTTCCTACATCTAACCTGTCCAGTCCCGTCAGAATTTTTAATGTTACTATGAGATCCCCTCTCATCCTTCTAAACTCCAGTGAATACAGGCCCAATCGATCCAGTCTCTCCTCATATGTCAGTCGTGCCATCCCGGGAATCAGTCTGGTGAACCTTCGCTGCATTCCCTCAACAGCAAGAACGTCCTTCCTCAGATTAGGAGACCAAAACTGAACACAATATTCAAGGTGAGACCTCACTAAGGCCCTGTATAACTGCAGTAAGACCTCCCTGCTCCTATACTCAAATCCCCTAGCTATGAAGGCCAACATACCATTTGCCTTCTTCACTGCCTGCTGTACCTGCCTGCCAACTTTCAATAACTGATGTACCATGACACCCAGGTCTCGTTGCACCTCCTCTTTTCCTAATCTGCCACCATTCAGATAATATTTTGCATTCGTGTTTTTGCCACCGAAGTGGATAACCTCACATTTATCCACATTATACTGCATCTGCCATGCATTTGCCCACTCACCTAACCTGTCCAAGTCACCCTGCAGCCTCCCAGCGTCCTCCTCACAGCTCACACCGCCACCCAGCTTAGTGTCATCTGCAAACTTGGAGATATTACACTCAATTCCCTCATACAAATCATTAATGTATATTGTAAAGAGCTGGGGTCCCAGCACTGAGCCCTGTGGCACCCCACGAGTCACTGCCTGCCATTCTGAAAAGGACCCATTTATCCCGACTCTCTGCTTCCTGTCTGCCAACCAGTTCTCTATCCATGTCAGTACATTATCCCCAATACCATGTGCTTTAAGTTTGCACACCAATCTCTTGTGTGGAACCTTGTCAAAAGCCTTTTGAAAGTCCAAATACACCACACCACTGGTTCTCCCTGGTCCACTCTACCAGTTACATCCTCAAAAAATTCTGGAATATTTGTCAAGTAGGATTTCCCTTTCATAAATCCATGCTGACTTGGACTGATCCCGTCACTGCTTTCCACATGTGCTGCTATTTCATCTTTAATAATTGATTCCAACATTTTACCCACTACTGATGTCAGGCTAACCGGTCTATAATTACCTGTTTTCTCTCTCCCTCCTTTCTTGAAAAGAATGTGGTCGACAATGAGCTGCACATTCAGGAAACACCTTTCGGTTCCGAAACACCTCCGCATCCTGTAAAGGTGCTCTCAGGGCGATGTGCATACAGTCTCCTGCTCCCTGCACCTCGGGGAAGTTTGATATTCGCGAGAAACCGAAAGCCCTCCCAGTCTGTGCCTCCCTGGTCATAGAACATAAACATAACAAATAGGAGCAGAAGTAGGCCATAGGGCCCCTCGAGCCTGCTCTGCCATTTAATACGATCATGGCTGATCCAATCATGGACTCAAGTCCACTTCACTGCCCGCTCTCCATAACCCCTTATCATTTAAGAAACTGTCTATATCTGTCTTAAATTTATTCAATGTCTCACCTTCCACAGCTCTCTGAGGCAGTGAATTCCACAGATTTACAACCCTCTGAGAAAAAATTTCTCCTCATCTCAGTTTTAAATGGGCGGCCCCTTATTCTAAGATTATGCCCTCTAGTTCATGTCTCCCCTATCAGTGGAAACATCCTCTCTGCATCCATCTTGTCAAGCCCCCTCATAATCTTATACATTTCGATAAGATCACCTCTCATTCTTCTGAATTCCAATGAATAGAGGTCCAACATACTCAACCTTTCCTCATAAGTCAACCCTCTCATCTCTGGAATCAACCTTGTGAACCTTCTCTGCACTGCCTCCAAAGCAAGTATATCCTTTCGTAAATATGGAAACCAAAACTGCACGTAGTATTCCAGGTGTGGCCTCACCAATACTCTGTACAACTGTAGCAAGACTTCCCTGCTTTTATACTCCATCCCCTTTGCAATAAAGGCCAAGATTCCAGTGGCCTTCCTGATCACTTGCTGTACCTGCATACTATCCTTTTGTGTGTCATGCACAAGTACCCCCAGGTCCCGCTGTACTGCAGCACTTTTCAATCTTTCTCCATTTAAATAATAACTTGCTCATGGATTTTTTTCTGCCAAAGTGGATAACCTCACATTTTCCAACATTATACTCCATCTGCCAAATTTTTGACCACGCACTTAGCCTGTCTATGTCCTTTTGAGGATTTTTTGTGTTCTCCTCACACTTTGCTTTTCCTCCCATCTTTGTATCATCGGCAAACTTGGCTACGTTACACTCAGTCTCTTCCTGCAAGTCGTTAATATAGATTGTAAACAAGGGTCTCAGCACTGATCCCTGCGGCACCCCATTAGTTACTGATTGCCAACCACAGAATGAACCATTTATCCCGACTCTCTGTTTTCTGTTCGTTAGCCAATCCTCTATCCATGCTGATATATTACCCCCAACCCCATGAACTTTTATCTTGTGCAGTAACCTTTTATGTGGCACATAAGTCATCATCATCATCTTCAGAGACAGTCCCTCGGAATCGAGGAAGACTTGCTTCCACTCCCAAAGTGAGTTCTCTGATGGCTGAACAGTCCAATACGAGAGCCACAGACCATGTTACAGGTGGGACAGACATTCGTCAAGGGAAGGGGTCGGTTAGAGCTCAACGCCCTCCTGGATGCACTTTCTCCACCTAGGGCGGTCTTCGGCCAGGGTCTCTCAGGTGTCAGTAGTGATGTCGCACTTTACCAGGAGGCTTTAAGGGTGTCCTTGTAACGTTTCCGCTGCCCACCTTTGGCTCAGTTACCATGAAGGAGTTCCACATAAAGCATTTGCTTAGGGAGTATCGTATCTGGCATGCGAACTATGTGGCCTGCCCACCGAAGCTGATCGAGCGTGGTCAACGCTTCAATACTGGAGATGTTAGCCTGGACAAGGACACTGATGTTGGTATGTCTGTCCTCGCAGAGGAGTTGCAGGATCTTGCGGAGACATCATTGGTGATTTATCTCCAGCGACTTGAGGTTTCTTCTACACATCGTCCATGCCTCAGATCCATACAGGAGGGCAGGTCAGCCCTGTAGACCATGAGCTTGGTGGTAGATTTGAGTGTCTTCAAACACTCTTTTTCTCAGATGGCCGAAGGCTGCACTGGCGTACTGGAGGCGATGTTGAATCTCTGTATCAATGCCTGCCTTTGTTGATAAGAGGCTCCCGATATATGGGAAATGGTCCACGTTGTTAAGGGCCGCGCCGTGAATCTTGATGATTGGAGAGCAGTGCTGTGCGGCGGGGACAAGCTGGTGGAGGACCTTTGTCTTACGGATGTTAAGCTTAAGGCCCATGCCTCAATGAATACATTGACTATATCCTGGAGTTCAGCTTCAGAATGTGCGCAGATGCAGGCGTCGTCCGCGTACTGCAGCTCAACAACAGAGGTTGGGGTGATCTTGGACCTGCCCTGGAGGCGGCGCAGGTTAAACAGCTTCCCAATAGTTCTGTAGTTTAGTTCCACTCCAGCGGGGAGCTTGTTGATTGTGAGGTGGAGCATGGCCGCGAGGAAGATTGAGAGGAGTTGGAGCGATGATGCAGCCCTGTTTGACCCCGGTCCGGACGTGGATTGGGTCTGTAATGGAGCCGTTGGTCAGGATCACAGCCTGTATGTCGTTGTGAAGCAGGCGAAGGATGTTGACAAACTTTTGGGGACATCCGAAATGGAGGAGGACGCTCCACAGACCCTCACGGTTGACAGTGTCAAAGGCCTTTGTAAGATCGAAAAAGGCCATGTATAAGGGCTGACGCTGCTCCCTGCATTTTTCCTGCAGCTGTCGCGCTGCAAAGATCAGGTCCGTTGTGCCCCTTCGGGGACAAAATCCACACTGTGATTCCGGGAGGAGCTCCTCGGCTACAGGAAGAAGATGATTGAGGAGAATTGGCTGATAGTAGGGAGATTCCCCTGTAGTTGCTGCAGTTGGACTTGTCCCCTCTTTTAAAAATGGTCACAATTACTGCATCTCTGAGATCTCCCGGCATGCTCTCCTCCCTCCAGATGTGAGAGATGAGGTCATGTATCCGCACCAACAGTGCCTCTCCGCCATACTTTAGCGCCTCAGCAGGGAAAGCATCTGCACCCGTAGCCCTTCTTCTGGAAAGGGAAACCAGAGGCAGAATGCTGCCTTCATGGAGTTGGCTTTACCGTCAAGAATGAGCTGGTCGACTGCCTCAAAGACTCCCCCTGTGGGGTTAACGAACACCTCATGACTCTTCGTCTTTCCCTATCCCTGAACTAATGCGCCACAGTCATCAGTGCGTATGCCCCTACACTCGATGCAACGGATGAGGCTAAAGAGGGTTTTCATTTCAACCTCGAGACATCCTTGTCCCGCGTTCCCACGGGCGACAAATTGATCCTCCTGGGGGACTTTAATGCCAGGGTCGGCAAAGACACAGCCCTCTGGGGAGACGTGATTGGCAGAGAAGGGATAGGGAAAGCTAATACCAGTGGTACCCTACTCCTGACAAAATGTCTAGAACATGAACTCCTCATCACCAACACCCTGTTCCGCCAGAGGGACAAATATAAGGCACCTGCTTGACTGTCATCGTCCGAGCCAGGGATCGCAAGGATGTGCGCATCACCCGTGCCACGACAGGAGCTGACAATTGTTGGACTGTAAGGGGTTCTGGTGAGTATTGTGCCTTGGGTGTCTCTCTCTGGGTTTCTGCCCTCACAGCTTATGCCTGGCCTGTGAGGTACCCTGAGTGCTGCAAGAGCACTCCTGGAGAGACTGTGTCCACAGCTTATCAAGGGGGTTTTGAGACTCGTGCGTCCCCACAGCTTATGACTAGCCTGTGAGGCACCTGTGAGTGTCAAACACTCCTAACCACTTTCTTCCCTAGTCTGTGAAACACAGTTGAGCATTTTCGAGGTGCTCCTGGCTTCCCTCACACTGTTTTGACACAAGACTCATGATCAGGAGATGTAACACAACAGAACTGAGACGAGGCGATTCCAAGAGGAACTTTAAGCTTCCAATTTATTTGACAAGGTGTATCTCAACAAACAGCAATACACGGACACAACATTTTTTTCGCAAGTTTAACAGCAGTGCAATGCCCAACCTCCCACCTTCCTGACCTAACTGAGTTGGGAGTTCTGGGAACCAGAGATTATACTCACCACAGCCTTTACAGTCTTTCCAGGTCAAAATGCGGTTTCAGAGTTCTCTTTTTGCTATCTTCAGGATCTTGAAGTTACTTTTTCGGTTGTGATTTTCTTGGAAACTTGGTTGTTGTTGCGTCTTGTTGTTGCTGTGGATCTACCTGAGTCCAGCTCTTAGGGGAAGATCCTTGTGGAAAAAGCAAAGGTTCAGTCTCCAGTAGCGAAAGGAGGCTGAACTGATGCCGTCTCGGGATGGTGGTTTGCTTCTTCTGTCTTCGGTGTCTTCGGACACTGGTCTTCCTTCTGTGTTGAAAGGCTGACTGCTTGCTGGAACATGAGAACGGAACAACTTGTCGGGGCAGAAACCCCTTCTTATATCCAGTTATCCAGCCAGACTTTCATGCTGAAATAAATCCTTCCCATTGGTGGGCTTGTGATTTTTGAAAAATGCAGCAGAGTTGGATTTCGCAGAGGGTTTTCCACTGGCCATCCCTGATGTTAACCTAATCAAGGGTTGGCAGGGTGTGGGCCTCCTGTAGCCATTGTGTAGGCCCTCGGTTTGTTTTGGGTTCCCTAGTTTTCTTAAGGCCTGCATAATATCCCTCCATAGTGTAAACGTGGGGGAGACAATATCCCGGTATCGGTGATGAGTCAGTCCCGAGTTTTCGAGCAAGGGCACTCCCATTAGCTTGGAGTCCCTTGCTTCGGGCTGACTCTGTCCCACCATTGGCCCTCGTGTCCTCCCCCGTCCAATCACTGCCCTGCCAAGGACAAACCGTCTCGGTTTCAATCCATATCTGGTTCTGGGTTCCCTGTTCCTTCCAGGACACTAGCCTGCTGCAGCACAGACAGATCCCACAGTTCTTTTCCTTCTGGGTAAAATGAGGGGTTTTCATCCTCCCCTACATAATCCCCCACCTGACACAGTCAGGCACCACTCGAGTGTGTCAAAGTTCAGGGTGGTGAGAAAACCCCTGGTCTCCCAAATTGCCCAACTTTCCCCAGTTTAACTCTAAACTTGTCCCAGTCCATATACATCGTAATCCCTGTTTAACATAGTGCAGAACACAGTATCCAAAAGGTTACAATATTTACAACAGCAATATATACATGTGCCTAAGATTACAGCAGTATTTGTCCATTGAGTCTCATTCTGGCTGCCCCAGACATTGCCATTTCAGTCTTAACAACAAAACAAACAAACCTGCCCTGTAAACTCCCCAGGGGCCATGTATGAAAACACGGTAATCCCTTAGAATAACAAACAGCCTGAGTGTTGCGGTCAAGCTTTGTTTACACGCCTTGAGTGTTTAGCAACGGCTCTCCTCTCTGTGTAATAGCCTTTGGAACTGATTTCTTTTCCTTTTTCTCCTGAGCTTACAGCTTGTAGCTAGCAGATATGCTACAATCAGGAGTTGGCCGATCACCAAGGCATGTGATCCCACCCGGATCCCCGCAGGTATGTCTGCCCAAATTCCATCATGCTGGGGGTTTAATCTGGCCAATTTCAGTTTTCTGCTCCATGGTGTGAAAATGTTTTTGAGACAAATCCACTGCCTGGAAGAGGGCTGTAAGTTTCTCAGGTAGCGGGGCAATGGGATAGCCAAAATGGGCGACATATTGTTGTAGGTGGCTGAGGTTGTTTTGCACCATGAGGTGAATCGTGGAAGGTTCTGGGATGGGTGTGATTCTGATGTGTGCCACTTGAACCTCTGCCCTGGGTTTAAAGCAAAAGGTGCTGTACGGTATTGGACACCACCTTCCCGGTCCGTGTTCATACTGTTTGGTACTTGTGGTGAAACAATATGTCCCATCATCTACATATGCAAACTGTGGAGGCATGTGGTTAGGGGGCATTACCTCCATTGTGCAATTGATAGGCTCTGCCCCAGCAGGGCTGAACCCGCACTGTGGGCTTGCAAAAGTGTTCAAGTGCTGGGGGCACAGGATTACCTGTGCTCCCCTGTTCCGACAACCCGAGAGGTCTGTACCTGTCACAGTGTGCTCCCACATTGTGACATAAGGTGGGACCTCTTGGAATCGAACATGCACCCCTCCACGAATGACTCCCACATTCTCCACTCGGTACAGGGGTACTGGTCATGGGGACGCCCCCATCACGGGCATCCTGACCACCACACCCATGATGGTATGATTTGACTTTCCACAGTCCACCGGTACCGGGTAGGCTTCCGACTCTACACGAAGTTGGCAAGGACTCAAAACATTATCATAAGGTGCTGGTTGCTGATCCAGGAGGGGACCTGTCCCTGTCTCAGATCCTCGAGGTTACTCCGTCCCTCTCCCAGCAACCAGGCCCCATAGAGCACGCACACCTCATTTTGGGCGGCTTGATCGGAGGCGTTTCTATCCTCCCGAATCAAAGCGTTTGCAGCCCTGGCCTGTGCCTCCAATTGAGAAATAATCTCTTTTAAGTGAACCGTCATTGCCACCTCTTCATGGAGCGCGGATCCCATTACGGTATTCTCGTCCCCCAGGATTTTACGCAGCTGATTCTTTAACCCATTTATCTGGAGGGCCAGCTGCACATTATCCAAACTGTTTACGGCGGACGCCCCAGTGTTAAACCCCGTGAAAATTTCATTTAAAGTCCTTCGCCTCTGCCTGCCTGGTTCGGCCCTATCCCACTGTTTATACAGGTCTGCCACACTGACATCCCCGAAGTCCAGTTCGTAGAACTTCCGGAACATCTCCCCAGCAGAGCCTGGTACAACAGCTCGGTTTTGCGGGGACACCACATAGCTAGGCGGACTTCTGTCAGATTTAGCACCACTGATGCCACCGCATAGTGTACCCCCTGATAAAGTAGCTTCTCAGTGGGGATCAACAGTAAACCATTCCCCGGCCCCCTGGTTGATGTCGGGCACCCGTGTGGGATGGTGGGCTTGGCCGTGGGTGGGGGCTTTTCGGTGGCATTTACTGGTACCCGGGGATTGGGGGTCACACACACCTCCCCGCTGTGATCCCATTCCAACCCATCCCCGACATTCTGCCATCGCCTATAGAAAGCAATGGAGACCCCCTCTGAACACACGCGGGTGGATCTCCACATACACAAATAAATCCCTTGGTCGTACATCCACCATTTCTCCCAGCACACCGTGACCCCGCCAGATGACCCCATGATGGTTCGGTGGGTATCATTATCCAGACGTTCCCAGTCCGAGTGTCGGTCTCCCACATCCCTCTTGAGCTTTCTGAGCCACCACCACCCAGAGGTATGTCCCCTTGGCAAGTTAGGCACACCTTCCTGCCTTCTGTCACTCTCACTCTGGAAGTGGCCACGGTGATCTCCGGGCAGGGGATGGGCGCCTCTCCGTAGGTGAAGCCCTCATGATTGGAGAACTTGGTGGAGTTCGATCCCAACCACTCAGGCCATCTCCCCTCATGGGAGTAGGTGACCTGGCCATCCGCCGCCTGAGTCTCTTCTCCTGTGGTCACTATAGGCGTTCTGCCCCCAGAGCATCCGAAAACCAGGGAGTCCTCGGTGTCCTCTCAGTGCCCGGTGCAGATCCTTAGCGATACCAGCATCACTAACGTCCAGTAGGGAGGTATTGACATCTGAAAGGCAAGAAGTACATGGCCTTGCCTTGAGAGACCTCTCTGGGCCCAGCCCGCGTAACATGTTCCAAACACAAAAATGCTGTACCCAACAGTCACTGCCTTAACTAAACACATATGCACATAACACAAAGTAACAAAACAGGAAGGGAAAATATATACACCGCCACCCGTCCTCGGGTGACCAGGCTACATCCTGTCACTGTACAGACATTGTCGACCACTCGGCTGACCGTACCCTGGGGACCAGGATGCTCTCCGCTGAGGGGCTCGTATCGTGCTGCCCTCCAAGGCCTGCCTGAGCCCCAGATAATCGGTGGGAGACCCTTGCTGGCGCAACAGAGCACCCTTTCTGTTGTCTTTTGCCTTCTCGGTCTGGGGCGGGGAGCTAAGTAAACAGGGGACCACGGCGCCCTGGGCCGTGGCACTCTAGCACTCCTTCTTGCAGTTGGTGCAGAGTCCCACGTTATGGGCTGCAATGCTATCTCCTCCACCTCTTGGGCTAATCCCAGCTGATCCACCATGGGAGGTTCAGCTTCCCTTTGGACCTTGGTAGTGGTAGAGCCTTTCTCTCCACTTCTGTTAGTGGGCTAGGAACCCCTACCTCGTGGTGGGATAGCCTTACTGGAGCAGTGAACCATCCCCGGCTGCAGAGCTTCGGGGCCCGCTGCCTCCTCCGGAGCCTCCACATCCACCGGGGCCTGTTCTTCCTCTAGTGCCTGGTTCCCTTCCCTTGATCGTCCCCTCTGTTTGTTACCCCTTTTGGGGTGAAACAACTTACACTGATTAATGTGATACCACTTCACTCGGCGAGGCAATTGAACTGCATAGACCATAGAGCTAGCCTTGTCGGCTATGCTGTATGGTCCCATATACAGTGGTTCAAATATCCTGACCCGGGCAAAGCTTCTCACCATCACCTGGTCGCCCACCTCCCAATCATGGTGACTGCGGGGTTCCAGCAGCAGCCGATTGCTGCGGTGCTGTTTTCCCATGTTGTTGGCCGCCTGCCAGTGAATCTGTTGAAGCTGTTCGAACAGATTCCTGACGAAGCGGTCCCGGTTCACCTCTCGAAGCTGCCCTTCGGTGAGGACCGGCACCAACACATGCACTGAGGTTCTCATGATCCGGCCAGTCATCAGCTCATGGGGTGAGTACCCTGTGCTCTTTGACTGACTGGCCCGGATTCCCATGAGGACCAACGGTAAGACCTCCACCCACTTGTTAGGTGAGTTTCCGTCTCTTTGCACAGCCTTTCCTTTATGGTTCAGGTGTTCTACAGGGCCTAAGGACTGAGGATTGTAGGCGACATGCCATTTGGCTCTTATCCCCAGCACCTTTAGGGTGGCCTGCATCACCTGGCCGGTGAAGTGGCTTCCCCGGTTGGACTCCAAGATTTGAGGTAGACCCCACCGAGAGAACACCTCCCTCACCAGGATTTTTGCAGTCCCCACTGCGGTAGCTGTTCGGCAAGGGAAGGCTTCCACCCATTTGGAAAACACATCCACCAGGACGAGGCAGTATTTATAACCTCCCTGGGCAGCCAGTAGGGGTCCGATGTAGTCGATCTGGATCGACTGCCATAGTCCCTCTACCCACCTGACGTGTGCCATGGACACCTTCCTTTTCTGGGGGTCCGGGTTGTTTGCAGCGCAAACCAGACAGCCCCCACAGAAGTCGCAGACGTTTTCCCGGAGGCCTGGCCACCACCCTGCCTTTTCTACCCATTGCCAGGTAGATTCCAGCCCGGAGTGTCCGCACTTGGACCCTCATGGTGCCAGCTGAAGGAATTCCCTCCGGTGTTGTGGCGGCACGACTCATTTGTCCCCTTTAAACAACATGCCTTCCCACACAGCAATATCTGCAGCACTGTACGGGCCCACGGCCTTTTCCCCCTTTTTGATAGCAGCCAAGGCAGCCTTCAGGACCGGATTCCTGCATCTGGACTACTTTAAGGTCCGGGGCCACCGCCACCCCTATGCTCCCTTGTGTCCCTGGCTTGCTTCTTGCTGCTGCTATCCTGCCTGCCTCATATGGGTCCCATAGGCGACCTGTACGAGCACCTTCCTTTGCCAGCAGATCTGCCTGCTGGTTACTTTCTCCCCGTGGCTCAGTTTTGGAGTGGGCCTTCACCTTATGGATATACACATCCCCGGTTTCTCCCACTGCAGCCACAATCTTTTCTAGTAGGGGCTTGGTCACAAGGGGCTTCCTATCGGCAGAGGTGTACCCCCGGCGTGACCAAATCGCCAGATACTCTGTACATGAATTGTAATGAACATGCTGTCTGAACAAATCGTGTATTGGGTAGGGAATTCCTTGGGGTGTGTGACCACATACATCACCGCTGAGAGTTCCGCCTGCTGGGCGCTCAGGGCGCATGGGAGTTTAAGAGCCAAGGCAATCCCTGCCTTGGGATCCCAAACTCCGCAGCCCGTGAGTCTTGTACCCGCGGACACTGAACTGGAACCATCAACTTAGATCTCGCGGCCTGTGGGGTGTATCCCTGCCCGAAATCCAAAGTTGATGTCCCATACCCCCTCCACAGAGCATCTATGCGGCTGCCCTGGATAGATTAGATTAGGCCCTTGACTTTTAATGCCATTTGGGAGAGGAGGAGGGTCCAGCGAGTGATCCTAGCACTGCTCACTGTCCCGTCCTTAATCCTCCCATCCAACAGCATCTGCGTCAGGGTATGATGGGTGAGGAGTGTAATGGGGGATACTCCAGGAAAGATCTGAGCTCTTTTTACTGCTCAGTGAGTGGCAAGCAAGTGCCTCTCACAATTAGAGTATCCCTTTTCTACCTCCGTGAAGACCCTGGAGGAGTACACCACCGGTCTCAGTTGGCCGTTTCGCTCCTGGAGCAACACTGCACTTAAGCTGTCGCCACTGGCTGCCACCTTCAGGAAGAATTCCTCTCCCCCATCAATTGTCCCTAGGGCCAGTGCTACCTGCAGGTCTCTCTTCAGATGGACAAATGCTGCCTCACAATCCTTGTCCCACTCCCACTCAACCCCCTTGTGTAGGAGTCTGAGCAGAGGGGCGGCAGTGGCTGCATAGTCTTCGATGAAGTCCCTACAGTAGCCAGTGATTCCCAGGAAAGACCTTACCCCCGACACATCCCTAGGGACAGGGAGTTCTTCTAGCCTCATCAATGGCCCTTTCTCCTGCCCTTATCGTTAGGCCCGGGAATTTTACTTCCCCTAGACCTAGATGGGCTTTCTTGGGGTTAACTTTAAAACTCCCTTCCTTTTGTAAGACCAGCAGCTCGGCCAGCAGTGGACCGTGTTCCTCACTGCTGTCTGTGAACAGCAGCAGGTCGTCCACATAATGGACCAGCTGGTGTGGTTGGCTGAAGCCTTTTAAGCAGTTCGCCATGCATTGGTGAAAGATGCTGGGACTATTATGAAAGCCCTGTGGGAAGCAGCTCCATGTATACTGCCATTCCCGGAAGGTGAAGGCAAACTTGTACTGGTCTTCCCTCCGTACAGGGATAGACCAGAACCCGTTGGATATGTCCAACACTGTGAATGTGGTTGCGGATGCAGGGATTTCCCTTATCAGATCCGCAATCACCGCTACCGTGGGGGCACAAGCTGGGATGTTTCTATTGAGCACCCTGTAATCCACAGTAGCCCTCCAAGAATTGTCCGATTTCCGAACAGGCTAAAGCGGAGAGTTGACATGGGTGGCTATGGGTCTCAAGACACCCTGCTCGACAAGCGAGCTTAAAACTGTCTCCAAGTCTGCTTCTGCCTCTTGGGGAAAGCCATACTGCTTTTGCAGGTGGGACATAGGATCCCCATCTATTCTAACCTCCACTCCTGTGACTCTCCCACAATCGTGTTTATGGGTGGCAAATGCTGCAAGATTTGCTTGCACATAGGCCCGGTACTCTGCCGGGGTGTTACCGACCAGAACCTCAGGTCATAACCCTCTTTTGGCTTCATATTACACAGAGTCCCTTTTCCCTTTTTCTTATCAATAACCATGGCTTCTCCCTCTGCTCCCATGTCCACTGTGCCCTATAGACAGTGATTCCTCAAGTCTACTAGGATGTGGCGAGTGATGATGAAATCGGCCCCCAAGATCCCTTTTCCCACCTGCTCCCAGTTCATCAGGACGCACTCCCATTGAGTTTGGAGTGCTCCTAAACGAACTGTGAGCGGGGCTGAGAAAAACCCAGCCTTCTCATTTCCTGTGAACCCAACTAATTGATATGGCACCCCGTTTGTTAGAGGTGAGGCTGCAGGGTCCGCCGAATGGACTCTGGTGCTGGAAGCACCGGTGTCCAGAAGGTAAGTACCCAGTACACTCTCAACCTCCATCTTGACCCAGGGTCGTCCCTAGGGGTGGTATTCTAGTGGGCACAGGTGTGCAGGCTGGGTCTGGGCTAGTCACGGCCTCTGTACTGGCAGGGTTGCTGGTGCTTCCCTGCCTGTTGCCGTGGCTACCTTCCCAGTCCCCTTCAGCGCTGTCCTCACTGCAGCTACTATCTGGTCAAGGGATGGTGAGGAGCTCCCTCCACCTCCCCCACCCTGGACGGCTCCTGAAAGACTTCTCCCCCCATATCTCTTTGCTGGGCTCCTGCAATCCCTTTTAAAATGACAGCTTTCCCGCACCCGTAGCACACTCCCTCCTCGGTAAGGTTTAAAATTACTGAAGCTACTGCATAATGTACCCCCTGGTTTAACACCTTTTCCGCCAGTACCAATACTAATCCATTTCCAGGTCCCTTGGTGCTGGTAGGACACCTTTCTATTACAGTGTGTATTGGCGGGGTTGTGGGCAGGGGTTTCTTAATGTGTGCTCTTAGCTCGGTGGCGTTAATTGGGAGTGGGGAGTGTGGGACCGTGCACCCGTGTAGGCTAGAATCCCATCCCATCCCTTCCCCTTCATCTTGCCATTGCCTGGCGAAGGCGATCGATATGCCTGCGGGACAAATACTCTCTGATCCCCACATGCAAACATAAATTCCTTGTTCGGATTCCCACCATTTGTCCCAACACACTTTTACTCCTCCCCGTGTCCCCGTGATGGTGCAGTACATATCATTACCGAGTCTTTCCCAGTCTGATTCCTGGTCCCATGTGTCCTTGCTGAGTTTTCTGAGCCACCAACATCTTCCCAGGGGAATATTCCCTTTGCAAGTCAAACACACCCGCTTTCCCTCTGTAACACTGACTCAGGCAGCGATGATCCGCATCCGGGGGCATGGAAGTGAGGCCTCCCCGTAGGTAAACCCTTCCTGGCTGGAGTAGTGGGTAGAATTAGATCCCAGCCACCCTGGCCATCTTCCCTCGTGGGCGTAAACGGCGAGTTCTTCCACGCCTGGGGTGCCACTCGCGGCGGTTATGATCAGTGCTCTTCCTCCTGAACACCGGTAAATAAGGGATTCTTCCACGTCTCCTCGGTTGCCGCTGCTCATCCTTATCAGGGCAGGCAGAAACAGGATCCTTTCCATACTGTTCTCTTTCCTGTAGGGGCACATAAAACAGATTGTCTAGCCCTGAGAAAGCTCTCTGGCTTGACAAAGGTGACCAAGTTCCAATTTGGACTCAGTCTTTAATTGACGGTGTCTTATTCGGTTCCTTGTGGACTGATATCTGCTTCTAACTTTTAATCTCAGTCATTTTGCTTGTTATCTCACCGGTGCTTCCTGAATAGTTATACCGGTAGACTCTTCTTACTCCCGGGTATTACCCAGCCTGTGCCTCTTTTAACAGCTGCACAGGTAGATTCTTTTCCTTACCCCAGTTACTAATACATATATATTTATCATTACATAGATGAATCTTACACTACTCTAACTTATTAAACATACTTAAATTCATATGGTACTATATATGTACATCTGCCACCCGTCTCCGGGTGGCCAGGTTAATTCCTGCCTTCTTTCTTTCTTCTTCTTCCGCTGGGTGTCCAGCGAGGTTGGTAATAGGTCGGTCTGCACCGCCAGACCCGAAATGTCCTGACCGGACGTGGTTTGAGTCCCACACTATTGGGGGAACGTCCCCTCCGGTGCTACAGCACACCGCTCCTTTGGGGGTGGCTGCATGGATCCTTTCTTCCCCTGGGGGTTCTGCGCTGGGGACTCCCGCTTGGTGGCTGGTCCACCGCTATCTCTTCTGAGGTTCCCTCGTTGCCCGAGGCTATTGGCTGGGTGTCCCTGCTCGCGGGCTGGTCTCTGACCTGAGGTGCACTTTTGCGGCTGGTCCCTTTCCCGGGGCTGAACCATTCAAATTGGAGCACTGGTGACCACGATGTCTTTGGCCGTGATGTGCGGGGAGTCATTCTTAAGGAGGCTGCTGGAGGCGCGTCCAAGTCCTAAATGATTGGGGGGACAGCTCCTCCAGTAACACAGTCCACCGCCCCTCTAGGTGTAGTCTGTGGATCTGCCACATCCCCTGTGGGATTTCTACAGTCGGGGGTTGTTGGCTGGGGTCCCTGTCTTTAGCACGGATTACAGGTTTTGGCTGTCCCTTACGTTTAGCTGCTGCCCCTGGGTTGAAAGGTTTGCACTGATTTATGTGGAACCACTTTGTACGGCGGGGCAATTTTATGGCATAGACCATGGGGCTTGCCTTATCGACAGTGTGGTACGGTCCCATGTACAGTGCCTCAAAGACCCCTACTCTAGCATAGTTTCTTATCATAACCTGGTCCCCTACCTCCCATTTGTGATGCTTGCGGGGTTCTAGCAGCAGTCGGTTGCTCCAATGCTGTTTTCCCATGTTGTTAGCAGCCTGCCAGTGAATCAAACAGATTCCTGGCAAAGCTGTCCTGGTTCGCTTCCCTAAGCTGACCTTCCGTGAGGACCGGGGCTAACACATGGGTGGGGGTTCGCATGGCTTTGCCGGTCATGAGCTCGTATGGGGAGTGCCCCGTGCTCTTTGACTGGCTGGCCCGGATCCCCATAAGGACCAGTAGTAGGACCTCTACACACCCTTTGGGTGAGTCCCCTGTCTCTTTGCGCAGCCTTTCTTTGATTGTGCAGTTTAAATGCTCCACAGGCCCGGATGACTGCGGGTTGTGGGCGACATGCCATTTTCCTTTGATGCCGAGTAACTTAAGGATCTCCTGCATCACCTGGCCGGTGAAGTGACTCCCTTGGTCGGACTCCACGTATTGTGGTAGGCCCCATCGAGAGAACACTTCTCTGACCAGGATCCTGGCTGTTCCCAGGGCAGTGGCTGTTCGGCATGGGAAGGCTTCCACCCATTTGGTGAATACATCCACCAACACTAGGCAGTACTTGTAGCATCCCTGGGCAGTGGGTAGGGTCCCGATGTAATCGATTTGGATCGACTGCCAGGGTCCCTCTATCCTCCTGATGTCCCATAGACACCTTTCTTTTCTGGGGGTCGGGGTTGTTGGCCGCGCATACCAGACAGTTAGCACAGAACTCGCGGACATCTTCCCTGGTCTCAGGTCCGGGGTGTCCTGCTCCTGGACCTTCATGGGCCAGCTGGAGGAATTCTCTCCGGTGTTGTTGCCGTACTACCCATTGCTCCCCTGAACAGCATGCCATCTTTAATAGCAATTGCTGCAGTGCCTTACGGGCCGTCTACCTTTTCCCCTTTTGCTAGTGTGTTCAGGACAGTTTTGAGGACGGGGTCTTGGGTCTGAACCATTTTTAGGTCCAGAGGCAAAGCTATCCCTGCCTTCCCTGCCATCCCCATCCTGCCCCTGACTGCTGGGTTATACGGATCCCAGAGCTTGCCCGTGCGGGCACCTTGCTTGGCCAACATGTCAGCATGCTGGTTTCCCTCGCTACGGGGTTCAGTGGTGGAATGTGCCTTCACCTTATGTATATAGGTATTCCCTTCCTCCCCTACGGCTTTCATGATCTTTTCCAGTAGGGGCTTGATTGCCAGGGGTCTCCCGTATGTGGATGTGTATCTGCCGCGGGACCAGATAGCCAGGTACTCCGTACATGAATTCTTCGGGGTGTGTGACTACGTTCACCACCGCAGACAGTTCAGCATGCTGAGCGCTCATAGTACTGGGAAGTTTAATCGCCAAGGCAATGCCTGCCTCGGGGTCATAAACTCTGCAGCCTGTGAGTCGTTCACTCGCAGATCCGTGTTTGAACCGTCCACATAGATCTCTTGGCCTGTGGGGTGTAACCCAGCCCGAAAGCCGATGTCAATTTCCCATGCCCCTTCTACGGAACACCGGTGGGCTGTTCCTGGATAAATCATGTTGGCTGCGAGTCTTGGCTCGCAGAGACCCTTTACCCTTAGGTCCATTTGAGAGAGGAGCAGGGTCCAGCGAGCAATGCTCACTGTCCCGTCCTTGATTCTCCCGTCCAGGAGCATTTGGGTGGGCGTATGGCGGGTAAGGAGTGTGATAGGTGACCTCGCTGTGAAGATCAGTTATCTTTTCACAGCCCAGTGAGTGGCTAGGAGGTACAGCTCACAGGTGGAGTATCCCTTCTCCACGTCCGTGAGTATCCTGGAGGAGTAGACCACTGATCTCAGCCGGCCGTGCCACTCTTGGAGCAGTACTGCACTCAGGCTGTCCCCACTGGCTGCTACCTCCAGGAAAAACTCTTTACCCCCATCTGTGGCCCCTAGAGCTGACGCGGTCTGCAGGTCTTTCTTGAGTTGGATAAATGCTGCCTCGCAACCTGTGTCCCATTCCCACTCCACTCCCTTGTGTAGGAGTCGGAGCAGAGGGTGCGGTGGCTTCATAATCCTCAACGAACTCTCTGCAGTACCCGGTTAGCCCTAGAAAAGACCTTACTCTTGTTACTGTGTTGGGGGAGGGTAACTTCTGCACTGCTTCCCTTCTAGCTTTGTCAGTGGCTCTCTCCCCAGCGCGCACAGCCAGCCCCAGGAATTTTACTTCTTTTAGGCCAATCTGTGCCTTCTTGGGGTTTACTTTAAATCCTTCTTCTTTCAGCAGCTCCAGCTGTTCAGCCAGCAGTGGGCCATGCTCCTCCCCCTCATCGGTGAACAGGAGCAGGTCATCCACATACTGTACAAGCTGCTGGGGTCTGCTGAAGTTTTTTAAACAGTTGGCCATACACTGATGGAAAATACTGGGGCTGTTGTGGAAACCCTGAGGGAGACAGTTCCAAGTGTATTGCTGTACTTTAAAGGTAAAAGCAAACTTGTACTGATCTTCCCTTCTTAAAGGTATGGACCAGAACCCGTTGGAAATATTCAGCACCGTGAAGGTGGTCACAGAGGCTGGGATACTTCCAATGAGGTCGGGGACAGCAGCAACGGTGGGTGCGCAGGGGGGATGTTACGGTTGAGTACTCGATAGTCCACCGTGCCTCTCCAGGAGTTGTCCAGTTTCTTAACCGGCCACAATGGAGAGTTCACATGGGTAGCTATTGGTCTCAATACCCCCTGTTTAACCAGCGAATCCAAGGCTGTTTCCATGTCTGCCTCTGCCTCCCTGGGGAAGTTGTACTGTTTCTGTGGACTGTCATGGGGTCCCCATCTATGCTAACTTCGACCTCGTTTATTCTCCCACAGTCGTGTTGTGAGTGGCAAAAGCTGCAAGGTTTTTCCTCACATATTCTTGGTAGTCCATTGGGGTGTTACTAACCATTGATTCAAGGTCATAACCCTCCTTTGACTTCATGGTGCACACCGTCCCTGTCATGTATGTAAGCTTCATGTAACTGTAACCTTCATGTAAAAACACTGCATACTGTATACACCTAAGAAATGCACACCTTGACCACAGGGGGTGAACTTGTGGGAGACACTCCTCACCTGGTCATCCAGGTGTATAAAGGGAGGTCCCATGCAGAGTTATCGTTTCTTGGTCCTGTGAATAAAGGTTCGGGTTAGAGTGACCTTGTCTGCAGAATGTGCCTCGTATGAATTTATAGTAGTGTGTAAGGACATTACAGTCCATTTTCTCTGATTTCCCAGGATAACCATCACCTCACTCTCCTGTCCCGTACAGACTGATCCCCAAAGACAGTGGTTTCTTAAATCCACCAGGATCCCGTGGCCTAGGATGAAGTCAACCCCCAGGATCCCTCTCCCTTCCTGCTCCCACTTCATCAGGATACAAGTCCACTTCGTGTGGAGTATACCTAAATGAATGGAGAGCGGAACGGAGAATGAGCCAGTCTGTTCAGTGCCTGTGAAACCCACCAAGCTGTAGGGGACCCCGTTAGACAGAGGTGAGGCGGCGGAGTTAGCTGCATAGACAAGGGTGCTTGAGGCACCGGTGTCCAGCAGATAAGTCCCTTTCACCTTTTCCACCATCATCTGTACAGTCGGTCTCCCACACTCATCATACTCGAGGGTACACAGGTAGACATGCTGCGCCTGTCCTAGTCACGGTTTTGGTTGGGAGGGAGCAGATGGGATTTCGGTACCGGTGACAGTGACTATCTTCCCAGGGCCATCTAACATGGCTCGGAGCTCAGTTAAAAAGGTAGCAAACGAGTGGGGAGGGACTGGCTTCTCGGTCTCGGTCTTTTGGGCAGGGGCTGGAGAATTCTTTCCTGTGCTCTTCTTCCAAGGATTTCTACAATCCTTTCTCCAGTGCCCACTCATTCCGTACCCGAAGCAGCTACGTTTTGTATCGGAGGGGTTACCCCCTCGTGGCGCCATTCCCTCTTATCTTGGCTAGGTCAGATTTCGTGAACCCTTCCCTTTTGTGGGTGCTCTTCTGTAAACTAGGGTCAGTTGCCTAAGCACTCCCTGTTCTGTGGCTTGGAGATCTCTTGGGTCGAACCAGGCCTCAGCCTTAGTTCTTATTCTGGGTAAATTGTTAGCTACTAGGCTTCGGAGCCAGTGTGCTAATTCATCCGGGCTTAAGTTATCTCTGTCTATGTCCCCATTACAGGTGCTTTTGTACACAGGCCACAGTCGGTCTGCGAAAGCCTGTGGGGTTTCTCCTGTGAGCTGCACCGTTTTCTCTAGAGAAGGGACTCCCGTCATTGCAGCCCATAGCTTCTAAAATGTCCTTTTGGACGGCAGCAAGTGTTTTCTGTCCTCTTTTGCTCTCAGTAGAGAGGGACTGGTATAGTTTGCTGTCTAGGAATAGGAGAAGCACCTTTGCCATTTCTGCATCATTGCACCCATTAATATCCCCTGCCTGTTCCACCTTCACAAAGTGAACCGAGGGGTCTCCCTTTGGAGTTAGCTTTCCCAAGTGGCTTATCATAGCCCTAAGCTGGTGGGGAGTGTGGGGGATCACAAACTGACTTTCCAGGGGCCCTGGACCCCCTGGGCGAGCCAAACTTCTGTTGCCGGACCAGGTACATTGGCCCTGATTCTGGCTCTCCCTGTTCTGGCTCAGCTCCCTCTACTCCCTGTGGCCAAGCCGAGCTGAAACTCGGTGCCACAGGTGGTGCTGGTTCACTATCCCTGTCCGCCCCGTAACTGATTTGCCCCTCCTGCTGCTGAAACGGTGTAGTCACCGGTGCCACAGGTGGTGGCCGGGAAGTTTCTTCCTTCTCTTCCAGGTTTACCTAGGGCGTACCCGGGCTTATTGGGAATACCATGCCTTTTGCCTTGGATAGAGCAAGGTTTAAACTTTTAATTTGTTGCTGGCAGGGACCGTGGTCTCCCGATTCAAACCCATTAGTGCTAGCTACTTTATACGCTGCTTGCACATCTTTTAATCTTTCCTGGAGCTTTTTTACTTGTAGGGTGAGGCGAGTGCTTTCCACCCGCAGTAACTTTTCATTATTTTTGGCCTCGGTAACCTGACATTGAAAATAGTCCTGACTGTTTTTAAACCTTTCTATTATTTGGGTCCTTTCCTGTTTTAGCTTACGGAGTTCTCCCGATAATCTTTCTTCTGACATAACCCTTTCCTGGTAGTTCTCTGCACATTCCCATAACTCTGCTTGAATGTTTCATTCATTCTATCTAGGAGTTGGACCTGTCGCTGTAGACAGACCAACCAAATTGCTTTCTCTACTGCTTCCTTGTGATCCTTGCTTGCTGTCCACTGGGCTGCAGCATCAGCTGGACGCTCAGCGTGCAACAGTCGAAGCACCCATTCCTTAGTGACATTGACCTTTTTATACATATAGGAGGAAATCCTCTCTTCCATTTTGGTTCTTTGCCTCTAACCAGCACTCTCCACATCACCCCCCTTGTACCAGAGTCCTGCTGCAGTCACCATTTTGTAAGGAGGGGTCTCTATGAGGGGGTCAGGTTCCTTTCTGACCAACTTGAGCGATTCGAATCGCTCCCACTCCCTTGGGTTCTAGACTCTGGATTTATTTGGGGGGTGTGACGAAAGTGCAAAGAACACTGGTTTGATGCAAAATAACTTTTGTTTTATTACAGTCAAGGAAATACAAACTTATTACTCTAGTAAGAGAATACAAGGCCACACTTACAATCGTTCTGATAAGGGACAATACAAGGAAAGGTACAAGGTCAAACTTATAAACTTATAATCACTCTAATAAAGAACCATACACTATGCATTCAAAGGGGGTTACAGTAAAATTATACCTCCCACCTCCCAATGCCTAATTCTAGCTAGGTTGGACTCCAGGGCAGGCAGGGACTATGCTTACAAATCCTTTTGACAGTTAACTGTAGATCGCGGTTTCAGGGTTCGCTGGATGCGGTAGGGTCTGCTTGCCATACCCCGAACATCGGAGAAGACTTCTTGCTGTGCAATCTTCAGTTGGGTTGAGTCCGCTGATGCGGTAAGGTGCGTTTTGGATCTGTGGGGTAAGTACCCGTTTTCTTTGGCTAGAAATAGGTTTCTACAGTCTGTTGGGTAATGTTTTACCCGTTGGTAGGTCAGGGTTAGATTGTAGAGTGAAAACTTTTCGATTCTTTGGTTTTTTTTCCCCTTGGGGTTTTGTTTGAGTTTGGTCGATCGCGGTGGTTTTTTCATTGATACCACGTTGACTGTGGTCGGTTGCTGCCGCGATGGTGATGTTCTTCCTTCCTTCAGGACTTCGAGGCTGGAGAAGTTAGTTTACAACTGTCGCGTTGGTTTCTCTCGTTGTCGTGATGAAGCAAGCGTGGTCTCGGTTGTATAGCCAAGTATGTCACCTGAGGTATTAGCAGCCTTGTAGCTACTTAGCAACCTCACCTCTGTTCAAAGGTGAGGTCAGTTATACGATTTCAGTGGTACTCATCTTGGCACCAAATCAGTTCAAAATCCTTTGTATAAATTTGGCGGGCTTGGTTCTTCTTTGTAATATTTTGGCGGGCTCATTAAAAGTTGATATGCTTTGGGTGACTTGATGTTTGAAAACTGTTTCCTGATGGAAATATTAGTTTGGTAATTGCAATGTCCTTTTGTGCTTAGTTTTTCGAATAGAGGCTGGATTGGGCCTTTTTGTGATGTATATGCTGAAATGGTTTTCCAGACCCATGTTGATGGGTAGCTATCTCTAGGTGATTTTGTGATGTTAATGTCTCTTGTGAAGAAGGGTTCTCGAATACTCATTCCTCCAGACAGGTTAACTTAGTCCTCACACGCAGGTAGCCTCACTTAATCAGGTTGTCTCCTGCTAGTTCCTTAGGCCCGCACACAGTCTTGAACTTGTCTTTCAAAATCCAAAATTCTATTAAAGTTCATAGTTTCTTCCATAAGCACTTTAGAGTTCCAAACTTTTCGGTAGATAGTCCTAAATTAAATTTCCTTTCGAATGAGCCCAAACACTGGGGGTTGGCAGGGGGGAGCTGGGGGGGGGGGGTGAATTTTGCACCTCCTTCACTGTGAAGAGACACCTGGTCACTCAACCAGAAAACATTAGGACTGGTTTGATGAAAATGATAAGGAGATCGAAGAACTAATAGATCGCAAGTGCAAAGCATTTCTGAGCCTCAAGCAACAACCAAACTCGGGGGCTGCAAAACAGCATTACAGATGGCTCAAGGCTCAGGTCCAGCAAAAACCCAGGGACCCAAAGAACAGGTGGTGGATGGAGAAAGCACAGGAGATACAACAACTGGCCGACAGCCACGATATGTGAGGATTCTTCACTGCAGTCAAGGCGACCTACAGTCCAAACTCCCAAGGCCCCACATCCTGGCCAAGAATGGGGAAACACTCATCAAGGACACCGAGGCTGTCAGGGCCCGATGGAAGGAGTACTTTGAAGATCTCCTCAATCGAGACTCTCCCTTTGACCCGACTGTTCTCGACTCCATCCCGCAGCATGCGACTCGTCACCAACTCAGTGAAACTCCAACGTTGCACGAGGTAGGCAAAGCCATAAAACATAAGTCATAGGGAAGCTTTTATAGGGAAACTTAAAAGTCTATGCTGCGAGCATTAAGGGCTTTAGTCACCTGTCGAATGGAGCAATGTGTGGCATGCTGAAAGATAGCGCAAATGTCACCAGCTGAGGCCTGAAAGGAGCCCAATGCGTAGAAGGAAAGTGCCACGGTAACCTTTACATCAACGGGCAGTGCGGTCCTGATGGTGCTGTTAGGCTGCAAATCTCCCTTGATGAGCTGGCATATTTCAACAATGACCTCCTTTCGGAAGCGCAGCCTCCTAAGGCACATGTTATCGGACAAGTTCAGGTATGATCGCTTTTGCCTGTAAGTGCGTCGGGTGTAAGGTCTCCTCCTCCGCAGCAGTTTGTCATCTCTTTGATTGGGCACATAATGCTCTTCAATATACCTTCTCCCATCTTTAGTCTGCAGCATGTGAATATTGACCAATCACGTAGAGAAATTACAGATCCATCACTATGAATACCCTAAATTTGTCCTCACCACATAGAAATGTGATTAGATGATTGCCAAGAGTCAATAAGGCCCTTAAAATCACTCACAAATTAATTCTCCTCTTAAGCCCCTTGTTGAAGTAGCCTCTCTCAGTTCCTCTGATGTTCAAAATGGCTTCCGTAGTGCCGAGTTCTGCCAGTCGGGAGCAGCTTTTCTCCAGCAATCTTCTTGGCGAGTGATCAGCCCGGTGATGTGTGGGCGATCACCTCGGCGATCCAGAAGGTTGTTCCAGCTCAACTTTCCACTTTTAACCTAAAATGGGTGATAGCCTGCCTATTTGGGCGATAGCTCAGTGATCATCAGTGGAAAGTCTAGCCCATTATTATTATTTATTATGTATAGCTGAGTGAGTCAGCGTACACATGAAAACTAACCCCAAGCTTCTTGAAAATGTTGTTAAGGGTTAGTATGTAGATTGTGAAGAGATGGTTGACTTTGAGGTTTACCAGATGACAATGCTTACATGGAGGAGTATCCATTGAAGGCATTGCATTGCCTGTATTGTAATAGATGTGAGTATAATCAGGAGACAGCAATGCCTTGGTGCTGGACTTCAGAGGAGAGGCATTGGGAGAGGATGGAATAGTCAAAGGTGGAAATGAGATCGAAGAGTACGAGGAGAGCCAAAAAGTCAAAGTTAGAATATAGGCTGTCATTTTTGACTTCTACCAATGCAGGTTCAATACTGTGAGAATAGTGACAACCAGATTGAAGGGTTCGAATAAGGAAGGGTGGGAGAGCAGTTATAAGCTAGCAACTTGTTTTTGGACCTTGAGAGAGAAAAAGAATGTTGCAGACAGTGTGGTAGTTGAAGAGGGTGGGGCAGATAAGGTTAAGTTTCTGGAGAAGCAGATGATAGCCACAGTATCAAAGGAGTTGGCAATAGTCCCAGAGAATTGAGACGGGTTGATGGAATTAATAAGCATCGGCTAAGGAAGTGAAGTTAGGTAGTTTGGGAGTTGGATTGTGAGGATCGAGTGAGCTTGTTGGATGAATATGTTAAGGATTAAAAGGGGGATAAGAATGGAAGAGAACAGAAGGGATAAGGGCTCAGTGGATAGAGAGCAGATGGAATAACTGGGTTAACAGAAAATGCTGGAAAACACTCAGCAGGTCAGGCAGCATCTGTAACGAGAGAAATAGACTTAACGTTTCTGGTTGATGACTTTACATCAGAACACCTGAAATGTTAATTCTGTTTCTCTCTCTCTCAACAGCCTCAGGGGCTCCCTCCCCTGCTGTGCCTGGTCACCCACCAGAAAGGGCAAAAGAAAAAATAAAGGAAAAAGAGGGATATGGAAGCAGCAACACAAAGGCGACAGACAAGTCTGAGAAAAAGAATCTCCCAACTTGTCATGAGCAATGCCATGGGAGATCCACTGGTAATGTAATAAATCTTATGCATACTGTGTGGCATCACACATTTCGGTAACTTTTGTGTAATATTTCCTGTAATGCTTCTCTGTAACACTCCTCAGTCAGATTTAATAATTATCGAACTTATTCTACGATACCTGGTTTTGGGTCACTCTTCCTATGGGCTGGGCATGAGATCTTCCACATTTTCAAGAGCTGCAGCAGACCATGGAGAAGTAAGTTAAAACAATTCCCCCAAGCTAGGGGTAAACGAAGGGAAGTTTCAACTTGTTAAACATTGATTCTTACAGTCAGGATAATTGACATTTCTTCATTCTCTTGGATTTCTTTCATGCAGTTGTAAAGCTATTCTTAAAGTGTGTGTTTTAGCTCCTTTGCTTTAAGATTATTACTGGTTCCGCAGTGTCTCGGCAATTGTTAATTGACCTGTCAATCAAACAAAGCCAATGATCTGATCTGCAGGCCTAACCCCGCATTCATTTCAAGAATATACAATGATTAAACGTTATAGCCTTAAAGTGACACACATCTACATTCTATTTTAAACAGTATAATGTCCCTATCCTTAAAATGGTGCATCGCCTCACCCACTATGAGCAGTGCCATAGGAGGATCTATTGGTTTTTATTTAAGAATACTTAAGTAGCAGTGCTGCTACCCCAGCAGAGTCACCATTTCAAAGGCTGAGAAGATGGCAGCTTTATATTGCCGAACCCATTATAATAGGAAGCTCTGAGTAAATTTATGCAGGTGATGTGCTCATTGTTGTTTCTGACATTCCAGGTAATCAGCACAGGAAAGATAGAGAAAACACCACAGGAGAGATGGAGATTTATTAAATGATTTTAATCACCCTCACTACTTGCTGCCTTGTGTTAGAATTTAGTTTAACCTTTTCGTAATAAAATTCATCATTGCATATATAACAGAAGAAATAGGAGCAGTAGGCCATACGGCCCCTCGAGTCTGCTCCACCATTTAATACAGATCATGGACTCAGGTCCACTTCCCTGCTCGCTCCCCATAACCCCTTATTCCCTGTCTATCTCTGACTTAAATTTATTCAATGACCCAGCTTCCACAGCTCTCTGAGGCAGTGAATTCCACAGATTTACAACCCTCTGAGAAGAAATTCCTCATCTCAGTTTTAAATGGGCGGCCCCTTATTCTAAGATTATGCCTCCTAGGGGAGATTAGAACTATGAGTGGAACCATCCTCTCTGCATCCACCTTGTCAAGCCCCCTCATAATCTTATACGTTTCGATTACCTCACTCTTCGAATTTCAATGAGTAGAGACCCAACCTACTCAACCTTTCCTCATAAGTCAACCCCTCATCTCCGGAATCAACCTAGTGAACCTTCTCTGAACTGCCTCCAAAGCAAGAATATCCTTTCATAAATATGGAAACCAAAACTGCACGTAGTATTCCAGGTGTGGCCTCATCAATACCCTGTACAACTGTAGCAAGACTTTCCTGCTTTTATACTACATCTCCTTTGTGATAAAAGCCAAGATTCCATTGGCCTTCCTGATCACTTGCTGTACCTGCATACTAACCTTTTGTGTTTCATGCACAAGTGTCCTCCTCACACATTGCTTTTCCTCCCATCTTTGTATCGTCAGCAAACTTGGTTATGTTGCACTCTGTCCCTTCTTCCAAGTCTTTTATATAGATTGTAAATAGTTGGGGTCACAGCGCTGATCCCTGTAGCACCCCACTAGTTACTGATTGCCAATCCGAGAATGAACCATTTATACCGACTCTCTGTTTTCTGTTAGTTAGCCAATATATACCCTAGCTAGACTCATCTTTTGTTTCTTAACTTGTCCCATTACCATCTCTTTTTATCTTGCACCATCCTCCCTTTTGTCTCTGAATCTCTTCTGCCTTCTGTCCTATCACAAACCTTCCCATTGTTCTTTTCTCTCCTCCCTGCCTCTGCACTTACTTAAAGAAAGACTTGAATTTATATACCGCCTTTCACAACCACCGGGCTTTACAGCCAATGAAGTACTTTGAGTGTAGTCACTGTTGTAATGTGGAAAACGCAGCAGCCAATTTGCACACAAGCAAGCTTCCACAAACATTAATGTGATAATGACCAGATAAACAGTTTTTGTTATGTTGATTGAGGGATAAATATTGGCCAGGACACTGGGGATAACTCCCTTGTTCTTCTTTGAAAGAATACTATGGGATCTTTTACATCCACCTGAGAGCAGACGAGGCCTCGGTTTAACATTTCATCTGAAAGACAGCATTGGAGTGTCAGCCTAGATTATTTTGTGCTAAAGTACCTGGCGTGGGACATGAACCCACAACCTCTGACCCAGAGGCAAGTGCGCTACCCACTGAGCCACAGCTGAAAACCTGTTAGATCTCTAACCCTTTCCCGTTCTGACCAAGAGTCATCGACCTGAAACGTTAACTCTCTCTCTCCACAGATGCTGCCTAACCTGACAAGTGTTTCCAGCATTTTCTGTCCTTGTTTCATGTTAAACTGCGTGTGAGGGCCCGACACACACACAGCACTGGAGCACGGCGCGGGGTGATGACGTGAAGCTGGGGATCGCGGGGCGATGACGCTGGCCGCGGTTTGATGACGCGGAGGCCGGTGGCAGCGCTGACAGAGCGAGCGGCCACGCGGGGTGTGAGAGAGAGGTGCTGCGGCTGGCGCCATGGTGAAAGCTCAGTACAAGGGGCGCTGCTCCATCAACCCGTCCTCCTCCAGCACCAACCCGGGTGAGTGTCCGCGGGGCGGGACCCCGGGTACAGCCTGAGCCCGGGGGTGGGGGCCTGAGCCGTTGTGGGAGCAGCCAGTGATCGGAGAGTTTATTGGAGACATGGGCCGGTTAGAGGAGGAGGAGGAGGAGGAGGAGGAGTGGGGCTGGGTATTGACAACCTCACATCGACTGTTGACACTGGAGCTCGGGTTTGGGGATTTCCGGTCAAAGGTTGGGGAGTTTAGGGTCAAAGGTTAGGGTTGGGGTGTTTAGGGTCAAAGATTAGGGTTGGGGAGTTTAGCGTCAAAAGTTAGGATTAAAGTTTATAGATAAAGAGGAGGTACTTCATCCAAAGCAGTCCCTCGAAATCGAGGGAGACTGGTTTCCACTCTAAAAATGAGTCCTTAGGTGGCTGTACAGTACAATACGAGAGCCACAGACGTCACAGGTGGGACAGATAGTCGGTGTGGGATTGGTTTGCCGCACATTCTTTCCGTTGCCTGCGCTTGATTTCTGCATGCTCTCGGCGATGAGACTCGAGGTGCTCAGCGCCCTCCCGGATGCACTTCCTCCATTTAGCCAGGGACTCCCAAGCGTCGGTGGGGATATTGCACTTTATCAGGGAGGCTTTGAGATTCCTTGTAAGATCCTTGTAACGTTTCCTCTGCTCACCTTTGGCTCGTTTGCTGTGTAGCAGTTCCGAGTAGTGTTTGTTTTGGAAGTCTCGTGTCTGGCATGAGAACAATGTGGCCTGCCCAGCGGAGCTGATCAAATGTGGTCAGTGCTTCAATGCTGGGGATGTTGGCCTGGTCAAGGACACTAATGTTGGTGCGTCTGTCTTCCCAGGAGATTTGCAGGATCTTGCGGAGACATCGTTGGTGGTATTTCTCCAGCAACTTGAGGTGTCTACTGTATATGGTCTATGTCTCTGAGCCATACAGGGGGCGGGTATTACAGCAGCCCTGTAGACCATGAGCTTGGTGACAGTTTTGAGGGCTTGGTCTTCAAGCGCTCTTTTCTTCAGATGGCCGAAGGCTGCACTGGCACACTGGAGGCGGTGTTGAATCTCGTCGTCAATGTCTGCTCTTGTTGATAAGAGGCTCCCGAGGAATGGGAAATGGTCCACGTTGTCCAGGGCCGTGCCGTGGATCTTGATGACTGGGGGACAAGCTGGTGGAGAACCTTTGTCTTACGGATGTTTAGCGTAAGGCCCGTGCTTTTGTACTCCTCAATAAATACGTTGACTGTGACTAGGAGATCAGCCTCTGTATGTGCGCAGGCGTCATCCGTGTACTGTAGCTCGACGACAGAGGTTGGGGTGGTCTTGGACCTGGCCTGGAGATGACGAAAGTACTTAAAAGGCTGGTTGTACTCAAATTAGTCCAGTGAGATGCGTTCTAGGTTACTGAGGGAAGTAAGGGTGTAAATTGTGGAGGTCCAGTCGCAATCTTCCAATCCTCCTTGTATATGGAGGTGATGCCAGAGGACTGCAAATGTTTCACCCCTGTTTTTTTTTAAAAAAGGGAAAGGGATAAACCTGGCAACTACAGGCCAGGCAGCCTAACATCAGTGGTGGGAAAACATTTAGAGACAGTAATCCGAGACAAAATGAATTGGCACTTGGAAACATAGGGGCTGATTATTGAAAGTCATCATGGATTTTATTATTCATTCTCAGGCTGTGGGTGTCAAAGGCAAGGCCAGCATTTAATGCCTATCCCTAATTGCTCTTGAGAAGGTGGTAGTGAGCCACTGTCTTGAACCGCTACATTCTGCGTGGTGAAGGTACTCCCTTTGTTAAAGGCAAATCGTGTTTGACTAACTTAATTTGAGTTCTTGATGAAGTAACAGAGAAGGTTGATGTGTATATGGACATTCAAAAGGTGTTTTAACAAAGTACCCAATCATGGACTTGTAAGCAAAAGACCAAGGGATTAAAGGCACAGTGGCTGCATGGATACAAAATTGGCTAAGGGACAGACAGCAGAACAGTTGTTTTTCAGACTGGAGGCAAGTGTACAGTGGTGTTCCCCAGAGGTTGGTATTAGGACGACTGCCCTTTTTGATATCAATGGCATGGACTTGGGTGTACAAGGCACAATTTCAAATTTTGCAGAGGACATGAAACTTGGAAAAGTAGTAAACAATGGGGAGGATAGTAACAGACTTCAGGAGGACATAGACCAACTGGTGAAATAGGCAGACACATGGCAGATTAAATTTAATGCAGAGAAGTGTGAACTGGTACATTTTGGTAGGAAGAATAAGGAGATGCAATATAAACCAAATGGTGCAATTTTAAAGGGGGTGCAGGAACAGAGACCTGGGGCTGTATGTACAGAAACCTTTGAAGGTAACGGGGCAAGTTGAACAGTCTATTAAAAAAGCATACGAGATCCTTGGCTTTATTAATAGTGGCATAGAGTACAAAAGCAAGGAGGTTATGCTAAATCTTTATGAAACTCTGGTTAGGCCTCAGCTGGAGGTGTTCAGTTCTGGGCACCTCACTTTAGGAAGGATGACAAGTCCTTGGAGAGGGTGCAGAAGAGATTTATTAGATTGGTACTACGGATGAGGGACTCAGTTTCTGTAGTCTCTCCACATAACTGGGGTTGTTCTCCTTGGAGCAGAGATGGTTAAGAGGAGATTTGATACAGGTATTCAAAATCATGAACAGTATTGATAGAATAAGTAAAGAGAAATTGTTTCCAGTGGCAGAAGAGTCGGTAACCAGAGGACAGAGATTTATGTTGATAGGCAAAAGAACCAGGGATGACACGAGGATTTTTTTTTAACGCAGTGAGTTGTTGTGATCTAGAATACACTGCCTGAAAGGGTGGTGGAAGCAGATTCAATAATAACGTTCAAATGGGAATTGGATAAATACTTGAAGGGAACAGCTCTGGGGAGTGGGACAAATCGGATACTTTTTCAAAGGGAAGGCACAGACGCGATGGGGATTAAACCTCCATCTGTGCTATATCATTCTATGATTCTATGGTTGGGTGGTTCAGGGTTAAAAGGTTGGTTGAGTGGGCAGTTCATGGCTAGATGGCTAGGGTTGGGGAATTTAGAGTTGGGCGCTTACGTTTTCGGAGCTGTGGGGATTGCTGTGCATTGTGCGAGGATAAGTAGTCATTCTTCATGTGGGATCCTTGGTATTGTGCTATTTGACCGCACAGGGCATCACAAGGAAGCCCAATTGTGCTGTCTCCTGTCTTCCACATACATGAATCTCCAAAAGGGGTGATTAGCTAGTGATTGTGAATGGGAATTCTGGGCTGATTTTCCCCTTCCTAACCCAAGTCTGATGAAGACACTTTTGTCACCCTTTCTGTCAACCTGACCGGCTAACTCAACACAGACTGAGACATTCCTGGACTGTATGGATCCATTCCGCACTGCGCAGAGGATTTACCATGTGAGGCATGTGGAGGGCAGTGATGCGCAGTCACTGTGAGATTGTACCAAGATTGTGGGAATTATTTTATTTCTTACAGAAAATTTATATATTATTACTAAATCAGATTATAAAATTGTTTGTACGGTTGACGCAGTGATTAAGCATCCTTCTCTCCTTCCTGCTAATTCTTCCCTCCGCACCCTTCCTCCCACTTTCCAGGGGCACATCCTTTCCCCGCCAGTTCATGAAGGCATTTGTTCCCCTCCCCCCCCCCCCCCCCTTCACGCTGACCCTCTTTTCCGATTTGCCGTCACTGCTGCTCCTGGCTTCTCCTTGATGCTGCTGCTTTACCCTGAGATTAAATTAATAGAATCATAGGAAAATTACGACACATAAGGAGGCCACTCGGCCCATCGTGTCTGTGTCGGTCGAAAAAGAGCTACCCAGCCTAATCCCACCTTCCAGCTCTAGGTCTGTAGCCCTGCAGGTTACGGCACTTTAAGTGCACATCCAAGTACTCCTTAAATGTGATGAGGATTTCTGCCTTTACCACCCTTTCAGGCCGTGAGTTTCAGACCCCCCCCCCCATGTGACATTTTGTTTCCTCATCTCCCCTCTAATCCTTCTACCAACTACTTCTATGCCCCCTAGTTATTGATCCCTCTTCTAAGGGAAATAGGCCCTTCCTATCCACTCTATCGCAGCCCCTAATAATTTTATACACCTCAATAAGGTCTCTCCTCAGCCGCCTCTGTTCCAAAGAAAACAACCCCAGCCTATCCAATCATTCCTCACAGCTAAAATTCTTCCGTCCTGGCAACATCCTCGTAAATCTCCTCTGCACCCTCTCTAGTGCAATCACATCTTTCCTGTAATGTGGTGACCAGAACTGTACGCAGTACTCAATCTGTGGCCTAACTATTGGTGTATACAGTTCAAGCATAACTTCCCTACTCTTGTATTCTATGCCTTGGCTAAAAAAAGTAAAGCATTCCGTATACCTTTTTAACTACCTTATTGATTTGTGCTGCTACCTTTAAGGATCTGTGGACATATACTCCAAGGTCCCTCTGTTCCTCCGCACCTCTCAGTATCTTCCCATTTATTGTGTATTCCCTTGCCTTGTTGCCCATCCCAAATGCATTACCTCACACTTCTCTGGATTGAATTACATTTTCCACTTTTCTGCCCGACTCACCAGTTCATTGATATCTTCCTGCAGTCCAAAGCTTTCCTCCTCACTGTCAACCACACGGCCAATTTTTTTGTATCATCTGCAAATTTCTTTATCATGCCCCCTATATTTAAGTCAAAATAATTATTATATAGTACAAAATTCTACTGCACGCTGTGGATGGGAAGGCCTGATCTCTCAAAAGTACTTCAAAGCAGCAGCTTTCACAAGTGGGGGGGAAATGAATTGGGGGAGGAGAAGGCCCACCTTTCACAAATTCCATTATAAAAAGTTCACCACTATCCCCTGATAGCCCTGATGATGAGGTTATGTACAACACTTACGGTAGAATTTCAGTGGGAGGAGGATTTTTAAGAAGCACTGTTCATAGTTTTTGTAATCAGAGCAAACATTCCTTTATAATGTATGAAAAAGGATGATATTCTCACTGAAAATTGTGCAGTATTATGAAAATATATCAGTGGTGGTGTCATAACATACACATTGACTACAGAATGTCACACGTGTTACAGATATAAGAAATGTCTTTAAGATCTTAGCATGCTCTACACAGTCTGCTCCTCTTCATTAAGAGTCACTTAATTCAAATTTTAAAAAAATTAGCACGCAATTTCTAGTGCCAAAATGACTGAATTTTCAGGAGTAGACTAATCCAGATAGCGGCGGTTTGCAATGAGGAATCTGAGTCAGTTGATTGTATTTAATTGGTGCTTTTGTTTCTGTGCAGACCGGCCCAAAGATGCAGGAGGCCACAGGAGGGACAGGGCGACTATTAAACGTCTGAATATGTACAGACAGAAAGAGCGAAGGTAGATGTTACAATTATTTGTTGTCACAAAATTCGATGCACGAATTGTAGAATTTACCTGTACAATAGATCGTGCTTTAGTAATCCTCATGGGGTATTCAGAAAGATGGCACAACTCCGTTATTTGATCTTGCCAGAGCTTTATTGATCTACTGTATGTTTAGGAAAGGGTGAGAGGGAAGGGAGGAGAGAGGAGTGGGATGCTCATAGGACCTTGGTGAGTGCTGGGTTGTGACATCAAATGAAGAACTTTCCACCTTGGGCGGTGGGGGGGGCGGAAATAGCCTCCACAGCTCTTGACACGATTCAAGTAATCAGCGACACTGTAATATTAAGCACTAATGCATGGTGCCACAGATGTAGGACGTGGGTTTGATTTCTACACACATTGCAGAATTTCTGAATCTTAGCAGCATTGCTGTGCAAAATTAGTGATGGCCTGGTGCAGTCAGCTCACGATCATGTTGGCAGAACAGATAGCTGGCAGAATATTACTGGGCTATGCCTCATGTTCAGTTGTGAGATAAAATGGAGGTTTACCATTGTTTTACTTTCTAACATGATCACTGACATGATATCCCTAAAATTAAAAACACTTTTGGATTGGTATGGTTCACTAAGCCACGTTCAATAATTGCATCCAATGGCTTATCCACTTGGTGATTTTGCTTCATTTTCTGTGAAGGATGTTAGAACTCTTTTTTTCCTGATTTTGTGATTTCTTCCAAGGTGCACCATCAACCCCATCTGCTTATGAATCTAATTTGTATATTTACACTATTTTGCAGTGTTACCCACTTCTTTAGCAGTGTGAAATCTTTCATGCACGCCTAATCATTTTTTTTTCTTTCAAGAAACAAATTTGGAAAGCTCATCAAGCCCCTGCAGTTCCAGTCAACAGTTGCATCTGGCACTATAGCCCGTGTGGAGCCAAACATCAAGTGGTTTGGTGAGTTCATATTTTCCTCTCAGAAAGAATGTGGGTATAGTTTTCAGGCTTTGATACAAAGGCTCGATCTACATACATAACTGAAGTGTTCACAATGAACACTGGCATTTGGTGGCCAAGGTCAGTGGAAAACTTGCTGTGTGGAGTTTTACAGTAACTGCAATCAAAGACCGTTTCTGGCACTGTTGTGTATTTGGGAGGGATCTGAAGCAGTAATACAAGTCAAGGGGATTCAAATATGTATTGGATTGTTTCCTGTTGAGACTTTGCTAGTGTTTGGACAACCTATAATTATTACAAAGTAACATTTGTGATCTAGGTATGATTGGATAATAAAGCATTGCATATGTCAGACTCCAAACAGATACTGAGATTATTTACTGGCTTGTACAGTTACTGTATCTAACCTTTGTTTAAAATGAACACAAGGAATGAACATTTTGGGGACCTATTTTGGTGCGTTTTTATTTTTAACAGTACATGAGTGCATATTGATATATTAGAATTTAGTAGCAGGAGTTGCTCAAAGAATGAGGGAGCTGAATTAATAATCAACCGAGGATGCTTCATAGATGTTTCTATCAAGGGGGAATCTAGAACTAGGGGGCATAGTTTCAGAATAAGGGGTTGCCCATTTAAAATGGAGATGAGGAATTTCTTCTCTGAGGGTCGTGAATCTGTGGAATTCTCTCCCCAGAGAGCTGTGGAGGCTGGGCCATTGAATATATTTAAGGTGGAGATAGACAGATTTTTGAACTACATTGGAGTCATGGGGAGTGGACAGGAAAGTGGAGTTGAGGCAAAGATCAGATCAGCCATGATCTCATTGAAGGAGCAGGCTCGAGGGGCCAAATGGCCTAGTACTGCTCCTATTTCTTCTGTTCTTTAAACTATGCATATAACATTTTTCACTGTCTGTTTGAATTGAACTTTGCACGATTTTATTTGTTTAGTTTCCCTTGGCTTAAAGTGTTGGTGCTTTTGGGTAATAGGATGCAGACTTGCATCCAAGATTTCCCCACTTTAGAAGTGCCTGACCTCAGCTCCTCCATTAGACGAAATGTTGAGCCAAGCAATTTAATTCTACCGGGAATGTCTCTCACACCCCCCCCCCCCTGGGGGGGCATGATCCAAGATCAGAATCTTGGGAACAAGTTGCCTGTGTGTAACCCTCTAGTATTGGCATACTGAGCAGGAAGTGTGTTTCTTTAAAAACTGACAAAAACTAATTAAAAAAAAAACTGGATCTAATACTCAAATTGTTTTGGTTTGTGAACAGCTAACACTCGAGTCATAAAACAGTCGTCACTGCAAAAATTTCAAGATGAGATGGGCAACGTTATGAAAGACCCTTATAGGGTAGTTATGAAACAGACCAAGCTTCCAATGTCTCTTCTGAATGATCGAATCAAGCCTCATGTGAGTTATTAACTTTCTTTTGTTGATTAGATAGAAATTTAGGAACCTGGCAATCATTGGGTATCAAATTACTATGAATGATGGCTTTTAAAAAAAAATAAGTGGTTGTTCGTTCCAGTTTTTAATGCAGCATTGCAGTTCAACTGAAGTTTTTCAGTATTTGCAGCATCCAGATTTCTCATTTGTGCTTAAAATCTCACATCTGGAAAAACTAGCCACAAAATTATGCTCTGGTTCTTTCACGTTTCAGTCAATCTGCATTTGTGTGTAATTTCTTGACAATATCAACTCTGCTGTGAAGTAGTTTACTGTTACGGTTTCTCTTTGCGGTGATGCAAATTCTAATGGCACATTCCCGATGCTGTCTGGGAGGAAGTGTAGTGCCAAGCTTTGTCTTATAGAAGCCGAATTTGGTCGCCGCCCATTTCTCGGCCACTGGGCGGCACCTACCTTTTTGCTGCTGGGTCCTGTCTGGAGCTGCTTTCAGCTCCGTTGTGTGGGTGGCAGAGTCAGTGGCTGGCAGCGGCAGTCGCTGGGTGGGAGTGAGCGGCTGTTGGCATCAGTGTGCGGCAGTTGGAGGCCTCTTCGCTCGGGGATCTTCAGAGGGCCTCCAATGCGCGTGCGCGGGACATCGCCATTTTTTTTTTGTAGTTTTTCTCTTCGGCTGTGCCATCATTTCGGGACCGTTTGAGGCTGATTGCTGTACTGCGCATAAAGGCACACCACTTTATTCCTCCTGTGAGTCTGAGAGAGGGGAACGTTGGCATTTGAGAGGAAAGAATTGGAGATTGTAGAGGGGGCAGTCAGAGAAATTGTGACACACAAACTGTTGAATACCCATTCATTTCATCATTGATGGATGAATGGCCAGAAACCAGCAATGAAGGCTGGCAAAACCAGGCCCAGAGCTCCCTGGTTTAATGAGGGGAAATTGGAGGAGCTCGTGACAGAGGTGGAACGCAGATACAAAGACCTCACCCGGGATGGTTGTGGCAAGCCTCCACCACCCCAATACCAACACATTTGGAGGTAGATCGCTGAGATCGGGTCAGTAATGGGCAACGTTGAGCGGGATAGGGACCACTGCCGGAAATGTTGGAACGATTTGGTGGCAGCAAGAGTGAGTAAAAATGTATTCGTCCTCTCCTCTCCAATGCCAAAAGGATTGTGCGCCAGATGTATGTGGGGTGGGGGGCAGGGGCATGAGCAAAGCGGCTAAAGGCTGCAACGTTTCTTTGTGCACAAGAAAAATGCATCCAAGGCAGCAAGCCTACTTGGGACGGGAGGGGAACCAGCAGAGGTGGTCAAATTGAGCAGGCTGGAGAAGCGTGCGTTGGTATTGGTGGGTGACCCCTGCCATACAACCACAAATGTTGATTCAGATCCTGTGCTACAGCATGGGAAGGTTATATTAATCTGTGGTCTGAGCCATGCTAATGGCATAAAAGGTTAAGGCACTCACAGTTTACCACACACTTTGTTGCCGAGTATTGGTGTGCCCGTGTAGAGATGCGACTCCTTACTGGCAGAATGTGAGATGGCACGGCTCACGGCTCAGCTTGGCCAGCAACACCTCCCCCCCCCACACACACACGCACAGACTGACATGTTGACTCGGACAGCACGGATCAAGGCACACCATCGACCTCCGGCCTTCAGAGAAGCTATCAGACCCCAACGTCTCCCACCCCGACGGGGCTCCCAGCCCAAGACAGCGGATCCCTCCACCCCCTCCCCCCAGATCACCCATTTCCACCGCTCCCACCTCCGCCACCCTGAGCCACGAAGAAGAGGAGAGAGTGGATCGAGAAGGGCCCAGCTTTGAGATCCTTGAGCTCCAGGAGCAGGAATATGATGACCGCAGCCTCCTGCCATGTGAGCTAGGTGTCAGCAGAACCTCAGCGTCGGGCTTTGAGTTCCTGGGGTTTGGAATGGATTCTACACTGGCAAGCTCTACCAAGTGCAGAGGCCGTGGCGCGAAGGCAAGCAAGGCGCCAGAACCCACCAGCAGCGACCATGCACCTGAGGATCCACCACGGCTCTCTGCAATTCTGGAGATGGTCCAGCTGTCACGGACAAGCGTGCAAATAGGTCGCGGGTTGCTCCAGACCATGACTGGGATAGCTGGCAGCATGGTCACGTTCACCCAGCAGCATGATGACAGGATGGACTGGCTCATCACTGTTGGGAGCGCACAGCCGACAGCGTTGAGGCGATGAGACAAGAGATGACTTCTGGCCACGTAGTGCAAGCCCCTGAGCCCACACCCTCAAGGCAGATAGATCCGGAGGAGCAAGAGATCCCGGCGCCTTCGGTCACGCCCCCTGCCTTCTCACCAAGACGCACACGTCTGCAGACATCCCGCTGCCCTCGTGCACAAGATAGTTAACCAGAGGCAGTGAGGGACAGGGGAGCGGGACGCCGTGGTGTAGGCGGGGAGAGGAAGAGGAGCTTGGGCATTGCTTCAATGGGGGGGTGGGGGGGGGAAGGGAGGTGGTGGTGCTGGGTAGAGGGATGGGTGTTGGTGGTGTAAATGTTTGTAAATGTAATAATGTTATATAACCTTTGTTACTGTGCACTTGTAAATACACTCACATTGCTGACCCTCTCTTGGTGAGTGTCTGATTTTAACATCATGTGTGGTGCCTTACGAGGAACGCACATCTGTCCCTCAGGTCATCTGCTTTATCAGGAATATCTTCCCATCCACATATGACTGCACTGTATAATGGGTCCTGTCATCAGGCCATCGCAACATGCTTTATGTGCTGTGAGGATTATTCATTGTATCAGATTAATTCTCAGAATAGATTTATGTCCGTCACCACAACAAGGCATGCTGGGTCGCTGTCTTTTGTGATGAATCAGAACAGATTTTATGAAGTAGTTTCCTTGCAGTACAGAGAAAGACACATTAACAAGGCGATAGTGACAGTCTAGTCATTGAAACCTCAAAGGTAGGCTACTGAGTCACTGCGGTGCTTGTCTCTTGCTGTGATCTATTGATCGTAGTCCTTCCTCAGTTTGGTCTGTTATCGCGCTGCCCCTAAAGTTGAACAGCTGTAACTTTATACCCTTTCCCTCCCATACAAATGTCAGAGTGTGCAGCTGTCTCAGGCTTACAATAGATAATTCTAACCCGATGCGATATGTAGTGCTTCCCTACGAACCTCTTGAAGGACCGTGTCACAGAATTAATTAATCGGCTTGGATGGACAAAATGTGACTTCGCTTATTCATAATTATTTGGCCTTCGCCATTGGGCTCCTCAATGAAGGTCTTTCAGCGAGGTGAAAGAAAAAAGTTTCCATCAGCCGGGACACATTTCAGTCGCTTTTATCGCATCCAAATTAAACCTGACCATCAGCAATAAAGTAAAGCAACATCCACCTAACTTTTTTCCAGCAGTCCCACTCCTGATGGTCCAGTATCTGCACGATCCCCACGATGTGCAGCGCTGCAGCACTCGGAGGCCTTCTCCCTGCCGCCCGACTCGCAGCCAGCTCACGACCTGCTTTTTGCCAGCGGTCCTTCTGGCGGATAGCAGGTCGCTCTGATACCAGCATCCCTAACCAAAATGGCCGATTTGGAGCATCCGGTATGGGCGGGCGGCATGACGTCACGCCGGCGGATCTGTCCGCGACCAATCTCGAGCCGGGCGGAACCTGGATGGTAGATGGGCGATTCTGGAGGAATCGGCCGAAAAACATACATTACCAGCGGATCCTTGGCGGCTGGGGGCGCAACCTGCACCAGATTCGGCCCCATAGGTTCGAAAATGAGAATCTAAAAGTTAAATAGTGAATCCTAATTGGGCGGGGCGGGGGGAAAGCTCAAATCACCCTTCTGGGAATGACTAACTACAGTGCTGGCTGGAAATGATGTAAACTCTGTTCTTTTAATCAGCAGTACAACTTGTGGCTTTTGGCTTGCTGTATTATTTAATGCATTTTTATGTGAGGCTGTTCAACAGTACCACAGATATATCCTGTTTGAAGTTGCTTTTGGTATTGGGTATAACTTCGCTTGAGTAAAGCATTAGTATGTGAACATTTTAATTTGATGCTGACCCATTTGGAATGATTCAAAAGGTTCCTGTCTTTAGAACTTTAGAGGAGATACGTGACTAATTCCTTAGAGTAGGGTTTTCTTTCAAAGGAATTTGTGGGAGACTTTTAAGTTTTTTTTTGCCCTTCAGCTTTTGCCACATTTTAATCAAAAACATAAATAAATGAGGCGTTCCGATCTTTTCCAGCAAGTCTCTTTTTCATCAAGTCATAGGGGTCCTTGACTCTTGCTGGTCAGAAATCACTGTGAGCTCTGCATTTTCAGGGGTAGCAGTGCACTAACGGCCCAAATACAGAGCTGCGCAGTAAACTGATACTGCGATCCAGTGCTGTAATTCAGACTTTTTAGACAGCAGTTGCTGGTTTTAGCAAAGCCGGTCTGGTAATATATAATAATTTTGCAATGTTTATACTTCATGATAATCCTGTGGAAATATTTATCACAAAACGAATGAGTATATACTTTGACAAAAGTAGAGATTTGTCCTGTACCAAATAACACAATCTTCTGTATTGTATTTTTATGCCTGTAGATACATATTTTAAAACTTATTTCAGAAATAAGGAATTAAATTGGAAGTTTTCTTTTCTTGCTAATCTTCAAGATAGAGACCAGAGATTAGCTCTCTGCAAGGCCCAAACAATTCTTTGAAAAAGAATTGCACTTATATAGCGCCTTTCACAACCACCGAACGTCTCAAAACGCTTTACAGCCACTGAAGTACTTTTGGAGTGTAGTCATTGTTGTAATGTGGGAAATGCAGCAGCCAATTTGTACACAGCAAACTCCCACACACAGCAATGTGATAATGATCATTTATTCTGTTTCTGTTACGTTGATTGAGGGATAAATATTGGCCAGGACACCAGGGATAAACTCCCCTGCTCTTCTTCAAAATAGTGCTGTGGGATCCTTTTATGTCCACCTGGGAGAGCAGACAGGGCCTCGGTTTAACGTCGCATCCAAAAGACGGCACCTCCGACCGTGTAGCACTCCCTCAGCACTGCACTAAAGTGTCAGCCTAGATTTATGTGCTCAAGTCCCTGGAGTGGGACTTGAACCCACAACCTTCTGACTCAGAGGCGAGTGTGCTAACCACTGAGCCACGGCTGACATTTTTATCTGTAGATTAGCCACGATGCAGAAGCTTTATCCTAAGTGCTGCTAAAATTAATGATCGTCAAAATATTTAGAAACACGAGGAGCCTGGACAGGGTGTGAACAGCTACTCGTGTACAGTTCTGTGTACAAGATACGCTGTTGAATCTTTGAGCTTTATTGATTGATTATCTTTATTCGGATGCTTTTTGGACTAGAATATATATGCAGTCTTTTCATTTTGTCTTCAGTTTCTGGAATTGACACTTGATCTTTCTGGATTGACCTCTGGATCACATCGCCCAAATTTCATGTTGAAATCAATGAAAGATTTTCTCAAACATTTACAGATTATCAGACTGTCTGAGGAAGATATTTTAACGCATTGTGGAGTAATTGTTTTTCAAAGTATTTGTACCATTAGTAAATTGCAGTGTATTATTGCTTTTGTGTAATTATCTGACGTAAATAAACCTGACTATTAGTTTTAGCCTGAAATGCAACGATCTGTTACCATCTGCTAGTGCAGACAGAGGAACTTGGTCTTGGATATGTTGTAGATTAATTAAGGGCTAATGGTTAGTCCCGTGGCATGCTATCCCACTTACAGCACACATTAAAGATGCATTTTTCAGTTCATCGGAGACTGTTCACTTAGGGAAATTATCCTTCTGCCGTGAAGACATTAATTGTTGGGTGAAAGCCCAAACTGTGTACTATGTCAGTTGTTCCAGTCTGTAAATGTTGGTTACCAGGCTCACCAGCAGCATGTGTTCAGAGTCTGTCCTGAGCCCGAACACTGAGGAAGTTACCAATTTGTAAGGATAACTAGGGACCTGAGAATGAAACACACCACAAAATATTTACATGGTCCCAGGACCCACAAAAATGTGCCGTACACAATTATTTAATGTTTTATATTTTGCTAAAATCGGGGAGAAATGTGTGGGTTAAGTTTATGGGTTTGGCTGTCAGTTTGCAATTATATACTTCCAGATCAATATGGAACAGGATTAGGCCATTCAGCCCCTCGAGCCTGTTGTACCATTCAATGAGATCATGGTTGATCTGTACTGGGCTGAGACCAACACATGAAATAGGTCTTGTTGATGTTGTCAAGAAGTCACTTTAGTGGGAAAGAATTATATTTCTATATTAAAATGTTAATAAGGTAGACAAACTTGGAGGAAGGAGGACACTTAGATTCCAGCTTTCATACATTTTCTGCATAAATCCCAGTGCCTCCTTCCCAGTAATTTCAATTATTGGGTGTTTCCCCAAGCATTAATTTCTATTTGTTACTTTCTGTCTGTCTATGACTGAGATCCCATCCTCACTCAATTTCAGGCAGTCTGTTGCATCATTACAGGTGATGTGATTTGGAGCATGCAGTTTATTTCACTGAGAGTTTCTTCACTCGATCAAAGTTTTCATTTCCAGTGTTCCCATTTTTAATTATCTTTCCTACCACTTTCTCTGATGCACTTGTCAGTTGTCTACGTTGATATTTTCCTCGTTCTACAATAAATTTTTTCCATCGCGGTTTCAAGGACATTATAACAACTCTGCTCGTGATGTAGAATGAGCATTCGTCCCTTCGTGATTTGAAATGACTGATTTAAGATGATTTTTTGATAGCCAGGATGGGCATCCACACAGTATCTCAGAAGAAGTAGAAATCTCCTGAATATGCTTAGACTCTTGACATTCCAAGATATCTGCACCTTTTTTTTTGTTATGACCCATCGATTGCAACTAAGAAACATAAGCAGCAAATTCCCCAAGAACGAATTGCTGCTTTTGCTCCAGGCATATCTTGACATAGATGGCTATTATAAAAACGTTGTTTTCTCTACCTAAGTCGTAGTTTATTTTAAAGTTTGTAGTGATTGTAAAAATTCCCCATGCGTTGAGCTGAAGCAGATGGAGAAGTCTTCAAATTCTTATGGTACTCCTGGCACAGCACTTTCTCCAGTTATGGTTGGCAAGTTCGCACAGTAATTTCCTTAACATCCTTGACTCTTAAGTTCTTGTGCTTAGAATATTTACCTTGTTTTTAAAAGCTGAAAGCCTTTTGTCCATATGAGGAATTATGCTAAATGGAGATTTGCCCATTTGCAAGATCATAAATAATGAGCGTTTTTCCCTCCTTTTTTTTTCTGCTCCTTGCTTGAAGATGGCAACTTCTGCAGGGGAACTATTTCATCGACACTCCTCTGGTACCTCATCCAAGTGACCATTTTTCACATATGATCTTAGACGATGAGTGTTGGAAAGTTATTCAACTATAGAAGCATTGTAGCCAAGTTAAATTATTTCCAGAAATAATATGCACTGAAGGGTTGCATGAACAGTCCTGTGGGTACGTGTGCATAAATCATTGAAAGTGGCAGGATAGGTTGAGAAAGCAGTTAAAAAGGCTTGTGGGATCCTGGGCCTCATAAATAGAGGTATAAGAGTACAAGAGTGTTGAAATTATGATGAACCTGTATAAAACACTGGTTCGGCCCCAACTGGAGTATTGTGTCCCATTCTGGGCACCGCACTTCAGGAAGGATATGAAGGCCTTGGAGACGGTGCAGAAAAGATTCCAGTTTCGTTGATAGACTGGAGAAGCTGAGGTTGTTGAGAGGAGATTTAATAGAGAGAAACTGTTCCCATTGGCAGAAGGGTTGAGAACCAGAGGACACAGATTTAAGGTGATTAGCAAAAGAACCAAAGGCGATGCAAGGACAAACTTTTTTACACAGCAAGCGGTTAAGATCTAGAATACACTGCCTGAAAGGGTGGTGGAGGCAGACTCAATCTTGTCTTTCAATGGGGAATTAGATAAGTATCTGAAGGGGGGAAAAAAATTGCAGGGCTACGGGGAAAGTGCGGGAGAGTGGAACTGGCGGAGAATTGGCATGGGCTCGACGGGCCGAATGTCCTTCCGCGCTGTAACCATTCTATGATGCGGTTTTTCCAGGATCACCTAATAGTTATTTGGAGTGTGAATCTTCTAACTATTTTACAACCTCCCAAACCCCGAGTTATTGGGGTAGATTTTTGTGTTCACTGTTTGGGTATTAATCTGGTGGAGCGAGCTGCCTGAATTTCATTCCGTTATTGAAAATCAGACGGCTTCTATTGAGTGATGGGGGTTGGTGAGGAGGATCCACTTCACCAGATTACTGCCCAGGCAGTGAAGACTAAAATCTACCCCATTGATTGATTGCTATTGAAATCTCCCAGCATTAATCTAGTTACGATAAATTGTGAGCTTCCTGATCCATTTAGCTCAGCCTCATACTGTGCAGCTCATTATCTACTGAGCCCGTGTGGGGAGGTCGTATTTGCATATATTGATGTTACATATTTGGGTTGGTATGTATCGGTCTCAGTGCTGAATGCTGAAAGGAAAATGATTTGCTTGCAGAATTCCAAAGTACATATCCTGGATACGGAAACATTTGAAACAACCTTTGGTCCTAAAGCACAGCGAAAGAGACCAAATCTTAGCGTGTGTGATGTGCAAAGCCTGGTGGAAAAAGCTGAAACATTGGCAGAAGAATATGATCTGGAAAAGGACCGAGATTTGGTTGTGGAAGATACTGGAGTACGGTGAGGGAATTCAAGGCACATGACCCATTAGGATGCACAAATGTGGCTGTTATATTTGAATATTGCAGAATTATTATTGGAGTTGTCATAGTCCCTTTGGAAGACATGACTATTCTGGTCAATTAAAAATCACAATGTAACATGTAAAATTTCAAAGATAGTACCTACCGATTGTAACAATTGCTCTAGTCAAAATTGAAAGAAAAACATGAATCTTCTGGTATTTCTAAGCTTCAGAATGTTTTTGCGTCTTTGTTCTCAAAAATAGCACATCAGTAGTGGTTATGTGCTATATTTCACTCAAGTTACATTTTCATAATTTACTTATCCCTCCGGCCCTGGTGAAGTAAATCTTGTTGCTGAGGCTGAAGCAGGTGGTAACTCTCGGCTAATACAGTGCACTGCATCCCTACCACAGTGTGGCTAGGAGTGGTAGGATGTGTGACAGCCCGAGTTGCTGATCCCAGGTGGGTGGTTGTGAGGAAGGTGCTAAGTAGAGGCCTGTCATTTCTTGGATGGACAGAAAGTGCCTTAGATTCACTCCGAGCCATATTTAAGGTCCTTAAGAGCACCTTTGGTGAACGTTTGAGTACTCGTTCAGCTTTTTGGCCATCGAGTGATTGTTTCTTCCCCCATCAATCATAATCAGGTGGATTTGATGCCTATAAGGTCCCGAGATCTTTTTTGAGATAATGGGCATCACTGAAAAGACCAGCATTTATTCCCCTTTAAAGTGGTGGTGAATCTTCTTGAACCACAGCAATCCGTGTGCTGAAGGTAATCCCTCAGTGTTGTTCAGTAGGGAGTGCCAGGACTTGGGGCCGCTAACAATGATATATGTCCAAGTCAGAACATGGAGGTTAACTGATCTTACTGGTGATTAAATAGTGTTGATTTCACTTTTTTGTCTAGGGATGAAGTCCGAGAAGAAATCTTCAAAAAAGGACAATCTAAACGAATTTGGGGTGAGCTATACAAGGTAAGTGTTTTGATGATAAATGTTACCAATAGATGTCTTTTATTGAGCATTTGTAGTTAACAAGATTTTAAATGTTATTGTAAACCAAGTAACCAAATTTTGCTGTCAGCAAGAGAATTATAGTGGACACATGTGCGAGTTGTGTGACAGCCATTGTTTTTCAAATTTTTATTCGCCCATTCTTTAAAAGTCATGTATAAAAGATTCACTGCTTATTTTCTCCGTCTGTAAATGGGGTCATTTAGTATGTTCCTTGGATAATTATTTTTTGTTCTGTTTGCATGACGAAAGATCAAGATGCTAATTTTCACAATAAATAGGGACTTGATCGTGTCTTTTGTGATTTTTTTCCCCCCCAGTTTTATATAAATCTTCTGCATAAGTTGTTTTATCACTTAGCTTTAGTTGTACACCAGTTTAATATTTTTATGAAATATTGTAGATGGTTCAATATAGGCTGAGGATAAGCATGAATTTTTTGCTTTAATATTAAAAATCTGTTATGTTGGTTTGGAAAATAGGCTTTTCTTTGTACCTTTTTAATAAAAAATCTTTCTTGTTAAGGTAATTGATTCATCAGATGTTATAATCCAAGTGCTGGATGCCAGAGATCCACTGGGAACACGCTCGCCCCGTATAGAGTCGTACATAAAGAAGGAAAAGCCATGGAAACATTTAGTGTTCGTGTTTAACAAGTGTGACCTCGTACCTACCTGGGCAACTGTAAGTTTATATTGTACATATTGCTTAAAAATTCAGCATTGGAATGTGATTATCTTTTCTTTAGTGTGAGGAAAATGCCATTCGCTGTTTGGTACTTGTAATTGGCCAAGCTGAAAATGCAAATTCAAAAAAAGAAGAGTTGTGAATTTAAAGTCCTGTTCTGCCTTATCTTTTAGTGACACACTGCTAAAGTAATGCAATACGCCACCAGAATAGTTTACGGCAATAATTTTGCTTCGATTTATGAAATGAGGTTAACAAATTTATCGTACAAGATGTTTTTGTTGTGCTCAGTAAATTAGTACTTTTCTGTAATTCTATATTGGGTTTATTAATTGGTCTATTGGCCCAAAATGTTTGTGACCTTCGAGTCTGGAATTCCCAAGTAAATGCAAGTGTGTTGAAATTACACTCTGCAATATTAACAACCCCGCATTATATTGCGAATTGGTGACTTCGCAAAACTATCATGAGACCGGGAATTTGCAGTCCCGGCACAAACCAGAGTCTGATCCCCAAATAAAGTAGCAGGAAGGAATCAAAAATGGCAATGAATGAAATGGGGATCAGTGGATACTTATTTATATGGAGGGCGTTTTTTGAGTCCCAATTGAAGGAGTTTTGGACTCTAGTGCACCATTTGAGCAGCCCAGTTCTGACTACTTCAGTGCTGGAACACCAGAAAAATGAATGTTAACTGAACAACACCATAAAAGCTTCACTGTTTATTGAAGTGGTTGAACCATTGAGGGAGGCAATGTCGCGATTAATAGGATGCTAGTACAGACAGGTTTAGAAAGAAGCTCTACAATATTTTGGACTGAGTCAATTTTTTTTAATGTTGAAGTAGTTGAAAGAAAAGAATGATCTCGTATATTGTACGATTCCTTTAAATACAGCATTAACAGTGAACAGTAACATTTTCTATTGCCTAGAAACGATGGGTTGCAATCCTATCCCACGAATATCCAACTCTTGCCTTTCATGCCAGCCTCACCAATCCCTTTGGAAAAGGAGCTCTGATCCAGCTTTTGCGGCAGTTTGGGAAGGTAAGAGTTCTTTTCAAAAAGGAAATGCTGAGTTGGATGTGAACAAAAGGGGCATTGAAAATAAAAGCCAAAGATAATCACTTTGAAAGCCTGCTGGGCACGATACTTAAATGTTGGACAATGCACATTTATGAGTCTGCTCTTTCCCCGTAGAGCAACATGCAATAAAATGAACCCCACTGTCACTGTGATTCAGGTTACACAATGCGGTTACAGGAGGTTACTCTTGCAGCTGCTGAAAAATCTGATTTCTGAGCACTTGCTTGAATAGTCCTGTAAACAAACTGAAGATGGATTGTGTTTGAGGGTTGTAATGTCAGGTGAACTGATCAGACTTAGCTGGCAGATTGTGGTCATTGCAAAGCTTTGATATTGTTATTAGCTTTGCAGTGACCCCAGGCTACATGTTTTCGTGTATTCTCTGATTGTTATCTTACAAACCTCTTGTTATGCGATTGAGGTGAGACATTGACTGTTATCATGGAAAATTCACAGCAAAACCCATATTGGCCTTCCTCCTGCCAGTTTAAAAAATAATGGTAAGCAGCAGAGTGAGACACAAAGTAGCGAGAAATTTCTTTTTAAACTGTAAATCTGCCCAAATGTTAAATGTAATCTGTATAAATCATTCCCTTGATGATTTTGTGAGTAAAGGCATCATCTGTTGCATCGTCAGAACAATTCAGACCAGAAGGCGTTCGAGTTTAGTTTTTTGGTTTCTGAAGAATTAACTAATCTGGGCTGGGAAAGATGGGGTGTTATAATAAATACCCCAGGAAGGAAGATCTGTCAGGGTTCCCACTCCTGCTCACTTTCTAGTAACTCCTGCTCAAACATGTGCATTTTTAGGTATTGTGTAAAGACAGCATGTGGTTTGACCATGACATTCCCTATTAGGGTTTCGATGTTCCCCCAGCCCCTTTTTCTATTGTTCACAGCACGGAGGTGCTTTTCGTAAGCAGACTGAGTCTCCTATGAACTGAAACCTGTCCACTCGTGTGGGATAGCATCCTCAGAATTAAGAATTACACTCATTGCAGTGTTGAACACAGGATATCACATGTGTTCTCCAGACCCTGCTGAAAGGTGGTGAAGATCACATAAGATAGACCGATGTATATAGGCCAGAACTACTCAGCCAGGTTTATTTACAGGGTAATTAATGCACAGATGCCCAATGATGCTGTAGGATATGAATTGATGCAATAATCAGTAACAAAACTGGAATACGTTTATATGGCTTTAAATTACTCTTTAGATTGTGTTTCTTGTAGTCTTTGACCAGTGACGGATTTTAAGATTTTGTGAATTTGTTCGGAAATAGCGCAAATATCTTGGTTCATTCACAGAGTTCAGATCTCTAGCCAGGATTAAAAACTCTAAGATAATTCCTCCAGCACTTGAATAGTCCAAAATCCTTTGAAGTCAGAATTGTCAATAATTCATTATTAAAGACACAGTGATGCAAACTATTGTATAAAACGCTGCTGGGCAGATGCTTATACATTGAATATCCTCGAACACTATCTATACTGTATCTGAACATCCTGCTCACTGGTGACTGTATTTAGAAAATTAAAGTTTGTCTTTGTGAGAAGATACTAACTGGTCGTTGGTTATTGTTCTCTTACTGTTTTCTAAAATAAAAGGTAATTTTTCAATACATTGGAAAGATATAGTCCATGTCCCATGCTGCACATGAAAAATTCTCTTGTTGCTAACAACATGTTGAAAGACTGCCTGTGGTGTTAGTAACGGATCAAAACTCCAGCTTATGTAGATGATTAATGTGTGGCTGGAATGAGGCTCACATTTTCCATCTTGTTGAAATTCATTGTTTCTGTTCTTTGGAAGTTAGAATATTGTAGCTTGATCAGCAAAGAGAGAACTTTAATAATTTGTCATTGATTTAACAATGTTGATAGTACACCAATAGGAATCTTACTGCAACTGTTTAAGCAAAGTTTGGTAAATCAGTTCATAACTGCTGGATGGTATTCTAATTGTCAAGTGTCTCTGCTGCATTTATGATTTTGAAACATAGAACAAGATTGCAGTTTTAGACTAACTTTCTGTTGGTATGGCGTCATCACTTAATGTAATACTGTTTTAATCCTGGAGTTTTGTTTGTTCACTCGTTCCCTCTCTCTTGCCCTTCCCTTTTTCTTATTTTGAGGGACGAGGTGGGGGGGACTTTTTTTTTATATAGACCTGCAGCATATATAAGGATTATCTGAGGGTTGATGTTTTGTTTAATGTCTATAAATTAGCAAAAATTCAGTGCTTAACTTTTAGAACAGTTACCCTACTATAATCAAGAGCAAACTTAAAAAAAGGCATTGATTTTGTGTATTCTATCCCCTTTGTTAAACAGTTGCACGGTGACAAAAAGCAGATCAGTGTGGGCTTCATTGGCTATCCCAACGTTGGCAAGAGCTCTATCATTAATGCACTACGATCCAAGAAAGTCTGCAATGTTGCACCTATTGCTGGTGAGACAAAGGTACGTAGCATAAACATCAGGCTCTTATGAAATTAAAACTTTGAAAACCAAATTAAATCCAGTAATCTGAGAAATTGAATCGAAGTGATTATGTGGCCACTAAAACTTTCAGTTGTGTAAAAATATTCTTTTGTTGTCTTCTGTACTGAGGACAAACATTCTCCGCTTTGTCAATTTTTTTATTGCATCTTTATATCATAGAAAATCTTTGAGAAAAACAGGTAACTTAAATACATTTTCTATCTCTCTGCCCACCTGTCTAGATATTTCAGTAAATGTAATAATCATGTGTCATCAATGCAGCTTGCTCTCTGCTCTAGACAGTGACTCAAGGTCAAACAGCACTGGTTGCTCCTGAATGAACTGGTCTAGATTATGTAACGAGGTGGGGGGGACATTTTTTATATAGACCTGCAGCATATATAAGGATTATCTGAGAGTTGATGTTTTGTTTAACGTCTATAAATTAGCAAAAATTCAATGCTTAAATTTTAGAACAGTTACTTACCTACTGTAATCAAGAGCAAACTAATATACTAAATATTCATGTCACACTCTCAATATTTTTTTTACAAGAAAATGATTTAAAATATTCTGACTGATCAAAAAGGTTTATTCTGTATCTAGACACTGAGCTGTAGCATCTTCCTAGCTGCACAAAGGTGATTGTTATAACAAGATGATGGGTAGGTGACAGACTTAATTTGATCCTAACAGAGAATGGATGAGAGTCAACAATTTTCAGCATGTACTGTTTGTGCCTGGTGACAACATAACCCGAACAGACAATCAGATTTCATAAAAGGCTTTGAGAAAAATATAGAACATCCAGAGGCTGGAAAAGACCATTCGCCAACCTTCCTGCTGTCTTAGCAAGTGCCACTGTGTTTCTCTCCAAGATACTTATCCAATTTGATCTTGAAAAGTTAAGCTGCTTATCCCTACAACCTCCCTTGATATTGTAGACTCAGTCATCTTCATCTCAGTTGTATTTTTACATTCAGTCCCAGTCTCCTAAAGATAGCTGATGCGAGAAGTGAACCTGTCACGCAAGTACAAAATTGAGATTCGAGTACATTTTGAGGCAGTGGAGAAATAGCTTTAGTCTGTTTCTAATTGCCGCATACCTAATTCAGGAGTGCTTAACCTGGACCCTGGAAAAGTGGTCCATTCTCCAGCACTGCCATCCATTACTTTGTGCATCAAGACCTCAAAACTTATATGAATCGATAGTCTTTGACAATTGTCTTAAATGTGTTTCCCTTGGTGATTGGATTTTCTATCGTTCAAATTAAACTTGTGGCTCCTTGTATTTTTCAATTCTAGTTTAATGTGAGAATAATTTCCTGACATAAGATGCTATAATAATTGCTGTCTTCCGTCTCTCCCTGTTGTAGGTCTGGCAGTACATCACCCTAATGCGACGTATTTTCTTAATTGATTGCCCTGGTGTTGTATATCCATCTGCTGATACAGAGACTGAAATCGTTTTAAAGGGAGTGGTGAGTCTGCAACTTTGAAGTAACTTGGCTCGAGAAAAACAGTAGGATTATTATTGTGGATATAATAGTAAAGTGAGCACCAAAACACAAAACTTTGAATTGTGTTGATTACTTCCACCAAGGTTGATATGACCAAATAAACAGCAGCAGTAGGTAATTGAAGTGGCTGTTCTCTTCGCAAGATAACGATGCAGCAGAACTCGTTTTTATAATCCCATTTGCAACAGTTCATTAAATTGCAACGCCTCGATTTCAAAATTCTCATCCTTATTTTCAAATCCCTCCACTGCCTCGCCCCTCCCTATCTCTGTAATCTCCTCCAGCCACACAACCCCCCCGAGATGTCTGCGCTCCTCTAATTCTGCCCTCCTGAGCATCCCTGATTGTAATCGCTCAACCATTGGTGGCCGTGCCTTCTGTTGCCGAGGCCCCAAACTCGGAAGTCCTTGCCTAAACCTCTCCGCCTCTCTACCTCTCTTTCCTCCTTCAAAGCGGTCCTTAAAACCTACCTCTTTGACCAAGCTTTTGGTCACCTGCGCTAATTTCTACTTATGTGGCTCGGTGTCAAATTTTTAATCGCATAATATTTCTGTGAAGCACCTTGGGATGTTTCACTACTTTAAAGGCGCTATATAAATACAAGTTGTTATTGAATGAAAAAGAAAGACTTGGATTTATATAGCGCCTTTCACGATGTCCGGACGTCTTCTAGCGCTTTACAGCCAATGAAGTACTTTTAAAATGTAGTCACTGTTGTAATGAAGGAAATGTGACGGTTAATTTGCGCACAACAAGCTCCCACAAACAGCAATGCGATAATGACCAGATAATCTGTTTTGTTTATGTTGATTGAGCAATAACTATTGGCTAGGACACCGGGGATAACTCCCCTGCTCCTCTTCGAAGTAATGCCACTGGATCTTTTATGTCCATTTGAGAGGGCAGACAGGGCTTCGGTTTAGCATCTCATCTGAAAGGCGTCATCTCCGACAGTGCAGCGCTCCCTCAGCACTGCACTGGAGTGTCGGTCTGGATTATTCTGCTCAACCCACAACCTTCTGACTCAGGCAAGAGTGCTACTCAATGAGTCACAGCTGACACTAACACTGAGAGAAAACTGTCCTTTTTTCTTTGTAGAAAAAATTGCAAATGTGTTTAGAAAAGAACATTGACAATTTAGGGACTGAACATTTTTTATTACAGTTGTTGTGACAAATATCTCTCTGTACTTGATTATGAATTTCTCCTTTCTTGTTCCTCACTTTTTGGGTTGGGCTTGCTGCTCCGCAAAGTGAGATCTTTGTCGTGCTTCCGTTGCCACCAAGCCATGTGGTAGGGTTTTAAGTGCGCTAATTTGAGCTGTTTAAATATTGTTCTTCAGCCTCTGGCTCCCCTGCAGTCAGTGAGTAAATGAAGGTTAACGCACGACCTGGAGGACCTATTTTCTCCTAGATTGTAGGGCCTGCCTCTGGTCTAATTGTGCCTATGAACATGCTGCATCAGCAGCAGTACACAACCCTTGGTGATACCATGCTGTTACATCATGATGGCATTGGATGCCCTAGTCCTCTGTATGTTTTGGGTGTTGTATCATTATTTGATGCCACACATTACGTTGTAGATGCGCAATGGCTAAGTTATCACAGCCATTCTATACATGTGCTTCCCCTCTGCCACCAGTTCACGGAGAGATTGACCACACGATTTAAAAGTAAATTTGGGAGAGGCACTCTTGGTTCACTCTGCCTACACCAGCGTATCACATAAAAGGCCCATTTTGATGATACAATGTCTGCAGGTATAGAAACTGCACACTTTCTTCCTGCACAACACGTATAGAAATGGCGCTCACTCTTCCTACATGCCACATATAGAAACTGCTTACTCTTGTGTGACACGTATAAACAGTGCACTTGTTTTATCTGTGCTTAACACATCCTCTGTTTAGCAAATTTAGTGGTAGCTTTGTAATTACTAAGTTTTGTAGGTCAGACTTTGGTAATTATCAGTCTCCTTTACAGCTGCCCAGAAGTGAACGTGTAGTAAACCTGAAAATGTATTTTTTGTAAACACTGAGAATAAGGCAGACATGCTAGTAATTATAAGGTAATAGCCCAATTGTGAGGTTTAAATTACATAATCTGGGTGGTTAAGTGTAACTGGCTCTCATCTGATCCATGAGCAGATTACTGGCTTCTAGTCATCCGTGGGTGACAGCTTTGTTCAACTTAATTTGAGATGTTTTGTGTTGAAAGCAGCTGTTAATGCTGAACACAGCTATCAGTCTGCACCAGATCACTGACACCCAACGATTAGTAATTGTGATGTGGTCACTACAGGTTTATTGAGGAATAACTTGCAGTTGATTACTAGTGACATTCTATGAGCTCCCTTTTATTGACCCCAATTGGGAGCCAGGTTCATAGAGAAGCTCAATGCTGACTGAGTTTGAGAGCCCCCGTCTGCTTAAATTGGTTTCCTTTTCCTCCTGCTCATCTTACAGGTTCAAGTGGAGAAAATCAAGTGTCCTGAAGATCACATTGCTGCAGTGCTGGAAAGAGCTAAAGCAGAATACATCAGCAAGACTTACAAGATAGATTGCTGGGGCGATGCAGTGGATTTCTTAGAAAAGCTTGCTTTCAGGATGGGGAAGCTTTTGAAGGTGACTTTCTTCTTTTTTTGTCATTCATTTCAATGTCACCAAGTATAATACCTCTCTCATTTTGAAATATACTAAAAGTGAATAATATCTTGTTAAAATGTAGTCTGCAATGAAGTCTTGAACCACTCTTCATCCACTAACCTACAGGCAGAGAGGAGAAAGATGCACCTTACAATTGCCAGCTTAAAATGCAAGTTCAGAAAAACAGATATCTGACAAACTATTTTCAATGTAGGACAGGATTTGTGGAAAATAAACTTTAATAAAATATATTTATTTTCCACAATTTCAACGATCCCTGTGTTTCTAATTGTTATGCGGCCAAAGGCAAAGAAGTTTGATGTTACCTGCTGTTAAATATCTTGTTTAACATAAAAGGACAACTAACATAAGAAATAGAAGTAGGAGTAGGCCATTTGGCCCCTCGAGCCTGCTCTGCCTTTCAATAAGATCATGCATGATCTGATCTTGGCCTCAACTCCACTTCCCTGCCCGCTCTCCATAACCCTTGACTCCCTTATCATTCAAAAATCTGTCTATCTCCACCTTAAATATATTCAGTGACCCAGCCTCCACAGCTCTCTGGGGTAGAGAATTCCATAGATTCACAACTCTGAGAGAAGAAATTCCTCCTCATCTCTGTTTTAAATGGGTGATCCCTCATTCTGAAACTGTGCCCCTTAGTTCGAGATTCCCCTACGAGGGGAAACATCCTCTCTGCATCTACTGTCAAGCCCCCTCATAATCTTATGTTTCAATAAGGTCACCTCTCATTCTTCTAAACTCCAGTGAGTATAGGCTCAACCTTTCTTCATAAGACAACCCCTTTATCTCAGGATTCAACCTAGTGAATCTTCTCTGAACTGCTTCCAATGCAAGCATATCCCTCCTTAAATACAGAGACTAAAACTGATTTATATATAAACTTTGACCAATGGAGCAACAGTAACAACTTGCATTATTTAGCACCTTTTAATGTAGAAAAATGTCATCGGGTGCTTCATACGAGGTGCACTCAGCCAAAAATTGATACCAAGGCAAAGAAAGAGAATGCAGTTTGCAAGCCAGTAATTTTGTGAGAGTAGAGGGTTAGTGATTTCACTTAGCGCTCCACAAAACAGATTTCCTCCCGCTCACCTTTCGTGCTATGCAGAAGCCATCAGAAAAAATCTGAAGGAAGAAAAATTTTAAAATGACTTTATTGCACCGACTCTCAATGTCATGGAGCAGTGATGGGTGCAGTTTCAAGCACTGTTCCTTTTGCTTTCCAATCTGACCATGCCAATTGGAGGCTGCAGCATCTCCCTGTGGGTGGCATGCCTCGGTGGTCTGACACAGCCCGGAACCGACTCTTGAGTATTAGACCCGGCAGACAAGGAACAGAGGATGAAAATACCAAGTACCTACACTTGTATTGTGCGTAGTAAGATGCTGGGTTGCCAACTCTTGACTCATGGGATTCCTGCTGCCAGGGACACCCCCAGAGAAAAGTTGCAAAGGCTGGCTGCCAGGAAGTTTTTTTTAAAAACGGGAATTTGAAAGACATGCATTTATCGAGCCTCATTACATCTCTCCAAAATGTCCCACATACAGTGAAGCGTGTTAAAAGTGTGGACTGTTATGCAGGCAGCCATTTTGCAGTGAGCAAGATCCGAGAAGTAGCAAGGAAATGAATGACCAGTTAATCCATTTTTGGATTGTGATTGACTGGCGCTTGTTGGCCAGGACACTGGGAGAATGTACTACTCTTTCGAATTGTACCTTCAATATTGACCTGAGCAGGTAGGCTGGGTCTCGGTTTCGTGTAAAAGACGGCATCGTTGATGATGCACCACTCCGTCAGTAATGCATTGAAGTCAGCCTCGATTATATGTTCAAGTCTTGGAGTGCAGTAGAAATATTTTTGTACATACTTTGCGCATCTATATTTGCAATAACTTTATTTTTAATGCTATATATTCCACTGTGAACTGTGGTAATACCATATTATGTATGTTGCCTGGTATAGTTCTCTGTCACAGGCTGACTGAATCCCAGTTCTAATTCAGTTTCCTCCTGAGTGAGCTACTAAATAACTAAACTGATAATTAAATCATGATTCAATAAATTCTGCATTTAGAAGCATTTGGAATATACTGTATTCTAGCTAATAGTGCTTATTACTCATTGCATTGTGATTGTTCCACTGTTTTCTTGAAGAATGCTCCTTAATCAATAACTGCTAGATTCACCATGTATAGATTTTGGTTCATTGTCTCGATGCCTATTGTACTGAATTTGAACAATTTAAAGTGAATGCTACGATTGCAAGATTTTGGCTTACAATAAATTGCAGAAAGGTGGTGACTAATTTTCGAATAACATTGTGCGAGGATGGAAAGTACATATTGCACATTTAAATACTTGGTTCAGAAGAGCAAGCTACACTTGGTAATGAAAATGACAATCACCAGGGAACGGAAAGGAATCGGTAAAAGAAGAAATGTGGAACAACTGCATCTTATTGCAGTGTTGTAGCAGAGCTGGATCACTGTTTGAACATGGTCTTGCAAATCTTTGTCTACAGTGCAGTGCTTTCAGTCTCCTGGTGTGGGAGATCAATAATAATTGAAATATTATGTGTTGTTGACAGTTTTTACGTTTTCTCTTTTCTTCCCCAAGACAGTTTTGGTTCCCAATTTACCACCTTTTATTGTTTTCCAGGGCGGAGAACCTGACATACAAACTGTGTCCAAAATGGTGCTGAACGATTGGCAGAGAGGACGGATACCTTTCTTTGTGAAACCACCAAATGCAGTAGTAAGCTCACAGGTGATATGTTTTTGGATTATAAAAATTGCGTGTTCACCAATATAAATCCATGTTGATGCTCAGTGTGAATTGTAGATCTAAAAGTATATTTAATATAATTTTTAAAAGCTGAAATACCATCTTAAACATAATCCAAAGTATAAAGCAACATTTTAAATGGCACTAACTCTGAAAGCAACAATAGCCATTTTCAAGTGTTTGTTGAGCTGTCGGCTACAGTTATTCCTTTCAACCTCTACAAGACTGCTCAAATATACAGCATACTGTAATACGATCCGCGGAAGGAAGTCGTGGTGATGGCAGCAAGTAAACAAGAATAAACTTGTAATTTTGCATCTTTGATGCCTTGTAGTCATTGACCTGGACAATTCAGGCAATTCCCATATTCGTTGATTGTCTTCGTTATGTCCTATTACTATTTCTTATCGCCGTGCCCACACCTTTGCCATAAACTGTTCTCACGTGGGAACCAAACCTTGACTCCTGCATGTTTCTACTTCAGTGTTGGGGGGATATGAGGTTTGTGGTTGGAACTATACTGATGGAACCCTTGAGGACCGAGGTGGCTCTCGTCTCAGTGATGCTGAGGCTTGCAGGACATCGCTCCAGTGTCATGTCACTTGTGCATTCAATGCCTACCTGGTCCAGGCTAGATGCTTCCTCCGTGCTGGCATTGGAGGGAGCCAGATTGATACAGCCATATTGTCACTATCAAAAGAAACAATGGCCTCTGCAATCGCTCCTTGCACCCCAATTGTGCTGGGCATGGATGCAATCGGACTAATGGTCTGCATGAAAACAGAATAACCCGTCCCAATTAAGTCAGGAGCTAGGCTGCTCGAGGGAATGTATGAAGCAGTCATAGCTGCCACTCCCAAGATTACCTTAGAACCATGTCCTGACATCTTGTTGTTACAAAAACGTCTTTATAGTCAACTTATTGTGGGATCATTTTTTTTAAATTGTGTTTTTCATTGAGTCCTGAATTAATTCTGTGGCTGAATTGAATATAAAATATTTATGGATGCTTGATGTTTGCCTAAAGACAGCATATACCCAGAGCACAGTAAATACAACCACAGTGGCATCTAGCACCAAGGCTTTTGAAGTGTTCGTGCTTTGTTGTGCATAGTACAATATTTTGGATCAATCATATGTCCCTGCACCATGAAACCTTAAAGCTATGTAAAGAGAATTCTGCCAATCAGGGCCACTATTTGTCTTGTTTTCCTGACCGTTTTCATTAATCAAAGGAATATTTTAATTAGTGGAATGTTGATCTCATTTGGGGGAAATTGTCTTGGAGCAATTGATGCACTTGACTACTTGGGAGCTGTATTAATATATGCTTTATTTATATTATAGTAATTAAGCTCCTCAATGCCTTCAGCACTTACCGTTTATAGATTGTAGCAAGCCTGGAATAAACAAGAATGTAAAATGAATATCATTTAACGGGTTTTTTTAAAAGATAAATACTGATAGTAAAGCTATGTAAAATGATTAGAGACAGTGTCACAATTTATGAAGCAATTGAAGTGTTGATTTTTAATAATTGCATAGAAACTCACTGTCTCAGAATGAATTGTTTTGTTTTCAACACCCAATTATAATTTGAGCTCCTGGTAATGTTACAGATGGCAAGAAATCTGCTTTGATATGAACATATAAAATGTTACAATTATTCATAACATTGCACTAAATACATGGTGAAGCAAATTGATTTTGAGGGGCCAATTCATTCTCTTATACACTTCATATTTATAATGGGCTAGTTACATTCAGTTAAGGCGTGGGCAGTCCATTCCAAACTAAAAATACTTGGTCGATATGCTAGATATTTTATGAGTGCTCCTGAATTATGAGTTATTTTAGCTTGAACTACTCATATAATTATGTATGTTTGTTCAGTTTTTAATTGGTGATTTGGTGTCCTTTAATGTGATTTGAACCTTGATTGTTTTTGTGTGAAAATCACTAGTTTTAAATACATTTTTTTGTTTGGACTTTTCCTCGTGGCTTATATTTGAGCTCATGTTCCGCAAAATGCGCGCGCAAAGGCTGACTACTTTTCCTCTAATACTTTTCCCTCCTATTTTTATTTTAGCTGTTAGATACGTTGAAAGTGGACAAAGAATCTAAGGACATTGATCAAGTGAAGGAATCACTGGAAGAAGCCAATGTAGAAAGTGAGCCAGAAAAGACTGAGCAAGCCAGTGTGGCACAGCAACTTGTTGCACAAGTCAGGCAGAACTTTGGGAAAATCAATGTGGCGCCCGAATTTTCCGATGCAGACCTCCTACCTGTAAACATTTCCGACGATGAAGAGAGCTGCTCCGAGGAGGAGGAAGAGGAGGAGCAGGAAAAGGAGGATAGTGAGGAGAAAGAACCGGCTGATCTTGAAAATCTTCAAGAAAATAATCTTCAACCTGAGGGCAAACCCCAAAAAAACAAACCTGTGTTGCAGGAATTGGATGCAAAGATTGCTAAATACAAGAAGTTCTTGGATAAAGCCAAAGCGAAGAGATTCTCGGCTGTTAGGTAAGCTTCCCCTCCCTCCATACAAAATCAATTGATACAAGAAATTGCTTTTTTATAGCAATATTTACTGAACTGGACAGTATCTGCTCGGGTAGGGACTGGACTGCCAGATCTAGTTGGTGTGGCCTTCTATTGGTTAACAAAACTTTTAGGCTGTATTTACATTACTTATGCTTATATAGCCCATCTAACATCGCAAGGCGTGAGGCAGAAGGATGCCGAGCCAAAGAAGAGATTAGAAAAGGTGAGGAACATTGAGGGGTTTGGGGAGGGATTCCAGAGAGTAGGATCTAGGAAGCTGAAGGCATGGCTGCCAATACTGAGGTGAAAGGGGGGAACACAAGAGGCTGGAATAGGGGAACGGAATGTTTAGGAGGTTGGAGGACCAGAGGAATTACAAGGATAGGATGGGACAATGTTGTGGATAGTATTTAAGATGAGGACAAGAATTTGAGGCAATGCAAAACCAGATGTCAGTGTAGGCCATTGAGGATGTGGGCTATAGGTGAGTGAGAATTGGTGCAGGACTGGATTTAAACAAGACAAGCTAGCGATCGACCTTTATTTTTTTTTATATAGTGCAACAGAGTTGGAAACCATGTTGAGATTGACCATTCACTCCTGGGTTTAAATTCAGCTCAGAATGGGCTTGGGTTCAAAACAACACTGCCACAAATTTGGCACTACATTGTCTGACTCACTCAAAAAAGCCACGGGATGGTTGTTGTGTGCAATGGATGAATAGCACGCTGGTGCAGTGGGCGATGATCTAATGAGATTGGAACCACAGCAAAAGGGGGCTTTACTCTGCATCGACTCTCTACCTGTTTTATATATACTCAGCATTGGGTGTCCAAATGGAAAGTTTTCATTTTCTAAACACTAAACCTTGTTGAGTACAAAATAAATTAAAAACTGAATTTCATTGCTCTCCAGATGATAGCAGTGATTGTGTGATATTTGCTACAGCATCCTTGTCTGAGTGGGGTGGGGGCAGATTGGTTGGGGTTCCAGCACCTGATCAGAATCCAGTGTCGAGTTCCCTGCCCCAAAATCCGTTCTGCATATATGGATGCTGGGTGAAGCTTGTGTTGGGATTGACTGTAATGACACTATAGGATGGTTGAGTAGCCTGCCTATAATAATTATGCTTGTGTATGAACTATGATGACTTGGTCAAGGTCCTGAAAGGGTTCTACCCCGCCCCCCCCCCCCCCCCCCCCCCCCAAGACTACTGGAAGCCCCGAAAATGACCACATTCAAGACCGGGGACAGGAGGGGAATAAAGGGGAAGAATTTAAAAGGAAAGAAGGAATATTTTTAGCTTAAAAATTTGGAACAGCAGCTTGTGTTAAAGCAACAACAACTGGCATTTACACAGTACCTTTAAAATGTCTCGAGGCGCTTCACGGGACTGTTCTCAAATAAAATTTTTCACCGAGCCATATGAGATAATAGGGCAGGTGACCAAAAGATTGGTCAAAGAGGGAGGTTTTAAGTAACATCTTAAAGGAGGAGATAGAAGTTTACCGGGGGAATTCTGGAGCTTAGGGCCACCAAGGGTAGAGCGATGAAAATCGGGGACGCCCAACATCATCATATGCATGGACGTGAAATTTCTGAATTATATACAAGAAAGGTTTCTCAGATTTTTCTTGAAATCTTTCAACTTTTTGAAATAACTTTGGGTTTTATCATAAGAACATAAGAAATAGGAACAGGAGTAGGCCATACGGCCCCTCGAGCCTGCTCCGCCATTCAATAAGATTATGGCTGATCTGATCATGGACTCAACTTCACTTGCCTGCCTGCTCTCCATAACCCCTTATCCCCTTAGCGTTTAAGAAACTGAGATGAGAAGGATTCATCGTCCTACAAATCCAGCCTCTTGCCACATTTAACTTTTGCTAAGAAATTGTACATAATAATGCAGCTCTAACTGCTGGTATAATCCACAGCTAGTCAGCTTTAATATAGTATTATGAAGGCGTCTGAATAGCAAGGGAGTCAATACATTATTCAAAATGTGTGTGAGAACACTGCACTGGTTTCATTTGGAAGTTGGTTATTTTTTCCAGTGTGAGGGAGAATCCTCCCGGGTCATGTCTCCTGACAGTCGATTGCAAAATTCCCCCTGTACATCAAAACAAAATATTTTATTTAAGATCTCTCTTTTTGAACCTATAACTGAGCTTTTAACAAGAAACAATAGTTCCAGGAGGATAAAATAAAATGCTTTGCCATTGCTTATGACATTGCTGAAAATGAACCATTAGAAAGTATTACTTGAGTATTTGACTTGTGCCCTTAAAGAGGAATTGAGGGAGTATATCAATCATAACACTGAGTTTTTCCCACAGTGCATTGTCTTGTTCATTTGTTGGGCCACTTCTTCTCCCTATCCTCCAGAACTGCTTATGTTGTTTTATTTCTCACTGATCTCTTGCGTTTGCTGCTGTGGATCATTTTTGCCTTTGGATCCTGCTCTTATTTCTTTTCTCTGTGCGTCCCCTGGAACAAGGCTAGCATTTCAGCTCGTTGATAAATCTAACTTGTGACTACTTTTATAGGGATAGATGGTATATTTTCTGTAATACCCCAGCAGCTCTTTTCCAACCTCACTGATACTTAAAACAGAAATTGTAGGAGGTTGCACTTACTTGCAACAAACCTTCGGTAATCCAATTCTCAGTGTCCGAATAAAATGTCAGATTTAAATTCCAAGGTTTGTAAATTCTGGCATTTGCTGCAGCAGGGGAGTCCGTTTGTGGATATTTTCTATGTACAAAATTATGTTCTTTTTAATGTTCTAGGATTCCCAAGGGACTTACTGCAAAATTGCTTACAAAGTCAGGTCAGAAGGCAACTGATCAAGCAGAGGAATCAAAAGAAAAGAGTAAGTTCCGATATCCTGGGAGGTATTTTCTTTATGAAACTTTGCATGCAATCCTTTCTTTTCGTGGAAACCAATTAAAAAATGGATTAAAATTCTGAAGTGTAAATTGTGCGCAGGGATTTTCTAGTAACCATCTATTTAAGTTGCATATGATGAGATGCGGGCATTATTTTCATGTATGATCTTCACTTTTTATTTTTAGTTATTACCTCAAGAAATATGGTGTGTTTAACACTGATTCCTGCAGATCACAAAGGGTGATGCTGTATTAAGTCTTCAGTATTTTTAAAGAAGCTCAATGTCTTCCATGTGGCACTAACCAAGAAACCTTTAACTAAAACAATCACTGGAATATTTACCTTTTGCAATTGGCAGCAATTTGTGATTTCTAATTGTTTTAAATAAAAATGTGAAATACTGGCCCTGACCATGTTCGGGAGAGGGTGGATCTTTCCTCTCCACTGCCTGATATCAAATCATCATTTCTTTGATGATTTTCAAAGGATTGTTGCTTTCTTGTTCCTGACAGAGTGCTGTATGTGTAACAATTCTGTTCAATAATTTACAGGTTGTAAAAAAGGAAAGAGGAAAGTTCAAAATGATCCCGATGAGGAACCTCCTGCCAAACTCTCATCCAAAGAGGCAAGCTTTTTGTTTCCTATAAAAGATTGTATATTAAACTTACTATAATGGAACATAGCAACACATGTAACTAATGAAGAACTCTCTCTTTCTCGACTGTGGCAAAGCATTTCACCTGATCAAAAGTTCTCAATTTACATTATGTAAATATCCCATGGAATTCATTTTTTTAAGTTGAATGTGGCGAAGATGCTGTCTGATTAACTAGACCATTTCAGGTTGTTTTCAAGGCTGTTCTAAGTGACGTGTAGCTGTGATCAAAATGAACATACACGATTTGGACTGGGAGTCAGAAATACAATTTCAAAATTTACAGGTGACCAAATTGAGGGGTATAGTTAATACTGAGAGAGGATGCAACAAAATATAAGAAGTCATGAATAAACTTACAGAATGGGCCAAATTAATTTCACTATAGATAAGTGTGATGATGCATTTTGGTAGGAAGAATAAGGAGGCCGCATACTGCTTGGATATAAGGAGCAGAGGGATCTGGGAGTACAGATACACACATCACTAATGGCGATGCAGGTTAATAAGGCAGTTTTGTTGTTAAAGCAAACCAAGCACTGGGTTTCATTTCTAGAAGGATAGAAGCATACAAAATACTGAGGGGGGTTCACAGTTGAGGTTGTTTCCCCTGGCTGGAAAGTCTAGAACTAGGAGACAATGTCTCAGGATAAGGGGTTGGCCATTTAAGACTGATATGAGGAGGAATTTCTTTACTCGGAGGGTTGTGAATCTTTGGAATTCTCTACCCCAGAGGGCTGTGGAGGCTGAGTCATTGAATATATTCAAGGCTGAGAGAGAGATTTTTGAGCTCATGGGGAATCGAGGGATATGGGGATTGGGCCAGGAAGTGGGTTGAGGTTGAAGATCGCTGTGATCTTATTGAATGGCGGAGCAGGCTCGAAGGGCCATAGGGCATGCACCTGCTCCTCATTCTTGTGTTCTTAGAATTAAAAAGCAGGGAAATTATGTTAAAGTTGTATAGAGCTTTGGTTAGGCCACACTTTGTGTACTGTGCACAGTTCTGATCTCCATATTATAAAAGGATATAGAGACACTGGAGAAAGTGCGAATACCAGAACTGACAGGTTATACCCATCAGGAAAGGTTGAACAATCTGGGGCTCTTCTCTCTAGTAAAGAGAAGGCTGAGCAGTGACCTGATGGAGGTCTTTAAAATGACCGAAGTGTTTGATAGGGTAGATGTAGAGAAAATATTTCCACTTGTGGGGGTCCAAAACTAGAGGCCATAAATATAAGATAGTCACTAATAAATACAATCGGAAATTCAGGAGAAACTTCTTTAGCCAAAGAGTGGTAAGATTATGGAACTTCCTGCCACAAAGATTAGTTGAGGTGAATAGTATAGATGCAGTTAAGGGGATGCTGGATAAACACGAGGGAGAAAGGAATAGAGGGATATGCTGTTGGAGTTAGATGAAGAGGGGTGGGAGGAGGCTCGTGCAGAGCATAAACGCAGGCATGGACCAGTTGGGCTAAAGAGCCTGTTTCTGTGCTGTAAACCTTATGTAAAGCCTAAATAGGCTAATAAAGGGATATCTTGAGTATGAATTTTCATCATCATAGGCAGTCCCTCAAAATCGAGGAAGACTTGCTTCCATTCTAAAGGTGAGTTCTAGGTGACTGAACAGTCCAATACGGGAACCACAGTCTCTATCACAGGTGGGACAGACAGTCGCTGAAGGAACGGGTGGGTCGGGGGTCTGGTTTGCCACACTCACCTTCTGCTGCCTGCGCTTGCTTTCAGCATGCTCTCGGCAACGAGACTCGAGGTGCTCAGCGCCCTCATAGAAACATAGAAAATAGGTGCAGGAGTAGGCCATTCGGCCCTTCGAGCCTGCACCACGATTCAATAAGATCATGGCTGATCATTCCCTCAGTACCCCTTTCCTGCTTTCTCGCCATACCCCTTGATCCCCTTAGCCGTAAGGGCCATATCTAACTCCCACTTGAATATATCCAATGAACTGGCATCAACAACTCTCTGCGGCAAGGAATTCCACAGGTTAACAACTCCCTGAGTGAAGAAATTTCTCCTCATCTCAGTCCTAAATGGCCTACCCCTTATCCTAAGACTGTGTCCCCTGGTTCTGGAGTTTCCCAACATCGGGAACGTTCTACCCGCATCTAACCTGTCCCGTCCCGTCAGAATCTTATATGTTTCCATGAGATCCCCATATATAAAGGCCCAGTTGATCCAGTCCCTCCTCATATGTCAGTCCTGCCATCCCAGGAATCAGTCTGGTGAACCTTCACTGCATTCCCTCAATAGCAAGAACGTCCTTCCTCAGATTAGGAGACCAAAACTGAACGCAATATTCCAGGTGAGGCCTCACCAAGGCCCTGTACAACTGCAGTAAGACCTCCCTGCTCCTATACTCAAATCCCCTAGCTATGAAGGGCAGCATACCATTTGCCGCCTTCAGCACCTGCTGTACCAGTATACCAACTTTCAATGACTGATGAACCATAACACCCAGGTCTCGTTGCACCTCCCCTTTACCTAATCTGCCGCCATTCAGATAATATTCTGTCTTCACGTTTTTGCCCCCAAAGTGGATAACCTCACATTTATCCACAGTATACTGCATCTGCCATGCATTTTCCCACTCACCTAACCTGTCCAAATCACCATGCAGCCACCTAGTGTCCCCCTCACAGCTCACACCGCCACCCAGTTTAGTGTCATCTGCAAACTTGGAGATATTACACTCAATTCCTTCATCCAAATCATTGATGTATATTGGGGTCCCAGCATTGAGCCCTGCGGCACTCCACTAGTCACTGCCTGCCATTCTGAAAAGGACCCGTTTATCCCGACTCTCTGCTTTCTGTCTGCCAACCAGTTCTCTATCCACGTCAGTAAATTACCCCCAATACCATGTGCTTTGATTTTGCACACCAATCTCTTGTGTGGGACCTTGTCAGAAGCCTTTTGAAAGTCCAAATACACCACATCCACTGGTTCTCCCTTGTCCACTCAACTAGTTACATCCTCACAAAATTCCAGATTTGTCAAACATGATTTCCCCTTCATAAATCCATGCTGACTTGGACCGATCCTGTCACTGCATTCCAAATGCGCTGCTAACTCATCCTCAATAATTGATTCCAACATTTTCCCCACTACTGATGTCAGGCTAACCAGTCTATAATTACCCGCTTTCTCTCTCCCTCCATTTTTAAAAAGTGGTATTACATTAGCTATCCTCCAGTCCATAGAACTGATCCAGAGTCGATAGACTGTTGGAAAATGATCACCAATGCATCCACTATTTCTAGGGCCACTTAGTCTGCATCCCAGAGTACTTAACTATCAGGCCCCGGGGATTTATCGGCCTTCAATCCCATCAATTTCCCTAACACAATTTCCCACCTAATAAGGATATCCTTCAGTTCCTCCTTCTCACTAGACCCTCGGTCCCCTAGTACTTCCAGAAGGTTATTTATGTCTTCCTTCATGAAGACAGAACAAACGTGTTTGCTCAGTTGGTCTGCCATTTCTTTGTTCCCCATTATAAATTCACCTGAATCCGACTGCAAGGGACCTACGTTTGTCTTCACTAATCTTTTTCTCTTCACATATCTATAGAAACTTTTGTAGTCAGTTTTGATGTTCCCGGCAAGCTTCTTCTCATACTCTATTTTCCCCCTCTTAATTAAACCCTTTGTTCTCCTCTGAATTCTAAATTTCTTCCAGTCCTCAGGTTTGCTGCTTTTTCTGGCCAATTTATATGCCTCTTCCTTGGATTTAACACTATCCTTAATTTCCCTTGTTAGCCATGATTGAGCCACCTTCACCATTTTATTTTTACTCCAGACAGGGATGTACACTTGCTGAAGTTCATAGAAACATAGAAACATAGAAAATAGGTGCAGGAGCAGGCCATTCAGCCCTTCTAGCCTGCACCGCCATTCAATGAGTTCATGGCTGAACATGAAACTTCAGTACCCCCTTCCTGCTTTCTCGCCATAACCCTTGATCCCCCGAGTAGTAAGGACTTCATCTAACTCCCTTTTGAATATATTTAGTGAATTGGCCTCAACTACTTTCTGTGGTAGAGAATTCCACAGGTTCACCACTCTCTGGGTGAAGAAGTTTCTCCTCATCTCGGTCCTAAATGGCTTACCCCTTATCCTCAGACTGTGACCCCTGGTTCTGGACTTCCCCAACATTGGGAACATTCTTTCTGCATCTAACCTGTCTAAACCCGTCAGAATTTTAAACGTTTCTATGAGGTCCCCTCTCATTCTTCTGAACTCCAGTGAATACAAGCCCAATTGATCCAATCTTTCTTGATAGGTCAGTCCCGCCATCCCGGGAATCAGTCTGGTGAACCTTCGCTGCACTCCCTCAATAGCAAGAATGTCCTTCCTCAAGTTAGGAGACCAAAACTGTACACAATACTCCAGGTGTGGCCTCACCAAGGCCCTGTACAACTGTAGCAACACCTCCCTGCCCCTGTATTCAAATCCCCTCGCTATGAAGGCCAACATGCCATTTGCTTTCTTAACCGCCTGCTGTACCTGCATGCCAACCTTCAATGACTGATGTACCATGACACCCAGGTCTCGTTGCACCTTCCCTTTTCCTAATCTGTCACCATTCAGATAATAGTCTGTCTCTCTGTTTTTACCACCAAAGTGGATAACCTCACATTTATCCACATTATACTTCATCTGCCATGCATTTGCCCACTCACCTAACCTATCCAAGTCACTCTGCAGCCTAATAGCATCCTCCTCGCAGCTCACACTGCCACCCAACTTAGTATCATCCGCAAATTTGGAGATACTGCATTTAATCCCCTCGTCTAAATCATTAATGTACAATGTAAACAGCTGGGGCCCCAGCACAGAACCTTGCGGCACTCCACTAGTCACTGCCTGCCATTCTGAAAAGTACCCGTTTACTCCTACTCTTTGCTTCCTGTCTGACAACCAGTTCTCAATCCACGTCAGCACACTACCCCCAATCCCATGTGCTTTAACTTTGCACATTAATCTCTTGTGTGGGACCTTGTCGAAAGCCTTCTGAAAGTCCAAATATACCACATCAACTGGTTCTCCTTTGTCCACTTTACTGGAAACATCCTCAAAAAATTCCAGAAGATTTGTCAAGCATGATTTCCCTTTCACAAATCCATGCTGACTTGGACCTATCATGTCACCATTTTCCAGATGCACTGCTATGACATCCTTAATAATTGATTCCATCATTTTACCCACTACTGAGGTCAGGCTGACCGGTCTATAATTCCCTGTTTTCTCTCTCCCTCCTTTTTTAAAAAGTGGGGTTACATTGGCTACCCTCCACTCCATAGGAACTGATCCAGAGTCAATGGAATGTTGGAAAATGACTGTCAATGCATCCGCTATTTCCAAGGCCATCTCCTTAAGTACTCTAGGATGCAGGCCATCAGGCCCTGGGGATTTATCTGCCTTCAATCCCATCAATTTCCCCAACACAATTTCCCGACTAATAAAGATTTCCCTCAGTTCCTCTTCCTTACTAGACCCTCTGACCCCTTTTATATCCGGAAGGTTGTTTGTATCCTCCTTAGTGAATACCGAACCAAAGTACTTGTTCAATTGATCCGCCATTTCTTTGTTCCCCGTTATGACTTCCCCTGATTCTGACTGCAGGGGACCTACGTTTGTCTTCACCAACCTTTTTCTCTTTACATACCTATAGAAACTTTTGCAATCCGCCTTAATGTTCCCTGCAAGCTTCTTCTCGTACTCCATTTTCCCTGTCCTAATCAAACCCTTTGTCCTCCTCTGCTGAGTTCTAAATTTCTCCCAGTCCCCAGGTTCGCTGCTATTTCTGGCCAATTTGTATGCCACTTCCTTGGCTTTAATACTATCCCTGATTTCCCTAGATAGCCACGGTTGAGCCACCTTCCCCTTTTTATTTTTACGCCAGACAGGAATGTACAATTGTTGTACTTCATCCATGCGGTCTCTAAATGTCTGCCATTGCCCATCCACAGTCAACCCCCTAAGTATCATTCGCCAATCTATCGTAGCCAATTCACGCCTCATACCTTCAAAGTTACCCTTCTTTAAGTTCTGGACCATGGTCTCTGAAATTACTGTTTCATTCTCCATCCTAATGCAGAATTCCACCATATTATGGTCACTCTTCCCCAAGGGGCCTCGCACAATGAGATTGCTAATTAATCCTCTCTCATTACACAACACCCAGTCTAAGATGGCCTCCCCCCTAGTTGGTTCCTCAACATATTGGTCTAGAAAACCATCCCTTATGCACTCCAGGAAATCCTCCTCCACCGTATTGCTTCCAGTTTGGCTAGCCCAATCTATGTGCATGTGATCTTTAAATGTTTGCCATTGCCTATCCACCGTCAACCCTTTAAGTATCATTTGCCAGTCAATTCTAGCCAATTCACACCTCAGCCCATCGAAGTTACCTTTCCTTAAGTTCAGGACCCTAGTTTTTGAATTAACTGTGTCACTCACCATCTTAATAAAGAATTCTACCATGTTTTTTTCACTCTTTCCCCCCCCCCCCCCCCCCCCAAGGGGCCTCGCACAACAAGATTGCTAATTAGTCCTTTCTCATTATACATCATCCAGTCTAGGATGGCCAGCTCCCTAGTTGGTTCCTCGACGTATTGGTCTAGAAAACCTCCTCCACCGCATTGCTACCAGTTTGGTTTGCCCAATCAATATGTAGATTAAAGTCACCCATAATAACTGCTGTACCTTTATTGCATGCATCCCTAATTTCTTGTTTAATGCTGTCCCCAACCTTAATACTACTATTTGGTGCTCTGTACACAACTCCCACTAGCGTTTTCTGCCCTTGGTATTCCATAGCTCCACCCATCCTGATTCCACATCATCCAAGCTAATGTCCTTTCTTACTAATGCATTAATTTCCACTTTAACCAGCAATGCCACCCTGCCTCCTTTTCCTTTCTGTCTAACCTTCCTAAATGTTGAATACCCCTGGATGTTGAGTTCCCAGCCTTGGTCACCCTGGAGCCATGTCTCCGTGATGCCAATTACAACATATCCCTTAGCTGCTATCTGCGCAGTTAATTTGTCCATCTTATTCCAAATATTCCTCGCATTGAGGCACAGAGCCTTCAGGCTTGTCTTTCTAACACACTTTGCCCCTTTTAGAATTTTGGTGTAATGTGACCCTTTTTGCTTTTTGCCTTAGGTTTCTCTGCCTTCCACTTTTACTTTTCTTCTTTCTATCTTTTGCATTCTACTTCCCTCTGTCTCCCTGCATAGGTTCCCATCCTCCTGCCATATTAGTTTAACTCCTCCCCAACAGCACTAGCAAACACTCCCCCTAGGACATTGGTTCCGGTCCTGCCCAGGTGCAGACCGTCCGGTTTGTACTGGTCCCACCTCCCCCAGAACCGGTCCCAATGTCCCAGAAATTTGAATCCCTCCCTTGTGTACCACTCCTCAAGCCATGTATTCATCTGAACTATCCTGCGATTCCTACTCTGACTAGCACGTGGCACTGGTAGTAATCCTGAAATTACTACTTTTGAGGTCCCACTTTTTAATTTAGCTCCTAGCTCCCTAAATTTGTCTTGTAGGACCTCATCCCATTTTTTTACCTATATCTTTGGTACCTATATGCACCACAACAACTGGCTGTTCACCCTCTCTTTTCAGAATGCCCTGCACCCGCTCAGAGACATCCTTGACTCTTGCACCAGGGAGGCAACATACCATCCTGGAGTCTCGGTTGCGGCCTCAGAAACGTCTTATCTATTCCCTTACAATTGAACCCCCTATCACTTTCGCTCTCCCACTCTTTTTCTTGCCCTCCTGTGCAGCAGAGCCACCCACGGTGCCATGAACTTGGCTGCTGCTGCTCTCCCCTGATTAGTCATCCCCCTCAACAGTACCCAAAGCGATGTATCTGTTTTGCAGGGGGATGACCGCAGGGGACCCCTGCACTACCCTCCTTGCACTGCTCTTCCTGTTCGTCATCCATTCCTTATCTGGCTGTGGACCCTTTACCTGCGGTGAGACCAACTCACTAAATGTGCTATTCACATCATTTTCAGCATTGTGGATGCTCCAGAGTTCATCCACCTGCAGCTCCAGTGCCGCAATGTGTCCCTGACTTCCCACATAGTGCAGGAGGAGCATAACATGTGTCCGAGCTGTCATGCCATGACTTAACCCTTAGATACACTTAAATTGGCAACAATAATGCTAAAGGTTACTTACTGATATAGAAAAGAAAAACTACTTGCCAATCACCAGCCATTCACTTACCCCCTTGGCTGTGACGTCACCTTTCGATTTCTTTCTACTTTTTTGCCTTCTCTCCCTGCTGCAGCTGCACCGGCCTCCTCCACGCACCCCGAACTTACCGCTCGAAGTCCCGCTGCCTCCGACGCTCACAGGCCTTTATAGGTCACTCTTCCACGCACCCCGAACTCCCTGCTCGAAGTCTCGGATGCTCTTCCTTCCACTTGGGACGGTCTTTGGCCAGGGACTCCCAAGTGTCGGTGGAGATGGTGCATTTTATCAAGGAGGCTTTGAGGGTGCCCTTGAATCATTTCAAATGTAGTCAGCTTTCAGCTCATAGATTCAAATGTAGAGCATTCAGCTCATTGAGCTCTTGCACTGACCTATGTGATTTTAACATTTACAGAAGCGAAGACTGGATCGGCAGCAGCACTCGAGGAAGGTTGGCGTTCGATATTATGAGACGCACAACGTGAAGAACAAGAATAAAAACAAAAACATCAATGCATCCAAATCACAGAAATTTAACAAAAAACGATCATTTTGAAATAAAAAGACTTGCTTCTTTTCAATAAAAGTAACATTTTTACACGTACTGAACTCTATATTTGATACTGTAATTGTTTTTTGGATGGTGGTGGTTGGTGACTGTGTGGCACTGTTCTTCAGTGCAATGCCCATTCCCCTCTGGTTGATCCCAAAAAATACACAATTTAAATGTTATGACAGTTGAAGCTGAGTGCCTGGCTGCAAACGTAATTCACAATTGCGATTTCTCGAAGCTGTCTGCCCCAAAAATGGGCTCAATTGGGTGAGATTCTCTTGCTGCAGAATGGAATCCAGAAAGGAAGTGGTCTTTTGAGGAGAAATAATGCCCGACGCGCTTAACTCGCACTTCCTGACGATTGGTCATGGAGAAGCTTTCAGCTCCGCTCTCCAAGGCTGAAAGGTAATTGTGAATACTCTGAAATGCTTCTGCTTTTAAAATGCAGAGCTGTTCATCGGATGTGATTTTGATCCATAATGGTTAATGTTGTCGTGGAATTTTTGTTTTAAAAGGGAAGTGTTAAATTCCGAAAGATTTTCGGGTTTTAGAATAATAATTATGTTCACCTGAACCATTGACCATCCGGACCCATTTCTAGGGGAAGCATCTTGACCTGGCAGGTCCAGTAATGGCTTCTTCAGACATCAGTGTAAAATATCTGAATATCATAGTGTGATTTTCTTTCAAGCCAAGAGTCATAATTTTATTGCATTTCACTGTTGATCCTTGTCCTTTTGAGAATTCCCTATCTGCAACAGAATGGGATCAATAAAATGAAAACTGTTTGTAAGCTGTAAACATTTTTTAAGTGTCCTTTTTGCATTCTGGTAATTTATCATTCAAGAATAATTTTGGTGACATTTACAACAGATTGATTATTTTTTTAGTCTAGAGGGAAGTTGTTTAAGTTCATTCAGATGAAACATGGTGGAAGCTTAGGGACTTTGAAAGGATAGGAATACTCTGTTTATAAAACTTACGGATGTAACAGACAAAAAAAACCTCCGGCTTCAATGCATTCAACGGTGACTAATAACATGCTTGATGGGTGCTGTATATGATTAGCATTTTCTTGAGGGAATTTGCCAAAATGAGCATTATTGAAGTGCATTACTCAGAACTGTTCAACTTAACCCATTAAAATGAGTAGGTGCCAAAATTTGGCCTTGATTTTTTTTTTGTCAATTTTAGGGCCTCTTTAATTCATTCCTTGCAATGATCTGTAGTCCCGAAGAGGCAGGTGGTCCATTCGAGCCATTTTCTCAAACTGGCCACTGGGGTGATTCATCCACCCAGTGTGAGCAGAGTCTGTTTGTCACTCGAAGCCTCCCTTGCACAATCTGAGAATTAGAACTTTACTGGTGGGGAGACTGCACTCCTGGTAGAGTAAATGAACTGCTTCAGAAAGGCTTCATGGAATTAAAGAAAAGTATTCATTGAACTGTTAGATTTTAACAAAAATAATTGTAAGTTGATGGCCGTTAATGGCAGGGATGCCTCTTTCAATCCGATTTCAACGTGTTAGGGATCGATGCGTTCCAAGGTATTGGACAAAATTACGTACCAGTACAGTACAATATAAAAACATGCCTAGTGTGTTGTGTCAGATGGACTCTGAGGGGGGGAGAAATTCAGCTGTTAACTTTTTAAATTTTGAAAATTTAGTGCCAGCCACAAAGGATTCTGAAGTTATAAATTGGGCTTTAGTGTCCCAGGAAGGAAGGGGCAGTAAATAAAGGACTAATGACCTCAGTGGGGTTCTACCACCAGAGCTACTGAATTTTAAGTGACTTGCATTCAGTAATCATCCTTCAATCCTTCACACTGGCTCATTCCAGCTCTTAAAGGGGAGGTGGTATTAATGTGCAGCTGCTCATTTCCATCATTCTTGGAATTGAAGCCGAACCGAGAGCAAGTGAAACAACTGCTCATGGCTGTGGCTGCTCCCGCTCCTAATCTAAATCCAAAGGAAAGAGCTCGTCGGTTTATAGCTTTTGCATTGGCGGCAGTGGAGCGAAGGAGGTTATTGCCCCAGATCGTCAGTGCAATGTGCAAGGAAGTGGCACAGGAGGTCTCAGCTAGCAGTGTCGTGGCAGGCAACTTGACAGTCATAAAAAAATTCAACGACCTCGGTTGGGAGGTCAAGATGAGTACATGCTTCAATAGGTCCTACATACCAGCATCTGAACCTTTGTGCACATTGTGCAAAGCACCAAACATTGGCACCTACTCAAACTCACATTCTCGTCTCACACCTTGCCTACATTCACAGCTGTTCAATGACAGCATCCATATCTCCCAGACACATAGCTGGACTCTGACTCACACACTTTCTTTTGCAGGCCAAGATGGCGCACAATAGAGGGAGCAGCAGGGGACAGGCGGGGATGAACCTCCACTGAAGCAGCTCTCAAACCTGGCAGATCAAGTGCTGCGACATTGGGCAGCAGATGGTGGGTGCCGTGGTCATCAGCAACATCGACACCGTTGGGGACAATAACGGTACCTTCATCCCTTCCTTTTCTCATCCCACTTCCCCCTCACACCAGAAGGTTTTATCACTTTCCAGCTCCTGAAACTCTGCATTCCTTACTCCATTCCAGCCCTCACCTTAACATGAGTCTTGTGCCTTTATGCTTTCAGATAATCAGCCAGCAGATGACCAACCTGTTCCTGAGCCCCCCACCACCACACCCCCACCCAATGAGAGTGAAGAAAGAGAAGAGGAGGACTCGAATGCTGTGTCACTGCATCTGTCACCCACAGGCACCATCTCAGAGACTGGCACTACGCGATCGTTGGAGGCAAGCTTAGTAGAGGGGTCTGCACTGGGTGATGCACCATGGACAAGCGGGCTGCAGTAAGGCCAAGGGGAAAGGTTAACTCGGGGCCAGCTCCCCGGAGGGAGAGTTCGCGCGCGAGTTCTGCACAGGACTCAGATGAAGACCTCAATGGTGTTCACAAAAACGGTGATGGCCAGGCACTCTCGACAGTGGTAAGGAGTGTGGAGGAGCCCGCCTCCAACATTGCACAGAGCTCTGCGCACACCATGGAGCCCATCAATGCCAGTCTGCAGACGATGGTGGATTCCCAGAGAGACTGTGGGTCCCAGACCTCATGACACATGTCATGGGCGATGTTGCAGCTTCCATTGCAGCACAGACAGAAGCAACGCAGCGTCTTAGTGCTGTAATGCAGACAATGTTGCTGGCATCAAAGCTCAGACTGCTCTCATGCAGTCTCAGCTAGATGCCACACAAGCTCTGCCTGCTGCCATTGTCGCTGGGTCCAACCAGTCGACCGGGATCTCCCGGTGTCACAGCAAGCCACCAATCTGTGCTCCAGCAGATTTTAGGGATGCTGAGGTCCTGCCCCAGTGGAGCAGCAACCTTCTGTCCTATATTAATGACTTGGATGAAGGGACTGAGTGTAATGTAGCCAAGATGATACAAAGGTGGGTTAGCAAATTGTGAGGTGGACACACAAAATCTGCAAAGGGATATAGACAGGCTAAGTGAGTGGGCAAAAATTTGGCAGATGGAGTATAATGTGGGAAAATGTGAGGTTATCCACTTTGGCAGAAATAATAGAAACGAATATTATAATTTAAATGGAGAAAAAGTGCAAAGTGCTGCAGTACAGAGAGACCGGGGGTCGGTCCTTGTGCAGGAAAACAAAAAGTTAGTATGCAGGTACAGCAAGTAATCAGGAAGGCAAATAGAATGTTGCCTTTATTACAAGGGAGATAGAGTATAAAAGCAGAGAAGTCCTGCTACAGGGTATTGGTGAGGCCACACCTGGAGTACTGCATACAGTTTTGGTCTCCGTATTTAAAGAAGGATATACTTGCATTGGAGGCTGTTCAGAGAAGGTTCACTTGGTTGATTCTGGAGATGAGGGGGTTGACTTATGAGGATAGGTTGAGCCTATACACATTGGAGTTCAGAAGAATAAGAGGTGATCTTATTGAAACTTATAAGATAATGAGGGGGCTCGACAAGGTGGATGCAGAGAGGATATTTCCACTCATGGGGAAACTAAAACGAGGGGACATAGTCTTAGAATAAGGGGCCGCTCATTTAAAACTGATATGAGGAGAAATGTCTTTTCGCAGAGGGTTGTAAATCTATGGAATTCTCTGCTCCGGAGGCTGGGTCATTGAATATATTTAAGGCGGAGATAGACAGATTTTTGAGTAATAAGGAAGTAAAGGGTTATGGGGAGCGGGCAGGGAAGTGGAGCTGAGTCCATGATTAGATCAGCCATGATCTTATTGAATGGCGGAGCAGGCTCGAGGGGCCAAATGGCTGACTTCTATTTCTTATGTTCTTATGTCCTCTCTCAGGTTGACAGTATACCTGATCCCACCAGTGCCACTCCGCCATTGCACTTGTCGCTGCCGGTCACCCAGACTGCCGATGCCCAGCCTGAGGTGGTGCAGTCGACAGCCGAGCCTTCCAGGCGCAAGGCTGGTCGTGGGCGTCCTGCAAGGCCATCTGTAGTCTCTGGTCCTGACACTCAGCAACCTTCCACCAGCCATGCTGCAGCCACTGGGGAGACACTATGTAGGAGCGGTAGAATAGGTAGCGATAGTGTTAAGAGAGGATATATGGTTTTGCACAATGGTGAATAATAAATGTAATTGTTGGTTATATATCTGGTTAATGTTTTCGGATAAAATTTTAATTGGAATGTTGCATATTTGCTGCTGTCTCTCATTTAGGGATGGCTGGACTGACATATGAGGAGAGACTGGATCTACTGGGCCTTTATACACTGGAGTTTAGAAGGATAAGAGGGGATCTCATAGAAACATATAAGATTCTGACTGGACTGGACAGGCTAGATGCAGGAAGAATGTTCCCGATGTTGGGGAAGTCCAGAACCAGGGGACACAGTCTTAGGATAAGGGGTAGGCCATTTAGGACTGAGATGAGGAGAAACTTCTTCACTCAGAGAGTTGTTAACCTGTGGAATTCCCTGATGCAGAGAGTTGTTGATGCCAGTTCATTGGATATATTTAAGAGGGAGTTAGATATGGTTCTTACATATCAAGGGGTATGGAATGGGATCAAGGGGTATGGAAAGAAAGCAGGAAAGGGGTACTGAGCTGAATTATCAGCCATGATCTTAGTGAATGGTGGTGCAGGCTCGAAGGGCTGAATGGCCTACTCCTTCACCTATTTTCTGTTTCTATTTCAGTTTTGGGGCTGTGGTATGGAATGAGAAATTGATGTAATCGATCAAAATACCTGTCTGCCCATGTGAAACTAAGAAGGAAACATTATTGGCCAACTAAAAGTAAACCGGATGCTGGTGTCTTTAAATAGCGCTCCTCCAGCCGACATCCGACTGAAACCCGACTGCTGAAGCTGTCGTCGTCAGTGCCAGGTGCTAAACCAGGGGGCAAGGGACAATCTTTGTTTCGGGATACTGCACACAATATGATGCCACCAGCATCGCCGGGTGCAGCAGAGCGAGGCGCTACGTGTTGCCACCACTGCAAAAGCCCTGCTGAATTTAGAGGGAGGCGCTGTTCTCACTGTACCCAGTCACAAACTCATTTGCAAGGTAGCCCAATTTCTCCCCCTTAATCTCTTCCGTCTTGCAGAATTGCCTTTCTTCTCAGAAATGTAAAACAAATTTCCAAATATGCTTACTGTATCTGCTCTTGCAGAGATGAATGTAGTGCAACCACTCGAAAAACTCCAATTACACAGAATCTGAACCCAATGGTCTGGCAAAACCACCAGTTTAAATGTGTGATGAGATTATTAATGATTATTGACCATATTGTGTGAGGTATTTAGCACCATTTGGAGACTTGGTAGTGCTGTGTATGGATAAACTAAATAGCAATAGTATATTGCAGGTTTATCAACACGTTAAAGGGAAAGCAGTAAATGTTTCACTCTTAGATGCAGTTAATCTGTTCATTTCTACCAATTCCATGTAATTTCAGATTGACAATATTTGCAGTTATTTTTTCACCTCTCCCAGCAGTGTGTGTGGAGCTCACTACAATGCCTTCCACTTACAGGTATTTTTTTTCCACAAAAAGAAAGACTTGTATTTATATGGCATCTTTCACGCCCAAAGTGCTTTACAGCCAATGAAGTATTTTTGAAGTGTAGTCATGGTTGTAATGTAGGAAATTCAGTTAATATATTGGAAGTAAAGCCTCTGTTCCATCGTCATCATAGGCAGTCCCTCGGAATCGAGGAAGACTTGTTTCCACTCTTAGCATGAGTTCTTAGGTGACTGTACAGTCCAATACGAGAACCACAGTCTTGTCACAGGTGGGTCAGATAGTCGTTGAGGGAAAGGGTGAGCAGGGAGTCTGGTTTGCCACACGTTCCTTCTGCTGCCTGCGCTTGATTTCTGCATGCTCTCGGAGACGATACTTGAGGAGCTCAGCGCCCTCCCGAATACACTTCCTCCACTTAGGACGGTCTATGGCCAGGGACTCCCAGGTGTCAGTGGGGATGTCGCACTTTATCAGGGAGGCTTTTCAGGGTGTCTTGTAACATTTCCTCTGCCCGCCTTTTGCTCGTTTGTGTGGACGAGTTCCGAGTAGAGCGCTTGCTTTGGGAATCTCGTGTCTGGCATGCGTACTATGTGGCCTGCCCAGCGGAGCTGATCAAGTGTGGTCAGTGCTTCAATGCTGGGGATGTTGGCCTGGACGAGGACGCTAATGTTTGTACATCTGTCCTCCCAGGAGATTTGCAGGATCTTGCGGAGACATTGCTGGTGGCATTTCTCCAGCAACTTGAGGTGTCTATTGTACATGGTCCATGTCTCTGAGCCATGCAGGAGGGCAGGTATTACTACGGCCCTATAGACCATGAGCTTGGTGACAATTTTGAGGGGACTGGTCTTCAAACACTCTTTTCCTCAGGCGGCCGAAGGCTGCACTGATGCACTGGAGGCGGTGTTGGATTTCGTCGTCAATGCCTTCTCTTGATAGGAGGCTCCCGAGATAGGGGAAGTAGTCCACATTGTCCAGGGCCGTGCCATGGATCTTGATGTCTGGAGGGCAGTGATGTGCAGTGAGGACAGGCTGGTGGAGGACCTTTGTCTTACTAATGTTTAGCGTAAGGCCCATGCTTTCATACACCTCGGTAAATACGTCGACTATGTCCTGGAGTTCAGCCTGTGTGTGTGCACAGACGCAGGCATAGTCCGCATATTGTAGCTCGATGACAGAGGTTGGGGTGTTCTTGGACCTGGCCTGCAGACGGCGAAGGTTGAACAGCTTTCCACTGGTTCTGCAGTTTAGTTCCACTGTTACAAACATAGTGAATGGGCATGTAAGAGACTACTTCTGACTACTTCTTCAGTGATAACTATACCCTTTCATCCAGTCCACAAAAAATAGCTAAATACCTAAATACACAGCAGTGTGTGATTTAAGTATCTCAACCTTTGACATGTTTCATTTTAGTATTTTAAACAAAAATGGTGAAAATCACAAAACACCTACTTGTTTTGGCACATAGACAATGTGACTTTATATTTCAGCATTGTAAATAAATCAGTGTTAAGTAACACTTAATATTGTGTGGATAGGCTGTCCATTAATGTCTACAATAAGCCCACCAACTCCCACAGTTACCTTGATTATACTTCCTCCCAGCTTCCTGTAAGGACTATTCATTCTCCCAGTTTCTCCATCGCATCTAATCAGATTATGCCACCTTCCACACCAATGCTTTTGAAATGTCTATCTTTTTCCAAATGAGACGATTCATCTCTACTGTGGTTGATGGAGCCTTAGCCATACCCATCCTATTTCCCATGTTTCTGCCATCATCCTTTCCCCCTCCTTCCCAGAACCATGATAGGGTCCCCCTTGTCTTCATCTTCCACCCCACCAACTTCCGCGTTCAACGGATCATCCTCTGCCATTTTGGTCACCTCCAGACCGATGCCACTACCAAACACATCACCCCTCCCCTTTCAGCATATTGAAGGGACTGTTCCCTCAGCAACAGTCGGGTCCACTCAACACCTGCTGCCCTTGCCACCTTCCTGTGCAAACACAGGAGATCTAACAACTGCCCTTTCACTTCCCACCACCCAGGGCCCCAAACACTCCTTCCAGGTGAAAGTTGTTATATATGTATACTTGTCTTTACTCTGTACAGCCACCAGAGGGCTCATCCCCTGGAGTCCCAAGGGATTATGGGATCCCTGTGAAGTCTCCTTAAATATCTGTGCTCCCAAGGGATTATGGGATCCCTTGGGAGCACAGGTATTTAAGGAGACTTCACAGGTTGGAGAGGCACTCTGGAGACCTGCAATAAAAGACTACGGTCACACTTTACTTTGAGCTCACAGTGTTCAGTCTGACTCTTTCTCCATACACAACAAAAGTGATTTTACATGTACTTCTCCGCTGCTCACTTTGTGGTCTCTACATTGGGTAGACCAAACGCAGATTGGGTGACAGCTTCGCTGAACACCTCTGTTCAGTCCGCAAGTATGACCTTGAGCTTCTGGTCGCTTTAATTATTCCTCCCGCTCTGACCTCGGCCTCCTACAATGTTCCAATGAAGCTCAACACAAGCTTGAGGAACAGCATTGGGCACTTTACAGGCTTCTGACCTTAACACTGAGTTCAACAACTATAGATCATAACCACCACTCCCCTTTTCTCAGAAAGCAGGTGCTGGCAATGGGGTATGGCTACACCAGAGCATGGAGTGCAGGAGGTGTGGACTGGTGCTTCAGGGTGGGGATCCCTTATTAGTACATGGCCGGTGGGGTGGTCCATATCCCTGGGATTTATCCACCTTTCTCCGCCACATTCCTGGGCCAGAGGAACTTTCTTGCCAAATGTTCCATTCTGTAACCATTTGCAGCTCTTCTGGACCCATCTTTTGTTTGTTTACTTGACTCATTATCACTCCTTTTTGCCTTGCACCATCATCCCTTTTGTCATTGAATTATGCCTGCCCTTCACCCTATCACCGACCTTCCCTTCTGTTCCTTCCTGCCCCTCCAGCCCCCAGTTTTCCCTGGCTTTTGCTTAAAGACTGTTAATCTTGAACATCGTTCAGTTCTGATGAAAGATCATCGACCTGAAATGGTTAACTCTGTTTCTCTTGCCACAGTTGCTACCTGGCCTATTGATTGTTTTCCAGCATTTTCTGTTTTTACTTAATATTGTGTGTCTTTTAAAGAAACTGGGCAGGAATTGCACTGGGTTTTTTTCAGCGCAATTTGTCCGAAATTGGCTAAACCAGCGCAAAAGATTGTGAAATTTTAAGTGCAAATTACGTTCAGTGCAATCTTTTGCACTAGTTTAAAAAATATTGTACTAGAAGCCAGCCCAGCCCACAAAACTGGCCTCGCTCTCAATTGAATTAATTACCATTGTGAGTTTCTGCTAAATGCACTCGTTTGCAGGCCTTCGAGAAGGCTCTTAAAATTAAGCTTATTTTTTCAGGCGCAAGGATGCTAAGTATATATTTTTTTTAATTACTAAGAAACTGACTAATCTACACCAATGTATTTAGTAAATGGTCTGTATAGATTTTAAAAGTCATTCAGATTTTTTTAAATCGGGTTACTCACAGATGGTGTACCAGACTGATTAAAACTGCTTATTTTTTGTGATAAGCCCATTTTCAGCTATATTAATAAAGCTGTACCAGGTACCACTATTAAATATAAGGAATATTTTTTAAGCCAATTTTTTTTTTTAAAAGGCATTCTAACATGCAGTCTGATTGTGCTGGTTCATGGCAGGCTTTACATTCAGTGATATCCAAATAAATTTGAGTGGAACTTAAGAGAAAAAAACTTCTCAAATTTGTGCCCAGATCGCTGTTTGCACCCAAAGCAGAAATGTTTGGCCACTATATTTTAACATTCTTGAAAGGCTGTTTTTTTTAAAAGAAATGAATAAATCATCTTTCCATATAGCACTATGAACCTAGAATTTTGAGATGTTGAAAGTTTCAGAGCTACATCCCTGCCGGGGCCAAAATAATATATTTAACTTCCAGCTCATGAAAGTAGATGGTGTGACACAAAGAGCAGAATATGGATTCCATTATTGACTGGTGATGCTCTGCTGTAACTGTCTTTGTGTAAATTGATTTCAGAGCCTGTGCAAGTATTGCAGAACTGTGTTGTAACAAAGCCATGGAGCACTAATGCCATCTCGTGGTGGTGGTGAGTTAGCAATTAATATGAGGGCAGCTGAATAATAAAGATTTTGACAGTGGAATGCAAATAAAATGGGTGAGATTTTATAAGTGTAAGAGAAATGGTTCAGATTGTTAACAAATTAACAGTTTACAGTCCTGACCATTGTAAATTGATTATTGCTGTGCACCAATAGGACAGCGTGAGTTAGTTTTTGTTGTCTCCACACTTGCACACTTTAAAAAAAATTGATTCTTGGTACGTGGGCTTCTCCGATAACACTAAGTGGCTTGCTAGACCACTTAAGGGGGAATGTTAAGAGTCAAAACATTGGTGTGGAGCTGGAGTCACATTGGCCAGATCGGGTCAGAAGGGCAGGTTTCCTTCCCTACAGATCATGAGCGAATCAGTTGGATTTGTGCAACTTTATATTTTTTTTGTTAAACTGATGCCAGGTTTTTCTTTAAACTGAATTCAAATCCCATGGTAGAATTTAAATTTACATTCTCTGGATTATTAATTAAGTAACAGCCATCATACTACCGTACCCCTGCCTTTGTCTGCTCTTTACTTTCAAACCCCAATTGAAAACAGTCAAACATATTTCCCAAAACAACTATCCACCTGCGTTTTCAGTGTTAATGAATAGATTCTAAGCTAGAATGGACAGCCAGGCTTGGCTCTGCGTGTTTCAATCAACGCTAACACTATTTAATATTGATCGCATAATAGGTAATTAGAATAATCTACAAGATTAATGGTACAAGATCTAATGACCCTATTAGCATTGTTTTATTTTACCCTTACTTGGGATTCCATATGCAGCTATGCATTGGGCACTTTTTGAAAACAAATTTATGGCAATGGAGCTCTCTGGCCAAGTGGCATCTGAATGACTCACTCATGAGTAATTTCAGGGCAAGTTGTGAGGAGTTCACAACGAGTGTGCAAAGATAGATAGGCTAAGTGAGTGGGTAATCATTTGGCAGATGGAGTATAATGTGGTGAGGTTATCCATTTTGGCAGGAAAAATAAAAAAGCAAATTATTATTTAAAAGGAGAGAGATTACAAAATGCTGCAGTATAGAGGGGCCTGGGGGTCCCTGTGCATGAAACACAAAAAGTTAGTAAACAGCTACAGCAAGTAATCAGGAAGGCAAATGGAATGTTGGCCTTTATTGCAATGGGGATAGAGTATAAAAGCAGGGAAGTCCTGCTAACTGTTCATGGTATTGGTGAGGCCACACCGAGAGTACTGCGTACAGCTTTGGTCTCCTTATTTAAGGAGGAATATTCTTGGATTGGAGGCAGTTCAGAGAAGATTCACTAGGTTGATTCCTGAGATGAGTGGGTTGACTTATGAAGAAAGGTTGAGAAGGTTGGGCCTATACTCATTGGAGTTCAGAAGAATGAGAGGTGATCTTATTGAAACATAAGATACTGAGGGGGCTCAACAAGGTAGATGCAAAGAGGATGTTTCCACTCGTGGGGGAATTTAGAACTAGGGGGCATAGTTGAAGAATAAGGGGTCGCCCATTTAGAATTGTGATGAGGAGGAATTTCTTCTCTGAGGGTTGTAAATCTATGGAATTCTCTGCCCCAGAGAGCTGTGGAGGCTGGGTCATTGAATATATTTAAGGTGGAGATGGTCAGATTTTTGAGCAATAAGGGAGTAAAGGGTTATGGGGAGCAGGCAGGGAAGTGGAGCTGAGTCCATGATCAGATCAGCCATGATCTTATTAAATGGTGGAGCAGGCTCGAGGGGCCAATGGCCTACTCCTGCTCCTATTTTTATGTTCAACATTGGGCCGCCTACTCAAAAATAAGAAACGGGTTTCCAATTTTTTTCTGTACAAGTTTCAAGTGTGCGCAAAAACAAGGATAGTAGATATGACAAAAAATATTCTGCTGGTTGTGAGGTTGATGCAATATTTGTTCAAATAGCATGTGATTTTTTTTCTATCACCTCCAGTTGCTTCATGAACAAGTGATTAGAACTCACAATCATTTGCTTGTGTATTGCCTAGAAAAGCCAACAAAATTGCACGTGGCCATGCTGGCTCCTGGGCACAACAGAGCTCAGGATACAATCACATTTAGAATAAAGTAAACAATAATGAATGTGTGCGGATGCTTGAAATTATTTAACCCAGTCAATGATTCATGCTAACTTTAGAAAATGCAATATTCGACCATCTGTGCACAGAGAAAAATAATATCTACTATCCCATTTTTCGGATGGAGTATTCTTGCATTCTCATGATACAATTTATGTTCATCCACAAGCCACCAGTCATCATTAGTAATGGTATATAAAAAATGTAATTACAAAAAGCTGCTATACATTATTTGCATTGAACTTTTTTTCTGATTAATGAACAAAGATGACTTCAAACACAAGAAGTTTAAGTAATTTATTTCAACAAACATTGCTGCTTTTAGAACAGAACACGTTTTAAGTCTAAAATTTACAGCACCATTAGTGCTAGAATGTCAATTAGGAATTTGAAAAAATATCCAGTAATAAAAATAGACAGACACAACACAGAATAATGTAATGTAATTAAAGGAAAATAGTGTTTAGCACTGTACCTCAATGCCTAAAGAACTAATAGGGGATGAATAATTGTCTGTTTGTACTCCTTTGTAAATCCCAAAGAAATTGTAATCCGATCAGTAGTTGATTGATATTTTACGGGGTTTTTTTTGTTACCCCATTTTCTGCACACTGCCTCTGTGAGATCACTTGTTACAGCTGCCTGGAGTCTCTACAAGTTCACTGGAGAGAATATCTGATAGCTTCTCTGGGGAAACGGTGAGACCTCAAAAAGCACTCCAAGGATCAAATCAATTAACTGCTGCCACTATCAATACCTCTTATGTCCCGTCTTAGTTATGCCATTTTTGGTGGGATTTTTTTTACCGTGTGCTGATTACACGCATACTTTCCCCTGTCGAGTTGAAAGATTTACTGAGGCTGACAATTGGACAGACCTGAATTAGGTTAATTATTTAAAAATAGGAATACTTTTAAATGAAAGGGTTTTAATTAAAACTTACTCTGGAGTTATTATTGTAATACATTTATTCCTGGCACTGCAGTAGCTTAATATTACAATATTAGTGTTCATTCCAGTATCATGGTGAATGTGGTGTAAACCTACAATGTTGTCAGGACCAGCGAACTAGCCATTCACTGGACCTGTCTGCAATGTGAAGATTAAAATAGGGCATAATAGTGGCACTTGCTAAATAAAGTATATATTGTACTCGCATGTAACATTGTATTTATGCATCCAAAGAGTCTTGGCCCTATTTCTACGACTAGCCTTTAGATCATTGAGATTCTATTCAATAGGCAGCAACCTTTGCCTGTGTAGTAACTTGCATACTGTTTAAATTACAGTAATTGTATGAATGCATAGTATGCTTAAAATATTGTATTGGAAAGAAAATGCAATGGTTTCATTTCCTTGGAGAAATTATGCCTTCCAGTTGTGCCTAGAACAAGAAATAAAATCATTTTGTAACTGATTTTGCTTTTTGGAAACAGTATCACATACAATACACTATATCTGGGCAATAATCATTGAGAGCACAAGCATAGATTAAGCGCAGCACTAACATGGCATGCTAGTAACCCCCAATTATATACTTTCAAGTGTATAATTGTCTTAATTAGATTGAGACTTTTAAAAATTATGATACCCAAAGATATAAATTGAACTGATACTAATTGAAAGGAGCTTACAAGCCCAAACGTTCCAATTGTGATGCTGATGGTAACCTATTTATACTGAATGGGTTACCGTCAGCATTATCATTGGAAAACTTCAGCCATCACATTTTAATACTTTAAACAGCAGTAAACCTGATTAGCGACCAAGGAGAAGAATATCAACATGTAGGACAGCTGATATTTTGTAACACTGTTCTGTCCAATAACAATATTGAATTTGATCTCGTGTATATTCATTTTGCTTCATCACACAATCAACCAATTAAAAGTTGGTGAATTTACGACATGCAGTAGTCCCTGCTTCCTCAGCCACTTGGCCAGATTTGGAATTTAGTACATGCAGAAACCTGGACAGTGACGGCTACAAGACGACCTCAAAATTGGCGAAATGCAACCCTGCTACAGTATGTAGACATGTAACTTAACCAGGAAAATCCATTTCTTTTAATGTAACATAACATGATGATTTACTGAAGGCACTAATTCTTTTTTACAACATTCAATGAACATTGCAACTTTCATATCATCCATTGGTAAAGGAGAAAATATCAATGGAATCCTTAGGTACACTGACTAACCAGTTTTAATTATAAGATACCAATGACAGATTAATTTGTTTTGCTCACCTTAAGCTGCTGATTGGTTCGTTTGAGAAACTGTATTTCCTCTGCGTGCTTCTTCTCCTCCACTTGCCGCCTTTCATTCTCCCTTTTCTCTATCGCTTCACACTTCGCTTTCTGCTCGTTGAGCTGTCTCTCTAGTTCTTTCTTTTCTGCTTCCAAATCAATGATCTAGCAAAGGGGAAAATATGTGATCAGAAAATATGAATTCACCATTCCCATCCCATTAAGTCAAATTCCAATCTCAAATATTTTATGAATGGAATAGAATCCTTGCATCTTAGATTTCCCCCTGATAGAGAAATAAATATTTAAAGATAGATAGAAAGGTGTATTCTGGGACCATGTTGGTGCTTTTTCTATGTTTTTAAGGCGTTTAGGTTCATATTGGGTTACTACACAATATTAGCTATTCTACTAAGAAGTACTTAGTGGGTAATGTTGCTCCCTTAAGTGTAGTAAACCACTCTCCGACAATAACGGTGACCAACTACAAATCAGATCTTTTTTATTTACCAATCCACTCATACAGGCCACTGAATTACAATAATTGACCAACAACAAATGTTTACCCTTTTCTCCATGTCAGTTTTGCCCTCTTCTGCTTGCAAAGCTTTCCTCATTCCGAAAGCCACACTGCTTTCGTACAGTGTTTGATAGGCAGAAATGGTCATACGGATCTCATCGCGGACTCGCAGCAACAGCAATCCACGTTCGGCACAGTTGATGGTGACTTGTCTGATCAGTTCATCTATGAATGCAGAAAGACAATGCAAAATGCAACTTGTAAAAAATGATACTTTACACCTTACACAGTCCATGTTCCCCACTGATGTCACAGGAGCAGAGCTTCATGATGTTGCATCACATTCAGTCCACATAAAGGGCCCAATCCCAGCCTTTGCTTAATTCCCAGTTTTTAAATACAAGAACCTTAATATGGAATACAGTACACATTATAAGTGCTTCTATACGTGCCTCGTATTACAGTTAAGATAATGTGACCACTAAATAGAGTACTTTTCCACTTTAAGAAACTAGTTGGGGGTTTGGCTCTGATACCGCATACAGTTGAATAGCTTGCTCATTGTCGCAGCTCACACATGAAGGACCTGAGGGTTATCAGTACATATGGAATTGTACAGCAGCATGTGAGTGTATTTCCAAGAGAATATTAGAAGAAAGAAACTAGGGATTACTTGCTTAATTAAACACCATTAGTCATAGTGGGAATATAGATGTTGGGTTTGTCAACATCAATGGACCTCCTTTAGCTACTTTAAACCCCTCTAGTGAGTATTAAATTGGTACAAGTCTCACCTCATGGGCAAGTGCCAAACCAGTGCCAATCAGATATATACAAACAGCTAAAACACTGGTAGGTGAGCTCGTGATTCGAACATTTAGCTCCTCTTTAGCTTCTCAGCTATCCCCCGTCAATTAAAAACACAGTTTTAAATCTGTGTGGACAACTTGCTTCTGTGCGCATTTTGCAACAGAAGCCAGATTACTGACTCTCGCTGAATATTTGTTCTTATGCATTTATTAATGTAATAAAAAAAATGAGCAGTCCTGTTGAGACTTACCAAAACACTGCGAGTAGAGCTCCCTGCGGACTGGGCAAATTCCAGTCTCTCGAGCTTGCCGCTGCTGCAGCTTGACATCTAGTTGTTCCTGCAGATGGACAACATCGATCCGAGTGCAGGGAGTGCTGGATACCTGCTGGATCCACAGCTGTGCGTTCTCTGTCCATTCTCTGCAACACAACATGCGTTGGCCCAGGGTTACAGCACTAATGAACTGGAGCTATGCATTTATCCTTCTCTCCCTCTGGGAATCGCTATGTGTCTGCTTCACATCTTTTCCCTCACCACCCACCAACTACCACTCCTTTAAAATGCTCCTTAAAACCTACCTCTTTGACCAAGCTTCTGGTCATCTGTGCTACTTTCTACTTATGTGACTCGGTCTCCAATTTTGTTTGATAACACTCCTGTGAAGTGCCGTGCGACGTTTTACTATGTTAAAGTCACTAAATAAATGCAAGTTGTTGTTGTTGTTATGCATCGGGTACATTCGAAGTTTTTGTGCCCTTTAAGATGTGGAACGTCAATCCTGGAATTGGAATATTTTGAAATAGTGTCAGGATTGAACACTGCCACGTCAAGTTGGTACAGCACAGAACAGGTGCACAATAAAGCTCTCTATCCGGCACCAATAATATGCCTCAACTCCATCTTAGAAGAGCACAAGATTTACCAATCAGCCATCCTTGTGCTATTGTGTCAGAATGCCAGTCCAGTAACAGATTATGAACAGTTCTGTGCTGTGGCTTCATGACCTCTGGGGAATGGGTGGAGACTCCTAATGTCAATAGAGAACATTCATCCCACTGGATCAACATCAACTCCCAAGGGTGAAAGGGCTAAGTTACTGCTTTCCAGTCCATCTGCTGTAGTGTTTTTAAGTTATTGGAATTCATGTTACTATTCATAGAAAGCCACAGCCTACCTTCCATCTCCACCTTTCTCGCAGAGCAAAAGGGAGGGGGCCGTGCACAAGGCCAGAGTTGGAGGAACACAAAGTTTATGGAAGGTTGAAGGAGTGGAGGAGGTTACAGAGATAGGGAGGGGTGAGTCCATGGAGGGATTTGAAAACGATGATGAGAATTTTAAAATCGATGTGTAGATGGACCAGGTTTTGGTCTTCCCAATGTGTCATTGGAGGATGTTACAGCTCAGCCAAGACTGTAAGTCGGACAAGCAGTTGGCAACACAGAGGACGTGGAGGGGTCGAGTGAGGCGGTGGTAAGGTTTAGTTGAGTGTTGCCAGCGTACATGTGGAGTCTGATGTCAAGTCTTTGGATGATGTTGCTGAGGGCAATGTGTAGATGAAAAATAGGAAGGGCCCATGGGTAGATCCTTGGGGAACTCCAGAGATAAGTGTGTGGGGGTGGGAACAGAAGCCATGCAGATTTTCTGACTATGACTGGAAGGATAAGAATGGAACCAGGCAAGGGCAATCCCGCCCAGCTGGACAGCGGAGGAGAGGCTTTGGAGGAGGAAGGTGTGTTCAACCATGTGAATGGCTGCAGTGAAGTCGAGAAGAAAGAGGACTGATACCAACATCACCGAAAACAAATTAACTGGTTGTTCATCTTATTTGCTGTTTGTAGGACCTTTTTCTGCACAAATTGGCTGCCATATGTGCCTACATAACAGCAGTGAGTGTTCTTCAAAAACAACTTATTTGACATGAAACACTTTAGGACCTGATAAGATGCTATATAAATGCAATTAGTTTGCATTTCTGGGCTGCCAAGATTCGTGCTTCTAATCATAATCCGTTGACACTGCTGGAAAGTGTGCCTGTATAGATATTGCACAAGGTCAGGATTGGGCTCAGCTGTCATGTCTCTTTTCTGACTTCCACTGTCCAGATTCTCACATGACCCATTTTGTTGCTGATAATGGGGATAACCCAACATACAGTTATATCAGATCTTCATCCCTTGGGAGGCAAAACCTGTGACACTCCAAGCCTTGGATTTATAAAATCCCTCTTTAATGACCGCTCAGATACCCAAAGGTCTACAGTATCAGTATACTACGGTTTGTACCACTCCTGAGGTAGATAACTATAGAATAAAACCAGTAGGTAAAAGTCGTCAGTTTGGCACAAGATCAAAAGCTGTTGCTTACTACATTTGGAAGGCACACTGAGCTTTAGGCAGGTTGCAAGTGTTTGAAGCACTCTCTCTATCCAGTGTCACATCATTGGAACAATCTCTCTCACCATTGACAGATCGCATCTGTCATCTCACGTTCACCTGCCATCTATTACATTAGCATCAGTGCCCTTGAAAAAATCTCACCTTGGTCCTCAGTATCCCACCACGATCATCCCCAACACCAGCTGCACCAGGCACACCAACATCCACACCAACATTCTCCGCAATCAACTGATGCTGCACAGGACACAGGATATCAGCACCCTGTCATATTGTTGCCAGGGATGGCCTCACCATGGCCAGATGTACTTCACTTGATGCTGTACACCCTGGCTACATTATAAATGCATTTTTATAGAGAGGTTGGATTCAAAACATTAGCTGTGACTCAATAGTTCCTCCAATTCTATTAAAACATCCTCTCCACAAGATGCTAATGTTGTAAAAGTCCGTATTGAAATTAACTTGCAAAACACTATCAAGCAATACAATAAAATTAGTTGTAAAATGCAATGCTATTTTTGTGGACTGGCATCTTCAAATTTCTCAATTAAGTGCCTATTAAATAGTGAGATAAGTTCTGTTGTTTTACCTGGGTGGCAAAATTGCATTTAAAATCTCCTCGGTCTGCTTGGTGACGTCGACTGAAAGTGATTTGGTTTTTGGAGGACTTGGAATTGGAGATGTAGACGTAGGCTGCTGGGGACTCACCTTCAAGGCACGAGCCTGTAGAAGATAAAAAGACAAATTAAATTATGCAGCGCAAACACGACCTACAGAGTATTGGAACTTCCAGCAGGCACTAATCCCTGACAGTTCTGCGTTCCAGGAATATTAGTTTCAAAACAAAACAAAAAAAGCTTGGGCACTTTCCTTTTCAAAGTGGCCGTTTCTGAACTGAGGTGTCACTGTGTGACAGCTGAACAAAAAGCTCAGTACAGAATGAATCCATTTATTGATTTTAGTGACATTTCACAGCACATTATAGCAATATGCTGCAACACTGTACGTATGGCCATGCACTTTAATTGGCTCTCTGTCCCAATACTTTATCTTACAACTGACACAATAGTGAAAGCTAATAGTTGTGAGCATACTAAGGTAAAATCTTTTTCATTATCAGACTAACAAAAAAGAATCTGTCCAGCACAAAGAAATTTAAGCAACTAAAATTTGGCTGCTATGCTAGTTCAGCTCAGTTGAAAGGACTCTTGCCTCTTAGTTAGTAGGTTGCTTCACCCTAGGAGTTAAGTACATCATCTAAGCAGGTACTGACGCAGTGCTGCATTTTTGAAGGAGCTGGAATAGAAATTCCTTTGCGTCCCGCCAATTTTTAGAGCCCAAATTCTGCGTTGGACTTGCAAATTTCTCAACCGGATGTCCCGTGCCAGAACTGCACACAAAATGTGGCTGCCGTCATATTGGTAAAGGCGGGCATTAGGCGACAGCCAAATCAACCTTGGCCTCATTCAAATATGTTAACAGGGGTCCCATACTTGAATTAGGCCCCCTTTAAAAAATTGGTGCTCGGCAGCCTTTCATTCGCATTTTCTTGTACCTGGCCAGAAAAACATGAGGCCATATCTTGGGAAGTTGGCTCAAACAGTGCTATTTAATGGAGTGCCACCTCTATTACAGTAAATTGCTGGGAAATCGTTTTTAGCTACAGGGGATTTTTGGGCCCAATTTTTTGGCTGTTTTGGCAGTAGTTCAGAGAACAGAGCAGTTGGACTGCTGGCTTTTGGCTGCAGCTGCACTGTTTGCTTCCAGAAAAGACAGGAATGTTGCTGGAATTACCACTGACATTGCCAGAGCAGCGGCAAAAGCAGGCATGACACCAAAGACCTGTGGAGGGTCAAAGAAGATGGCGAGAGAGTCAAGGGCCAAGGAGGGGCTACCACATGCAGGTCTTCTGGTACATGATGTCGTAGCCCAGCATGCCAGAGGAGCAGTGTGTGAGAAGGCTGTGCTGCAGCAGGCAGGCAGGCACTGATGTGTCACCTGTTGCAGGAACTGGAGCCAAACACCAGAAAAAACCCACCAGACACAGCACTGCCTGTGGCTGTGAAGGTAATGGTGGCTCTCAACTTCTATCCCACAGCCTCATCCCAGGCTGCAACAGATGACATCAGCATCAACAGTCAGTTTAATGTCCATACGCCCAGCAAGAACATGACGGATGCAGCATTCGCAAGGATAGAGCAATACATCACCTTCTGAACAGGATGTCTTTGGTCTGGCTATTGGTGAGCGGCAGAAAGTTCTGACTCATCCACAACTTGGGGTGGTATTTATCTTGGAGGCAGGTAGGGAGCGGGGGCGGGGGGGGGGGGGGCGCGGGGGGAAGTGGAGTGGCTGCAGTGCAGTAGGAAAACCCGGGAGAGCAAATTTAACGGCAGGGCCTGATTAACATTTAGCTTCTCAGTTTCTCGCCCACAGCCAGACAGACTGACAGGCCAGCTGGCTGTCGGACAGGTAAGCCAGTGGCACCAGGCTGCAAAGAGGAGAGAGCAAGGCACTGGGGCTGGGACTGGTCGAAGGATGGAGATCGTGGAGAGGTCGAAGGATGAAGATTGTGGTGGGTCAAAGGATGGAGATTGTGGAGGGATCGAAGGGTGGAGATCGTGGAGAGGTCGAAGGGTGGAGATCGTGGAGGGGTCGAAGGATGGAGATTGTGGAGGGATCGAAGGGTGGAGATCGTGGTAGGTCGAAGGATGGAGATTGTGGAGGGGTCGAAGGGTGGAGATCGTGGAGGGGTCAAAGGATGGAGATCGTGGAGGGGTCGAAGGGTGGAGATTGTGGAGGGGTCGAAGGGTGGAGATTGTGGAGGGGTCGAAGGGTGGAGATCGTGCAGGGGTCGAAGGGTGGAGATTGTGGTAGGTCGAAGGATGGAGATTGTGGAGGGGTCGAAGGGTGGAGATCGTGGAGAGGTCGAAGGATGGAGATCGTGGAGAGGTCGAAGGATGGAGATTATGGAGGGGTCAAAGGGTGGAGATCATGGAGGGGTCGAAGGGTGGAGATTGTGGTGGGTCGAAGGATGGAGATTGTGGAGGGATCGAAGGGTGGAGATCATGGAGAGGTCGAAGGATGGAGATCGTGGAGAGGTCGAAGGATGGAGATTGTGGTGGGTCGAAGGATGGAGATTATGGAGGGGTCAAAGGGTAGAGATCGTGGAGGGGTCGAAGGGTGGAGATTGTGGAGGGGTCGAAGGGTGGAGATTGTAGAGGGGTCAAAGGGAGGAGATTGTGGACAGCTCGGAAGGCTGGAGATTGGAGGGGGGATCGAGGGCCAGAGGGGATATCGAGGGACGGGGTGGGGGGGGGAGGAGTGGTGTGGGTCGGAAGCTGGAGGGTTTGGGGGAATGGAGGAATCGGTAATTGGAGGCCTCATGGGGGGAGGGGCAGAGGGAGATCGTGGAGTGATTTGAATGTTCGGGTGGGGCGGTCCGAAGTTGGCGAGGTACGAATACTGGATCCAGTAGACCTCGTCTTCCTTTAGCTGCCGAGTTCCCCGAGGCCCAGGAAACCCATCCACCCTCAGTTATATTTAAAATAGAGCTTCAAAATGAGGCATGTAGCCTCATTATAATATTTAATGTTAAATCCGGAAATGGATAACTTGGAGGCAAATTGGGGTCGGGAGTCAGATTTTTAACACTTTAACCTCCTAGCTGATCCCAACCCACCCATTTTTAGGGGTTAAAATTCCCCCCTTGATGTTGGATCAGTAGTTGGACAGCACTGCAACATTTATGGAATCAAGTGGTGCAGAGATAACGTTGGGTATCGTTAGTAGTACATGAGCCAATCCTATGCTTACAGAAAATATTGCTGAGGAATATGAGGCAGCCAATGATGGGATGATGCACTATGGAGGCACAAGAGGATCCACCATTGCAGGAGGTGTACTGGTTCAGTTGGGGCGGGGAGGAAATCACGAGGGCAGTGCCAGGGAAGAAATGTGGTGAAGGAAATCAAAAGCCAGAGAAGGCGAGAAGGGGTAGCTCCGTGGTCACAGGAACACACAATGTCATTGGTGGCTTTGGCTAGGATAGTCTCAGTGTTTTGCGAGTTTGACTTGAGGGATTCAAATACAGAGAGCTGCGCACGGATTTGGGTGATGACAACACTGCAGAGTCTTCGATGGAAATGAGATTGGGAATGTGACAGTAGTTTGAGAGGCTGGAGGGGTTGAAGGATTGTGGCAGTTTTGAATGGAGCAGGAGGAGCAATGCCTAAGGAAAAGCAGGATTAACGATGTGAGCTTTGGGTTGAGGGGTTTGTGACAGATGCACTTTTTGTCGGTGAGTTGTTTGACAGTGGGGAGGAGATAAATATAGTAGCTTCCGATCTGTTGTCATCCGACATCACACACACACTTCCAGTAGGAGTCACAGGATTGTGATCAGGAAAGCTGGCCAAATAAACCCTCCTTAACCCAGAAGGGCCCAACAACAACAACCTTGATTTATATAGCGCCTTCAATGTAGTAAAACATCCCAAGGCGCTTCACAGCAGTGTTATAAGAAAAAACAAATACATTTGACACCAAGCCACTCAAGAAAAAATTAGAGCAGATGACCAAAAGCTTGGTCAAAGAGGTAGGTTTTAAGGAGCATCTTAAAGGAGGAAAGAGAGGTAGAGAGGCGGAGAGGTTTAGACAGGGTGTTCCAGAGCTTAAGGCCCAGGCAGCTGAAGGCACGGCCACCGATGGCCCACGTCAATTGCAGTTAACTTATCGGAGTGATTATATGCGCCGACACTTTTGTGCACTTCTGTGCAAGCACGCCATAGACCCCATCCCTTTTTGCATATCCGGGCTCGATCCAGTCACGTGTGCGCAATACGATATATGAGGAAGCCAGACGGGGAGCCGAACCATGTTGCCAAGCTTGGAGCTCGAGTCTGAACCTGCCACTGGAGCTTTTGGGTTATCTCCAGACCTTTGCCGAGGATATCGCTGTGATTATCCACACAAACATTTTCACGGCCTTCTGAGAGAGAGAGGAAATCGGAGGTGGGAGAGAGAGAGACTGGCGGGAGAGTGAGAGAGGGAGAGAAAGAGAGAGTAGGGAAGAGTGAGAGAGAGAAAGAGGTGGAGAGAGAGTGGGACAGAGAGAGAGAGAATGGGACAGAGAGAGAGAGAGTGGGGGAGAGAGTGGGGAGAGTGAAAGAGATACTGGAGCAGAGAGAGACTGGGGGGAGAGACTGAGAGAGTGGGGGAGAAAGAGGGAGTGGGGGAGGGAGAGAGTGGGGGAGGGAGAGAGTGGGGGAGAGAGGGGCAGTGAGAGAGAGACTGGGAGAGAAAGGAGCATAGAGAGACTGGGAGGAGGCAGAGAGTGGGGAGGCAGAGAGAGGGGACAGGGGAGAGGAGATTGGAGGGGAGAGGAAGAGAGAGAGAGTGAGAACTCAGGGAGGAGGTCAGGAACTCAGTGGGGATGGCGGGAGAGCGTGATCCAGGTCTAAAGGGGGGGGAGGGATTGAGAGCGAGAACGTGATCCAGATAGTAATAGTGGTATGCACAGAGCAGGATTAAACAGAGTGCACTTGAACAGTGTTTTATTTGGGAATTTGGAAAGAGTGGGAATTTCTGGTAAATATTGGTAAGCAGAAGCTGTAAATCGTGATATTTAGTTCAACATTTTGATTTAAACCTAGAACTTTAAAAACTGTAGATAGCAGAAGCTGTTGCCAGTGGTAGTTAGCTGTCAGTCAGCTGTAAGTGTCTGTCTTGAATAGGTGTAAAGCTCCGATTCAAATACAACAACAAAAATCAAAGAGCTAAGAAACTGTAACTTGCCAGTACTTATTAAATTAATAACTTAAACTAGATAAAATAATCAAATAATAAAACTAAAATATCGACTGAATAAAAGCTTTAACAAAGTAATTAATACATAAAACAAGGTTAGGGATGACAGGGCAGGTGGTGTGTTGTAACTGCAGTATGCGGGAATTAGTGGAGAACATCGCGATCATGAGCAACCACATCTGCAATAAGTGTCTGCAGCTCGAGGAACTTCGGCTCAGATTTGTTGAGCTGGAGTGCGAGCTGCAGACATTGCGATGCATAAGGGACGGGGAGAGTTACCTGGACACTTTCATCCAGGAGGCAGTCACACCCTTTAGGTTAAGTCGTACTTTAGAGTTAGTCAATGGTCAGGGACAGGAGGGTGTGACTGTGAGTCAGCAAGGTATGGGGACCCAGCCTCAGCCCTTGACCCTGTCCAACAGATATGAGGTACTTGCTCCCTGTATGGATGAGAAAAAGAACTGCAGGGAGGATGGGCAGACTGACCATGGCAGCGTGGTACAGGGGACCATCCAATTGGGGGGAAAAGGAAGGAATATGATGGTGGTAAGGGACAGTATAGTTAGGGGGAAAGATACTGTTCTCTGCAACGGCGAAAGAGAGTCCCAGAGGCTATGCTGACTGACCAGTGCCAGGGTTAAGGATATCACCTCGCAGCTGGAGAAGAACTTGGAGGGGGAGGATCCAGTTGTCATGGAACCAACAACATAGGTACAACTAAGAATGAGGATCTGCTGAGGGAGTTTGAGGAGCTCGGGTCGAAATTAATAAGCAGAACCTTAAGGATAATAATCTATGAATTACTACCTGAGCCATGCACAAATTGGCACTGGGTCAAGCAGATCAGAGAGTTAAATGCATGGCTCAAAGAGTGGTGTGGGAAGAAGGATTTTCAATTCATAGAAACATAAAAAATAGGTGCAGGAGTAGGCCATTCGGCCCTTCGAGCCTGCACCGCCATTCAATAAGATCATGGCTGATCATTCACCTCAGTACCCCTTTCCTGCTTTCTCTCCATACCCCTTGATCCCTTTAGCTGTAAGAGCCATATCTAACTCCCTCTTGAATATATCTAACGAACTGGCATCATCACAGAGAATTCCACAGGTTAACAACTCTCTGAGTGAAGAAGTTTCTCCTCATCTCAGTCCTAAATGGTTTACCCCTTATCCTTAGACTGTGACCTCTGGTTCAGAATTGCCCCCACATTGGGAACATTCTTCCTGTATCTAACCTGTGCAGTTTTATATGTTTCTATGAGATCCCTTCTCATTCTTCTAAACTCCAGTGAATACAGGCCCAGTCGATCCAGTCTCTCCTCATATGTCAGTCCTGCCATCCCGGGAATCAGTCTGGTGAACCTATGCTGCACTCCCTCAATAGCAAGAACGTCCTTCCTCAGATTAGGAGACCAAAACTGAACACAATATTCCAGGTGAGGCCTCACCAAGGCCCTGTACAACTGCAGTAAGACCTCCCTGCTCCTATGCTCAAATCCCCTAGCTATGAAGGCCAACATTCCATTTGCCTTCTTCACTGCCTGCTGCACCTGCATGCCAACTTTCAATGACTGATGTACCATGACACCCAGGTCTCATTGCACCTCCCCTTTTCCTAATCTGCCACCAGATAATATTCTGCCTTCATGTTTTTGCCACCAAAGTGGATAACCTCACATTTATCCACATTATAATGCATCTGCCATGCATTTGCCCATTCACCTAACCGGTCCAAGTCACCCTGCAGCCTCTTAGCATCCTCCTCACAGCTCACACCGCCAACTAGCTTAGTGTTATCTGCAAACTTGGAGATATTACTCTCAATTCCTTCATCTAAATCATTGATGTATATTGTAAATAGCTGGGGTCCCAGCACTGAGCCCTATGGCACCCTACTAGTCACTGCCTGCCATTCTGAAAAAGACTCTTTTATCCCGACTCTCTGCTTCCTGCCTGCCAACCAGTTCTCTATCCATGACAATACATTACTCCCAATACCATGTGCTTTAATTTTGCACACCAATCTCTTGTGTGGGACCTTGTCAAAAGCCTTTTGAAAGTCCAAATACGCCATATCCACTGGTTCTCCCTTGTCCACTCTACTAGTTACATCCTCAAAAAATTCTAGATTTGTCAAGCATGATTTCCCTTTCATAAATACACGCTGACTTGGACCGATCCTGTCACTGCTTTCCAAATGCGCTGCTATTTCATCTTTAATAATTGATTCCAACATTTTCCCCACTACTGATGTCAGGCTAACCGGTCTATAATTACCCATTTTCTCTCTCCTTCCTTTTTTAAAAAGTGGTGCTACATTAGCTACCCTCCAGTCCATAGGAACTGATCCAGATTTGATAGACTGTTGAAAAACGATCACCAATGCATCCACTATTTCTAGGGCCACTTCCTTAAGTACTCTGGGATGCAGACTATCAGGCCGCGGGGATTTATCAGCCTTCAATCCTATCAATTTCCCTAACACAATTTGCTGACTAATAAGAATTTCCTTCAGTTCCTCCTTCTCGCTAGACCCTCGGTCCCCTAGTATTTCCGGAAGGTTATTTGTGTCTTCCTTCGTGAAGACAGAACCAAAGTATTTGTTCAATTGGTCCGCCATTTCTTTGTCCCCATTATAAATTCACCTGATTCTGACTGCAAGGGACCCACGTTTGGCTTCACTAATCTTTTTCTCTTCGCATATCTATAGAAGCTTTTGCAGTCAGTTTTATGTTCCCAGCAAGCTTCCTCTCATACTCTATTTTCCCCCTCCTAATTAAACCCTTTGTCCTCCTCTGCTGAATTCTAAATTTCTCCCAGTCCTCAGGTTTGCTGCTTTGTCTGGCCAATTTATATGCCTCTTCCTTGGATTTAACACATCCCTAATTTCCCTTGTTAGCCACGGTTGAGCCACCTTTCCTGTTTTATTTTTACTCCAGACAGGGATGTACAATTGTTGAAGTTCATCCATGTGATCTTTAAATGTCTGCCATTGCCTATCCATCGTCAATCCTTTAAGTATCATTCGCCAGTCTATTCTAGCCAATTCAGGTCTCATACCATCGAAGTTACCTTTCTTTAAGTTCAGGACCCTAGTCTCTGAATTAACTGTGTCACTCTCCATCTTAATAAAGAATGCTATCACGTTATGGTCACTCTTCCCCAAGGGGCCTCATACAACAAGTTTGCTAATTAGTCATTTCTCGTTACACATCACCCGTTCTAGGATGGCCAGCCCTCGAGTTGGTTCCTCGACATTTTGGTCCAGAAAACTATCCCTAATACACTCCAGGAAATCCTTCTCCACCTTACTGCTACCAGTTTGGTTAGCCCAATCTATATGCAGATTAAAGTCATCCATGATAACTGCTGTACCTTTATTGCACGCATCCCTAATTTCTTGTTTGTTGTCACTACTACTGTTTGGTGGTCTGTACACAACTCCCACTAGCGTTTTCTGCCCTTTGGTATTCCGCAGCTCCACCCATACAGATTCCACATCATCCAAGCTAATGTCCTTCCTTACTATTATGTTAATTTCCTCTTTAACCAGCAACGCTACCCCACTTCCTTTTCCTTTCTGTCTATCCTTCCTGAATGTTGAATACCCCTGGATGTTGAGTTCCCAGCCTTGGTCACCCTGGAGCCATGTTTCCATAATCCCAATTATATCATAGTCGTTAATAGCTGCCTGTGCAGTTAATTTGTCCACCTTATTACGAATACTCCTCGCATTGAGGTACAGAGCCTTCAGGCTTGTCTTTTTAACACTTTGTCCCTTTCGACTTTTGCTGTAATATGGCCCTTTTTGATTTTTGCCTCGGGTTTATCTGCCCTCCACTTTTACTATTCTCCTTTTTATCTTTTGCTTCTGCCCCCATTTTACTTCCCTCTGTCTCCCTGCATAGGTTCCCATCCCCCGCCGTATTAGTTTAACTCCTCCCAAACAGCACTAGCAAATGCTCCCCCTAGGACATTGGTTCCGGTCCTGCCCACGTGCAGACTGTCCAGTTTGTACTGGTCCCACCTCCCGCAGAACCGGTTCCAATGTCCCAGGAATTTGAATCCCTCCCTCCTGCACCACTCCTCAAGCCACGTATTCATCTTAGCTATCCTGTAATTCCTACTCTGACTAGCACGTGGCACTGGTAGCAATCCTGAGATTACTACCTTTGAGGTCCTGCTTTTTAATTTAACTCCTAGCTCCCTAAATTCATGGGCATTGGCACCAGAAGTGGGGAAAGAGGGAGCTGTTTTTTCGGGACAGGCTCCAATTAAACCGGGCTGGGGTCAGCGTCCTGGCGAATCGAGTAATTAGAGCTGCAGATAGGGCTTTAAACTAAAACAAAGAGAGAGAGAGGGAGCGATCAGGTAAGCGGAAATTTTGAAATTTCAAGGCAATAGAGCACTGTAGCATTTTGGGTAAAAATCAGCAGAGTGTGACAGAAAGGGACGGAGAGCTTAATGGTAGCAGTGCAGCAGAGAATAAGGTCAAAGCAGAGAATAATGGTGAACAATTTAAGTTAAAGGATCTTTATCTGAATGCACAAAGCATTCATAAAGAGATAGACAAACTAGTGGCACAAATAGAGATAAATTGGTTTGATCTAATAGCCATTTCAGAGACATGGCTGTAAGGTGACTAAGGTTGCTCCAGGGTACCTGATGTTTCGAAAAGACAGGCAGAATGGAAAAGCAGGGGGTGTCCCTGATAATAAAGCATGACAGGAGAGAGAAAGGATCTCGGCTTGGAAGATCAGGAAGTTGAATCAGTATGGGTGGAGATAAGGAATAACAAAGGGCAGAAAACACTGGTGAGAGTTGTATACATACCATTGGACAGAATATTAATCAAGAAATAGTAGGAGCTTGTAACAAAAGTAATGCAATAATCATGGGGGACTTTAATCTTCATATAGACTGGACAAATCAAATTGGCAAAGATAGTGTGGAGGACGAGTTCATGGAATGCATTCGGGACAGTTTCCTAGAACAATACGTCATGGAAACAACGAGTGAATAGGCTATTTTAGATCTTATATTGTGTAATGAGACAGGGTTAATTAGCAATCTCATAGTAAAGGATCCTCTGGGACAGAGTGATCATAATATGTGAGAATTTCACATTAAGTTTGAGAGTGACTTGCCCAAATCCGAAACTCGAGTCTTAAACTTAAATAAAGCCAATTACATAGGTAGGAAGGGCGAGTTGGCTAAGGTAGATTGGAAAAATAGATTAAAAGGTATGGCAGTAGATAAGCAATGGCTAGCATTTAAATAAATATTTCATAATTCTCAACAAAAATACATTCCATTGAGAAACAGAAGAACATAAGATAAGAACATAAGAATTAGGAACAGGAGTAGGCCATCTAGCCCCTCGAGCCTGCTCCGCCATTCAATAAGATCATGGCTGTTCTGGCCATGGACTCAGCTCCACTTACCTGCCCTCTCCCCGTAACCCTTAATTCCCTTATTGGTTAAAAATCTATTTATCTGTGATTTGAATACATTCAATGAGCTAGCCTCAACTGCTTCCTTGGGCAGAGAATTCCACAGATTCACAACCCTCTGGGAGAAGAAATTCCTTCTCAACTCGGTTTTAAATTGGCTCCCCCGTATTTTGAGGCTGTGCCCCCTAGTTCTAGTCACCCTGACCAGTGGAAACAACCTCTCTGCCTCTATCTTGTCTATCCCTTTCATGATTTTAAATGTTTCTATAAGATCACCCCTCATCCTTCTGAACTCCAACGAGTAAAGACCCAGTCTACTCAATCTATCATCATAAGGTAACCCCCTCATCTCCGGAATCAGCCTAGTGAATCGTCTCTGTACCCCCTCCAAAGCCAGTATATCCTTCCTTAAGTAAGGTGACCAAAACTGCACGCAGTACTCCAGGTGCGGCCTTACCAATACCCTATACAGTTGCAGCAGGACCTCCCTGCTTTTGTACTCCATCCCTCTCGCAATGAAGGCCAATATTCCATTCGCCTTCCTGATTACCTGCTGCACCTGCAAACTAACTTTTTGGGATTCATGCACAAGGACCCCCAGGTCCCTCTGCACCTCAGCATGTTGTAATTTCTCCCCATTCAAATAATATTCCCTTTTACTGTTTTTTTTCCCCAAGATGGATGACCTCACACTTTCCGACATTGTATTCCATCTGCCAAACCTTAGCCCATTCGCTTAATCTATCCAAATCTCTTTGCAGCCTCTCTGTGTCCTCTACACAACCCGCTTTCCCACTAATCTTAGTGTCATCTGCAAATTTTGTTACACTACACTCTGTTCCCTCTTCCAGGTCATCTATGTATATTGTAAACAGTTGTGGTCCCAGCACCGATCCCTGTGGCACACCACTAACCACCGATTTCCAACCGGAAAAGGACCCATTTATCCCGACTCTCTGCTTTCTGTTCGCCAGCCAATTCTCTATCCATGCTAATACATTTCCTCTGACTCCGCGTACCTCTATCTTCTGCAGTAACCTTTTGTGCGGCACCTTATCGAATGCCTTTTGGAAATACACCACATCCATCGGTACACCTCTATCCACCATGCTTGTTATATCCTCAAAGAATTCCAGTAAATTAGTTAAACATGATTTCCCCTTCATGAATCCATGCTGCGTCTGCTTGATTACACTATTCCTATCTAGATGTCCCACTATTTCTTCCTTAATGATAGTTTCAAGCATTTTCCCCACTACAGATGTTAAACTAACCGGCCTATAGTTACCTGCCTTTTGTCTGCCCCCTTTTTAAAACAGAGGCGTTACATTAACTGCTTTCCAATCCGCTGGTACCTCCCCAGAGTCCAGAGATTTTTGATAGATTATAACGAATGCATCTGCTATAACTTCCGCCATCTCTTTTAATACCCTGGGATGCATTTCATCAGGACCAGGGGACTTGTCTACCTTGAGTCCCATTAGTCTGTCCAGCACTACCCCCCGAGTGATAGTGATTGTCTCAAGGTCCTCCCTTCCCACATTCCTGAGACCAGCAATTTTTGGCATGGTTTTTGTGTCTTCCACTGTGAAGACCGAAGCAAAATAATTGTTTAAGGTCTCAGCCATTTCCACATTTCCCATTATTAAATCCCCCTTCTCATCTTCTAAGGGACCAACATTTACTTTAGTCACTCTTTTCCGTTTTATATATCTGTAAAAGCTTTTACTATCTGTTTTTATGTTTTGCGCAAGTTTACCTTCGTAATCTATCTTTCCTTTCTTTATTGCTTTTTTAGTCATTCTTTGCTATTGTTTAAAATTTTCCCAATCCTCTAGTTTCCCACTAACCTTGGCCACCTTATACGCATTCGTCTTTGATTTGATACTCTCCTTTATTTCCTTGGTTATCCACGGCTGGTTATCCCTTCTCTTACCGCCCTTCTTTTTCACTGGAATATATTTTTGTTGCGCACTATGAAAGAGCTCCTTAAAAGTCCTCCACTGTTCCTCAATTGTGCCACCGTTTAGTCTGTGTTTCCAGTCTACTTTAGCCAACTCTGCCCTCATCCCACTGTAGTCCCCTTTGTTTCAGCATAGTACGCTCATTTCTGACACAACTTCCTCACCCTCAATCTGTATTACAAATTCAACCACACTGTGATCACTCATTCCGAGAGGATCTTTTACTAGGAGATCGTTTATTTTTCCTGTCTCATTACACAGGACCAGATCTAAGATAGCTTGCTCCCTTGTAGGCTCTGTTACATACTGTTCAAAGAAACAAAGAAAAGTATGCATTCTATGAATTCCTCCTCCAGGCTACCCCATGCGATTTGAGTTGACCAATCGATATGTAGGTTAAAATCCCCCATGACTACTGCTGTTCCTTTTTCACATGCCTCCATTATTCTCTTGATTATTGCCCGCCCCACTGTGAAGTTATTATTTGGGGGCCTATAAACTACGCCCACCAGTGACTTTTTCCCCTTACTATCTCTAATCTCCAACCACAATGATTCAACATTTTGTTCATTAGAGCCAATATCGTCTCTCACAACTGCCCTGATATCATCCTTTATTAACAGAGCTACCCCACCTCCTTTCCCTTCTTGTCTATCTTTCCGAATCGTCAGATACCCCTGTATGTTTAATTCCCAGTCTTGGCCACCCTGCAACCATGTTTCTGTAAAGGCCACCAAATCATACCCATTTGTAATTATTTGCGCCGTCAACTCATTTACTTTATTTCGAATGCTGCGTGCATTTAGGTAGAGTGTTTTAATCCTAGTTTTTAAACCATGATTTTTAGTTTTGACCCCTCCTGCAGCCCCTTTATATTCAGTGGCCCTTTTTGTTTTTTGCCTTGGGTTTCTCTGCCCTACACTTTTACTCATCTCCTTTCTGTCTTTTGTTTTTATCTCCTTTTTGTTTCCCTCTGTCTCCCTGCATTGGTTCCCATCCCCCTGCCATATTAGTTTAACTTCTCCCCAACAGCACTAGCAAACACTCCCCCTAGGACATTGGTTCCGGTCCTGCCCAGGTGCAGACCGTCTGGTTTGTACTGGTCCCACCTCCCCCAGAACATGTTGCAATGCCCCAGGAATTTGAATCCCTCCCTGCTGCACCACTCAAGCCAAACAAAAGCTCCACGGGAAAAGTGATCCATCCAGGATAACTAAAGAAGTTAAGGATAGCATTAGATTGAAAGAAGAAGGTAATAATGTTGTGAAGATGAGTAGCAAGCCTGAGAATTGGAAGAGTTTCAAAAACCAGCAATTGATGACCAAAAAATTAATAAAAAGGAATAAAATAGACTATGAGAGTGAACTAGCAAGAAATATAAAAACAGATTGTAAGAGCTTTTACAAGTATGTAAAAAGGAAGAGAGTACCAAAAGTAAACATTGGTCCCTTAGAGCCTGAGACAAGAAAAATTATTATGGGGAATAAGGAAATGGCAGAAACATTAAATTAAGATTTTGTATCTGTCTTCACAATAGAAGACACAAAATGCATACCTAAAATGGTGGGAAACCAAGGGTCTAATGAGGGTGAGGAACGTAATGTAATCAATATAAGTAAAGAAAAAGTACTAGAGAACCTAATGGGACTAAAAGCTAACAAATCCCCTGATCCTCACGGCCTACATCCTCGGGTTTTAAAAGAGGAGGCTGCAGAGATAGTGAATGCATTGGTTTTGATCTTCCAAAATTACTTGGATTCTTGAACGGTCGCAGTGGATTGGAAGGTAGCAAATGTAACATTGCTATTCAAGAAAGGAGAGAGAAAACTGGAAATACAGGCTAGTTAGCCTGACATCAGTTGTCGGGAAAATGCTGGAATCCATTGTTAAGGAAGTGGTATCAGGGCACTTAGAAAATCATAACAGGATGAAGCAGAGTCAACATGGTTTTATGAAAGGGAAATCATGTTTGACAAATTTATTTAAGGTTTTTGAGGATGTAACTAGCAGGGTCGATAAAAGGGAGCCAGTCGATGTAGTATATTTGGATTTCCAAAAGGCATTCGAACAAGTGTCACATAAAAGGTTATTACACAAAATAAGTGCTCATGGGGTTGGGGTAATATAGTAGCATGGCTAGAGGATTGGTTAACGGACAGAAAACAGAGAGTAGGGATAAATCGATCTTTTTCAGGTTGGCAGGCTGTAACTAGTGGGGTGACTCAATAAATAGTGCTGGGGCCTCAGCTATTTACAATCTATATATTTTTTTATTCATTCCGGGATGTGGCGGCAAGGCCAGCATTTATTGCCCATCCCTAATTACTCTTGAGAAGATGGTGGCAAGCCGCCTTCTTGAACCGCTGCAGTCCATGTGCTGTTAGCAAGGGAGTTCCAGGATTTTGACCCAGCGACAATGAAGGAAAGGCAATATATTTTCAAGTCAGGATGGTGTGTAACTTGATGGGTAACTTGCAGGTGATGGTGCTCCCATGTGTCTGCTGCCCTCGTCCTTCTAGATGGTAGAGGACGCAGGTTTGGGAGGTGCTGCCGAAGAAGCCTTGGCAAGTTGCTGCAGTGCATCTTATAGATGATACACACTGCAGCCACGGTGCATCGGTAGTGGAGGGAGTGAATGTTGAAGGTGGTGGATGGGGTGCCAATCAAGCAGGCTGCTCTGACCTGGTTAGTGTCGAGCTTCTTAAGTGTTGTTGGAGCTGCACTTATCCAGGCAAGTGGAGAGTATTCCATCATACTCATGACTTGTGCGGTTAATGACCTAGATCAAGGGACCGAGTGTAATGTATCCAAGTTTGCTGATGATACAAAGTTATGTGGGACAGTAAGCTGTGAGGAAAACACAGAGTCTGCAAAGGGATATAGATCGACTAAATGAGTGGGCAATAAGGGGGCAGATAGAGTTTAATGTAAAGAAATGTGAGGTTATTCACTTTGGTAGGAAGAATAGAAAAACAGAATATTTTTTAAATGGTGAGAATATATTTTAAATGGTGAGAAACTTTTAAATGTTGGTGTTCAGAGAGATTTGGTGTGCTTGTGCAAGAAACACAGAAAGCTAGCATGCAGGTACAGCAAGCAATAAGGAAGGCAAATGACATGTTGGCTTTTATTGCAAGGGGGTTGGAGTATAAGAATAAGGAAGTCTTGCTACAATTGTACAGGCCCTTGGTGAGACCACACCTGGAGTACTGTGCACAATTTTGGTCTCCTTATCGAAGGAAGGATATACTTGCCTTGAAGGTAGTGCAATGCAAGTTCACCAGATTGATTGCTGCAAGGAGAGGGCTGTCCTATGATGACGGATTGTGTAGAATGAGTCTATACTCTCTGGAGTTTAGAAGAATAAGAGATGATCTCATTAAAACATACAAGATTCTGAAGGGGATTGACAGGGTAGATGTTGAGAGGTTGTTTCTCCTGGCTGGAGTGTCTAGAACTTGGGAATAGTCTCAGGATAAGGGGTAGACCATTTAAGACCGAGATGAGGATGAATTTCTTCACTCAGAGGGTTGTGAATCTTTGGGATGCTCTACCTCAGAGGGCTGTGGATGCTGAGTCTCTGAATATTTTCAAGGCTGAGATAGACAGAATTTTGGGCTCTAGGGGAATCAAGGGATATGGATATCGGGAGGGAAAGTGGAATTGAGGCCGATGATCAGCCATGATCTTATTGAATGGTGGAGCAGGCTCGAGGGGCCGTATGGCCTACTCCTGTTCCTATTTCTTATGTTCTTGCGTTCTTTCAACCCCAGCCCCTTTACACACGTACCACATTCTCCCTCTCCTCCCCCTACACCTGGTTGATTTCTCGGAAAGCTCGGTGCGTGTGTGGCAAGTGACATCATTGGAGTGGACGAAATCCTGCCACTGTTCACTTCATACCCAATAAACCTGTTAACAATCCGTGACTCACAATGCCCCATCTATGGCCGGGCAGCGGGTGGGGGAAGGTCAGGAAGCCGGGGTGGGAGGGAGAAGGTCAGGAACTTGGGCAGGAAGAGAAGGCCAGGAACTCGAGCAGGGTGAGGACAGGAACTCGGGTGGAGTCGGAGGTCAGGCACTTGGGCGAAGGGAGAATGTCAGAAACTTGGGGGGGGGGGGAGAAGGTCAGAAACTTGGGCTGGGGCGGGGGGGCACGTCTTAACCTGTGAGAGTGAGCCCTGTCTGTTCTTAGTGAGCTCTGTTCTGTCTGGAGTCGGCAGTCAGAATAACTCGATTTGCACTTTGCAAAGTCACTGATTACGTCGACAAGGCACCTCTAATTACACATTCCAGAGAAACTGCTGGGTGAAGCTTATCCTCCAAGGGGACCAATCAGCAATCAGGTCTTGTGTTCAAGGGGACCCAATCAGAGCTTTAGGTGTTGCAAACGAACACATCATTAACATATTGGGCCTGCTGAGGACAGTGAATTCAGTACAAACCAGACTCACATGGATCAGAGAGGGGGACACTATGCCCAAACAGATCCATGAGGGTGGATTACAGAGTTAAAACTGCAGACAGACCCCTCACCTTTGCGGATTTTTTCTCCGTATTCCTGCTAACGAGCAGTGGATGGTCATATTTCAACAGTGAGTCTATCGGGGGGATCATCTTCTGCTGCCCAGGTCCACCTGCCTCTCCTGGTTTATCCTGCTCTCTCTCTCTCTCTCTATATCCTGGTCTCTCTGTCTCTATCCCGATCTCTCTCTCGTTATCCTGGTCTCTCTCTCTATCCTTGTCTCTCTTTCACTCTCTATCCTGGTCTCTCTGTTTCTCTCTACCTCGATCTCTCTCTCTATCCTGATCTCTCTCTCTTGTTATCCTTGTCTCCCTTTATCTCTCTC